>NW_028075163.1:269823-579012 GCF_014824575.4 Sturnira hondurensis | reverse complement strand
GGTGAACCCCATTATCTATGGGGTAAGGACCAAGAAGATACGGGACAGGTTCATTAAATTTTTCAGTTTTTCAAAGCCTCTGAACTAAATGATTTTCATTGGTGAGTAATAACTGAACAAACATTATATTACCTATCTCAGAATCCTCATCTTCTTCATCAAAATCCTCTTCTAGTAGTCAGAGAGCCAATGATTTTTTTGTGTGTGGAAAATAACTACTTGAGAGACATATTCTGTTTTAATAATCATCATACTAAGGCAGATATATTACCAAGTAGGATCTTTTAATCAAAATATTAAACATTGACTTCTAAAAAAAAAACAAAAAAGAAAAACTATGCAGAGTCATCTGACGCTAAACACAATGATATTTGAAATCAAAAAGGGGGAGGGGTTTTCAGGGACCTGTGTAAAGGACGCATGGACTACACCAAAGGGGGTTAGGATTGAGAATGGGAGGTGGGAATGGCTGGGGTAGCGGGGAGTGGTGAGGGGAAAATGGAGAGAATTGTACTTGAATAACAATAAAAAAATCAATAAAAAAATTAACAGGATATATCATGTATCTTCAATTTACCATTTCAGACTACCAGGTTTAGAAATTTCCATTTTTTTCACTCTAGTCCCCCCTTATTGAATAAATTACCTTCTTTGACAAGTGGTTCAAATACAGTACCCCAAGTGGTTCAAGTACAGAAACTTGAACCACCACTTTCTCCAACAATGTGTGGTTGCCTCCTGCATGTCCCCACCTGGGGACCTGGCCCACAATCCAGGCATGTGATCTGACAGGGAATCAAACCAGCAACCCTTTGGTTCATAGGCCAGCACGCAACCCACTGAGCCACACCAACCAGGACTATCCATTCATTTATTGATGGGCACTTGGGTTGCTTCCAAATCATGGAGGCATTACTGCAAATAATGCTGCAATGAACATAGGAGTGCATATGCTTTCAAATTAGTGTTTTGGGTTTCTTTAGATTAATCCACAAAAGTAGAATTGTTGAGCCATAAGGTAGATACATTTGTATTTTTTAATGATCTTTATTGTATCTTTTCCGTTACCATTTAGTCCCCTTATGCACCCCACCCCGCTACAACCATCACACTCTAGTCCATGTCCATGGATCTGTTTTCCTTTCTGTTCAATCTCTTTGTTCCTTAACTTCTCCCCTTTAGCTGTCATCCTGCCCTCTATCTATCAGTCTGTCTCTATTTTGTTTATTAGTTCAGTATTTTCATTAGATTCCACATAGGAGTGAAATTACATGGTATTTTTCTTTGTCCGAGTCGCTTATTTCACTTAGCAAAATGTTCTCCACTTCCATCCATACTGTTGCAAAGAATAAAACTTCCTTTTTTTATGGCGAATTTGTAGGGGACTGGTTTGTTTTGGTCTGGCAAATGTGACTCAGCTATGTATGGAAAACCTACAGAAGTGAAGTGGTGGGCAGGAGCCAGACCTTCAAACTGAGTTTTCCTGTGGGAATCAGGCCTAGAAAATGCATATAGATTGTTATGGCTTGCTCTTGCTGAAACTCCATCACCCTGGTCTAAAACAACAAACGTGTATTGTCTATCTTCAAGGTAATTTCCAAAGCCTGTATGAGTTCTCCCAAGGACAGAGTTAATCAACTCATTGCCATTCCCCTCTGCATGTTATTTTCATTTTCTTGATTGTATCTAAAATGTCATCAATAATATTCTATGTAATAGATAACAAATCTTTCTCTGATGTAAGACCCCAGGAAAACAATAAAACCCTGTCTAGGCAAGGGTCGAGGTGTTCCCCTCTTGATGGAGTGGTGGAGGCACCCATAGGCCCTCTCCCCTTGAGAGAGTAGTCATGCTGTTCCCTTTTTCTCCACAGTATTGTTGTCGCCTGTGCATTCATTCTTGCCATCAGCCATAACAGGCAGACTCTGCTGGCCAGGGTCTGCCGCACCAAGTAGTACTGCATTGTGTAAATGTCCCGTAGTTGTTTTATCCAGTTATTTACTGATAGACACTTGAACTGCACCCATATCTTGGTAATGGTAAATAATGGCACAATAAATGTAAGAGTACTTATGTTCTTTTGAATTAGTGTATTGCATTCCCTCAGATATATTCCCAGAAGTGAGATGGCTGGGTCAAAAGGCAGATCTATTATCAATTTTTTGAGTTATCTCCATACTGCTTTCCATGGTGGCTGCACCAGTCTGTACTCCCACCAACAGTGCAACAATGTACCCCTTTCTCCACATCCTCCAGCACTTATTACTTGTTGATTTATTGATGATAACCATTTTGAAGGTGAGAGATGATATCTCATGGTGGTTTCGATTTGCATTTCTCTGATGATTAGTGACATTGGACATCTTTTCATATGTCTAGTGGCTATCTGCATGTCCTCTTTGGAGACGTGTCTATTCAGGTCCTTTGCCCATTTTTAAAAATGGGGTAGTTGTGTTTTTGTTGAGTTTTATAAATTCTTTATAAATTTTAGATATTAATCCTGTATCAGATATATCAGCAAATATATTCTCCCATTCTGTGGGTCACCTTTTAATTTTGTTAATGTTTTCTTTTGCTGTGCAAAAACTTTTTTGTTTGATGTAGTCCCATTTGTTATTTTTTCTTTTGTATTGCTTGCTTGGGGAGATATATCTGGTAAAATATTGCTGGTAAAATATGTCCAAGATTTTGCTGCCTATATTTTCTTCTATGACTTATATGGTTTGGGGTTGGACACTTAAATCTTTGATCAGTTTTGAATTTATTCTTATATGAGATGTCAGAAGATGGTCAAGCTTTATCTTTTCTGAAAAAGAACAACAAACAAAGCCCAAAGTGAGTAGAAGGAGGAAATAATAAATATCAGAGCAGAAATAAATGAAATAAAGTCTAAAAGCTGATACAAAAGATCAATGAATACAAAAATCTGTCTCCCTGAAAAGATAAACAAGATGGACACACCTTTAACCAGACTCATCAAGAAAAAAAGGAGAGAGAAACCAAATAAATAAAATTAGAAATGAAAAAGGAGAAATAACAACTGATACCAAAGAAATACTAAGAATTGTAAGAAAATACTATAAAAAACTAGATGCTACAAGCTGGACAACCTGGATAAAATGGATAAATTCCTAGAAATATACAATCTTCCAAAACTAAATCAGGAAGAAGTAGAGAATCTGAATAAACAGATTATACCTAGTGAAGTAATATGAAGCCATATTTAAAAATGCCCCCAAAACAAAAATCCTAAGCCAGATGCTTCACAGGTAAATTTTACCAAACATTCTGAGAAAGACTAATAACTCTCCTTCTCAAACTATTTCAAAAACTCAAGAAAAGGGAATCCTCCCAAGCTCATTTTATGAGTCCAGGCCTATCCTAATTCCAAAATTAGATACACTATTAAAAAAGACAAAATTATAAGCCAATATCCCTGGTGAACATAAATTCTAAAATCTTCAACAAAATATTAGCAAACTAAATACAACAATGCATCAAAAAGATCATACACCATGATTAAGTAGCATTTATTCTGGACATACAAGGTTCGTACGATACTTTCCAATCTATGAATGTGATACACGACATAAAAAAATGAAGAATAAGAAACCACAATAGATGCAGAAAAAGCATTTTATAAAATCCAGCACCCATTTATGATAAAAACTCACAGCCAAATGGTAATAGAGGGAACATGTCTCAACAGAATAAAGGCCATATTTGACAAATACACTGACAGCATATTACTCAATGGGCAAAAACTACAAGCATTCCCCTTAAGATGAGGAAGAAGACAGGGATGTTTGCTTTTACCTCTCTTATTAAATACAGCATTAGAATATTCAGCCACAGCAATCAGACAAGAAAAAATAAAAGGCATTCAAATTGGAAGGAAAAAAAGTAAAACTGTCTTCATTTGTTGATAGCATAATACTATACATACAAAATCCCAAAGGTTAAACCAAGAAACTACTAGAACTGAGAAGTGAAATTATAAAATTAGCAGGATACAAAATTAATGTCTATCAGCTCTATATTTATGCCAATATCAAACTAACAAAAAATTTAAATTTCATTTATATTTGCTTCAAAAAAATAAGATACCTAGGAATAAATCTAACCAAGGATGAAAAAAAAAAACTAAACTTAGAAATTTACAAGACACTGAAGAAAGAAATTAAATAAGATACAAGCAAGTGGAAGCACACAGTGTGTCCATGGGTGGGAAGAATTGACATTATTAAAATATCCATACTACCCAAAGCAAGCTACAGATTCAATGCAATTCCTATAAACATTGCAATGACATACTTCAGAGAAATAGAACAAATACTTCCAAAATTTCTATGGAACCACAAAAAAACCTCACATAGCAATAGTGATCCTGAGAAAGAACAATGAAGTTGGAGGAATCATGGCACCTAATACCAAACTATACTATAAGGCCGTAGTAATCAAAACAGCCTGGTACTGGCATAAAAATAGACACACAGCTCAATCAAAGAGGATAAAGAGCCCAGAAATAAACCCAAACCTTTATAGTCAATTAATATTTGGCAGAGGAAGTAAGCACATTCAATGGGCTTAAGATAGTTTATTCAATAAATTTGTTAGAGCAATTGGACATGTTCAATTTTTTGATGACTGTATCTCATGACTTAGTGATTTCACTTCTGGGAATAAATATATCTGAAGAAATCTGAAACTCTAATTTGACAGAATAAATACACTCCTATGTTCTTTGTAGCATTATTTAAAAAGGTCAAGATTTAGGAGTAGCCCAAGTGTCCATCAGTAGGTGAATGGATAAAAAAGCAGTGGTACATTTACAAAACAGAATGCTACTCAACCATATAAGAAAGAAAGTCTTACATTTTGTGACAGCATGCATGGACCTGGAGAGCGTTATGCCAAGTGAAATAAGCCAGTCAGAGAATGACAGATACCTTCCTTTTGTCCTAAGTATAGTTTCACTTATCATTT
The DNA here is from genome assembly GCF_014824575.4 of Sturnira hondurensis. Taxonomy (NCBI): domain Eukaryota; kingdom Metazoa; phylum Chordata; class Mammalia; order Chiroptera; family Phyllostomidae; genus Sturnira; species Sturnira hondurensis. The sequence continues at coordinate 574,026 of NW_028075163.1, read as the reverse complement.
TAATGATCTTTTTTAATATAGAGAACATAATTAGGTAAAAAAAATAAGATAAACTCTTTTATGAGCTAACTCAAACAGATAGAGCAATTGCTGCCAGGTACACTGACACTTATTTGCGGTCCATAACAACAGACAAGCTGGCCAATTAAAAAATTGCCTAGCAGAGAGGTGATGGCCAAAGCCAAGGCTATTGCACCCCAGATGCTTATTTTGGAACAACATTAGAAACCCACTGTCAACAGTAGGTCATTTCTGGCCTCATTTCTTCCTTATACAATGAATTGATTTCATCCAATGCAATTGATAGGGTGATATTAAATGCCTTGGATATTTTGGGAGGTTTTAAAGATTATCTTACCATGTTAAAAATCACATCTATATCTATATCTATATCTATCCATATCTATATCTATATCATCTATGTCTATATCTATATCTATACCTATACCTATATTTTTTCCTGCCTGTTTATCTCCCTGGTCCAGTTCTCAGCCTGCCCTGCCCATGGATCTCTCCATTTCCTCCCACACATATTCACCACAAATCAGCAGCTGCTTTAACTCTTCCATAGCAATCGACACTCACACAAAGGACCAAGTAGCACAGCCTGTACTCCTCCTTCTGAGCAAGTGGAGGGCATGTTTATATGAGGCTCTAGCACCTAAGGGACTTTTCTAAGAATATATCTCATTTAATCCCAATTTTACACAGAGCTCCAGGACTGAGTTTGCAGATACTGCTCACAAATTTCTAGAGTCTGTTCCAGAAAAATAAAAGCCCAAGGCTATAGAAGCAAACTAAAGTAAGTAAATAAAAGTAACAGTGTTGATAAAACACAGTGATTGCTATTTATACTTAACACATGTGAAAAATAGATAATTATAGCTCCACATTAACAAATATGCAGCCCAAGTCTATAGGCTACTGACCTTCTATGTAGAAAAAATTAGACAATTTAATTTCAAATATCTTAACTAGTATGGCAGGCCTTTTTATAGTTTTTAAAGGGAAATGTTACCATTTCTCTTTATTGCTTTGAGTTTCTCTGGTTAGCACAAAGGACACAGATCAATGATGTTTTTCACACATCACTACCACAATTTTGCATCTACAAATTTCAAAAGTCCTATTGATACAAGTGTAAATTTCAATCCAACATTCAGAGTCCTGGTGTCCAATCCTGGCTGTGCTACATACTAGCTAAGTGACTTAGGATGACTTACATATCACTTCTATTCCTCAATTTCCTTCACTGTAAAATGGAAATCAAACTAGTGTCTCCACCACTGAGTTGATTATAGATATACATTAAATGTTTCTAAGGCATTTAGAATAGTGTCCTGTATATAGTAAGTGATCAATTTTATTACTATTGTTTATTATAATTATTATTACTGGTTTTGGTTTATGAGAACAATTCCATAGATATTATTTATGTAATAAAGATGGAGGAATCACTTATATTCTACCAACTCAACAGTCATTTTTCTTATAAAATATTTAACAATATTAAATATTTACTTTTCTAATTTGAGTCAGTCATGGGTATATCTCGTGGATCTTACTAAAATGTGATTTTTTGGATTGAAAGAATTAGAGTCTTTTATTGCACAGTATTAATCTCTTTATTAAGTTCTGGGAACTTACCTAAGACAATATCTTGCTTAAGAAAGAAGGCACTGAATACAATGTATGAGAAGTAGCATATTTTGCTATGTATAATGTGTACATTTTTGCCCTATTTTTTGAGGGAAAAATAGTGGTGTGCATTGTACATTGGTAGTACTAATTCTATACCTATATAAATGTTTTAATTATTTTGTTTATGCTCATGAATTAAAAGTGTAACTCTAGAAGTGATATGCATATGCAAAATAATACCCTGAAATATGATAATCGATTTTGTTTCTAAGTATAAATAAATAGATAATTGAGTTTAAAATTTAAATCAAAATATTTTTTTTACTTAAAATTTGGGCCAAGAACATGGGTGTACATTATACATGGGAGTGAATTATATATACACAGCAAAGAATGGTAATCTTTCATCTGTCTTCCCAGTCTTCTCCATCACTCTACGTGAACGTTAAAGCTATCTCCTCCAGTAAGTTTACAGTTTTTGTTTTCCTGTACTTATATGCTGAAATATTCTCTTGGGTCAAATGAGGTCTTTACACATAATTAGAATTAATTTTAAGATATGCAAAACACACATTTTTTTTTCTCTGTGAGTGTCAACTTCGGTGCATTTAATCTTTGTAACTGCTAAAAAATATCTTGGATCCATAAAAGGAACTAACTTTAAGAGGATCAAGATGAGACACGAAATCTCAAGAGCAAATATTAAAACAAACTTGGTCCCTGGTAACATAGTTATTCAAACATCTCTTACATAAAACCAGACCCACACCTTTATTGTTGTAAGAGCAAATAAATTCCCTGAAATGACTGGATTTTTTTTCCAGAGACTTACGATGTGAAGTATTCCAACAGATATAGATTGAATTACTTTTTTTTCTTTCCAGGAGACCTCCCTCCCAGTAGCCTTAATTCTGTAGCTCCAGTCAAAGTTGGTTTCTTTTCATGTGCTAAGCTGGGACTAGCCTGTACTTTCCTGTTTGGGATTCACTGTTCCTCAGTCCTCATATCCTCCCATTTCACAGCTGGCTTCCAAGTTTTCCTGGAACACACCCTGTGTACTTTCCAAAGATAGGATAAGTGGGGGCTGTGTTACAGAACAGCAATGGGGTCCTGCTGCCTGCTGATGCCCTTTAAACCAAGTTCCAGCGACAAAGGTTCAGTGATAAAGGGAAGGAGTCTTTATTCAAAAGCAGTCACTTAAGCCCATCAAGTACAGCTTTAATCACTTAAACCTCCTATCATTCTTCCTGTTTTTAGTCATCTCTCTGCTATAGGGTTAGTTTACAAACTAAAACTACATAATATACAAAAGCTACACAGCTTTGGAAAGATGGCAGGTCTCTACCTCAGAAGTCATCCTCTGTAGGACACCCAAAGAAGAATAACCCTGTCTCCCTCTGCCAGGCCAGTCCAGTCCCAGGCTATGTCCAGAGTTCTTTCCTATTCAAAATACTGTCCACTGAGAAATGCAGGCATCTGAAGCACTATCATCCAGGCATCCTCAAGGAAGGGAGCCCCAGAGCCAGCCCCAGCCTGCACCAGCCCCAGAGCTTCTTTTAATTCAAAGCTTCTCTCCTATAATTCCATGTGCTCTGGAGGCATTCAGCTGCTCAGTCAATCCTGTCCTCAGCTGTTTACCATTGCCTCAGGCAACCTCCTCCTATTATTGCCCCTCCCCCATTCCTTCCCAGTGATCTGATTAGATCTCTCTGTATCAGATAGTTTCAAAACCTTTCTGTAACTCAAAATTACTTTGACCTCATCTATGATTGAATTTTGTGTTTTGTCTTTAACAGTTTAGTTGTGACCCCTCAAAATTCACATATTGAAGTAACCCTCAATACCTCAGAATGTGACCTTGTTTGGAAATAGGATCTTTGCAGGTATAATTAAGATAAAATTAGTTCATACAGGTGTAAGGTGGGCCCTAATCCAATGTGACTGGTGTCCTCATTTGAAAAAAAATCCATGTTACTAGACTTAGTGTGGTGATCACATCATAAGACCTATAAATGTCAAATCACTATGTTGTACACCTGAAACTAATATAACATTGCATGCCAAATATACGCTAACAAAAATTGTTTTAAATCACAGCATTCTGAAGGTGACAATATTTTCAGAAAGATTCAAATTGTTAATTAAGTACATTGGTTTCTAATTCTTGGTGCAATACAAAGATATCTTCACTTTCTAAGTGCTCCAAGCAAAACTCCTACGAGCTAACATGTTGATTGATTTTTTTATGTATCATTTACTACTTATTTCCATGGAGTGATATACTGGATAGTATTAGTTTTCACTGATGTCATTCTCCTTTTTCAAGCTTTTGTGCTCAAATGCTGGTTTTGTTTTGTTTCTTCCTGCCAAATGCCACTTGTCCAAAACTTCTAGGAAGAGAAACTTTTTCTGTTTATCTCGCCAAGGTGACTGTGGTAATGCCACTGGGGTTGACAAAGGACCCAGTTTACCAATCACATTAACCTTGTATCTGTGTCAGATCAGTTCCGTTTTGAGGATGTTAAGTAAGGTGCACTAGGTAGCTCTTTCCCTAAACCACTAAGTGGAGCCAAGAGTGGAGTTCTCTCTTTTCTCTGGTTGAAATAGCACCAGTGGCCCCCAGCTCTCACTTCAACTCGTGACCATTTTTTTTCATCATGTGGATTAGCTTCATTCAAAACACTGATAGACACAGGGAGGGGTGAAGAGAGTGAGAGCTGGCCACCCTAAGGGTCCCTTAAAGAATCGTAGAATGCCACAGGCCCCCTTGTTCTTGCCACCTTCACTTCCTCCACTTCCCAAAGATGTTTTTGTCACTTAAAGTACTACCACTTTGTTGTATGCCACATGTAATGAGGAAGGGTCTATCTTACTAATTCTCTATCTTACAAAATTTCTCTATCCCACAGAGGAATTTTGATTGGCAGAATTGAATGTTAATGAATGATACTAGTGTTTACACAAGTCATTCTGAGTTCAGTTAGGGAAACTTTAGTGAGAGCTTCACTAGATCTCTTATATACATGAGGTTTCTTCATTGTTTATTTATTTTCAATACTATTCTTGCTTTTATTTTCATTTGTCTCATGTAATTAATCAGTAGAACAATTGAACTCTATATTAATAGCTTTTTCAGACATAATTTAATTGATTCTCTTGCTTTTCTAGCATACCTTTTTAAAATTGTTGTCCTATTATAGTTGTCCCAATTTTCCCCCATTACTCTACCCTGCCCTGCCCACCACCGGCTCTAGCATACCCTAAATTAACAACTTTGAAACTGGCTAAACTTCAAGACTGATATGCTTTTGATAAACACAAAATAAACAACTAGTATGTTCCAGCCACTTTGATGGGCACTGACAACATTAAAAGATAAAATCAGCCTTTTAAGTCACTCACATATTAATGTAGCACATACATAAAAATACAACTGTTGCCTAGTGCCATGATGGTGCCAAGTAACAGATGCTAAACAAACAGTGATGAGTGACAGAGAAGCCAATGTGCATATCAATGGAAAGAATTATCTAAATTATTGCAGAAGCTTGAAAATATGAATGAATAAAATGCTCTTGTATAATTATTTCTGCTTTTAATTTTTATTGTCTTGTACATGTGAGCCTCATAGCTGCAAGTATACTTCACAATATTGGAGAACAGGGACATTTTTTGGTGGTTTATTTGAATTTCTGAAGAAATTCATAAACACCCTTGGGATAGGTGTTTAAGGAGATGAGCCCCAGAGCCAGCAGCAGCCTGCACCATTCCCAGAGCTTCTTGTATTTCCTACAACCAGGCATTCAGCTGCTCAGTCAATCCTGTGCTCAGCTGTTTACCATTGCCTCAGGCGACCTCCTCCTAGTATTGCCCCTTCCCCATTCACTTTGTGCCTGATTGTAGGCATATCCTTCCTTTTTCAGCACACTTTAATGAGAGCTGATCTTGACTGAGTTAATTCGAGCCATGGTTATTTATTTCAAAATGACCATTCTTAACATACCAAGTCCGTTAAAATATTCTGTAATCCTAATGAGGGTTGTGCTGCTGAAGCTGATGTTGGTGTGTGTGCAGCCGGTGGAGAAGTTGAGGAGGAGGTAAAACAAGGGAGGGGGTGGGAAATATCACTGCAAGTCTAACACGACTCCAAGCTTAATTCCCAAGGCATCCATTCTAGAACCTTGCTGCTTCTTAATTGATTAATGAACTGGACTTTGGTAGATTTACTGAGTCTATGCAGCGTATTCTTGTATTCAGTCTCACTTAATTTATTGTCACTCTTGAATCACTATTGATGTTTAGAAATTGCCAAGTGAGCTAGGCATTCCTTATGGCTGAAATTTCCCCCCCAAACTTGTTTCTCACATAATGTTGTGAGGATCTGACTTCGAATCTGTGGACTGTTCACAAAGTACACTGGAATTCATTCGCAGGGGAACCAGAAAAAACATATGACCTATCATGACCTTAATAACTGATGAAACATTTTTTGGCAAAGTGAGGAAGGGCTTGTAGAAAATAAGCACGGAACAAATGTGGGAGATGCAAGTGTCCACGACCTTGAGTTAGCCTTTGTGTGAGGCTATGCCCGGTACAATTTTCAAGGTCAGCATGTAAGACACAGAAATGCACACCAACTCTAGCATAGCTGTTAGAGACACATATATTGAATCAGCCCCAGGGCCAATTAGCAGGTGAGGCTCAGGTCGAATTCAGTGCCTTCTGCCTGCTGACTGAGTTCTAATTCCAAATAAGGCAACTTGCAGCAAACTCAATGCAGAGCTGTTGCATAGAGACACAAACAGGCCATAGATGAAATTGACCCCATTGTCACAATAAGCCAGCTTCATGGCATCCTGGTGAAGGCAATAGAAGTGAAAAAGAAGGCTTTTCTTACAGAATATCAGCCTGTTTAGAATACAGGGAGGAGGCAAGACCAATAAGATGCTTTGTAGAGCAAATACAAGGCCACTATCAATGACTCTGTAACTGGTCAGGATAGAGGTGCCTTTCAAAGGGTTGTAGATGGCTATAAAGTGATCCATGGGCATGATAAGAATAAATAGCTGGGAATCTGTGAATGAAAAACTTTTGCACAAAACAGGCATCCAGGGAAATTCCAGTGGCATTGAACAAGAAGATTCTCAGCATGGTTGGAAGCCAGGAGGTGGAATGTCTGAGGTCAGAAAAGGCCGGCATGGACAGAAACTAGTACATAGGCTCATGCAGAGAGGTCTCCGTTTTGATGAAAAAGAGGATGATGCAGTTCCCCAGGATGGCAATGAGGTATGTGAGGCAAATGGGGATGGAGACCCAAATGTGAGCATGTTCCATCCCTGGGATCCCAATGAGGAAGAAGGTAGAGATTTGCACTTTGCAGGTATTCAAGACTGACATTGCAGGAGTGTGATGGAAAGAGGATGTGGGTCTCAGAAGAGTCTTCTGCAATGGTTTAAATAGATTAGCTCGGATGTGAATGCCTTCATCATCTGGTTGGTATAAATCTTGAAATTGCTGCTACTTTCCTACAACAATTCTTCTAACTAAAACAGTGTTTTGTAATATGTAAATAATAACAATACCAGGAACTATATAAGATATTAAGAACAAATATGAAACTATATTAATCTGCACAAGTAATCACCAACAGACAGATATCAATATTTCAAATTCTTTTCCTGGACTTAACATACAGAAAGTAAAACTGGATTTCACAGCCTGTATTTCCTATAGCATTTAAAAAAAAATAGTAGTGCCTTTAAATTTGAAAATTGTAAGGACATCACTTATTTACTACAATTGCATTTGTAGTTATTGAATAACATAAACTTTTAAGAAAGAGTATTCTTTCAAAGCATGGGGCTAGGACAGTTGGATTATTCCCATCCAAGAAAATAAAGTTAGACCCCTATCTTACCCCTTCCACAAAAATTATGTCAAAATGTATCATAGACATAAGCTCAAGAGCTAAAACAATAGATGTCTTAGTGGAAGATATTGGTGGTAAATTTTTGTCACTTGGGGTTAGAGTGGACAGCAAAAGCACAAAAAATATGTAAATTAGGCTTTATCAAATCAATCACTTGTTATTTAAATGACATACTCACAAAAGTGATGACAAGTCACAGAATTAACATCTTTGTAAACTGTGTATCCAGATTTTTATGAAGAGTATATGAAGGAGTATTACAACTATAGAATAAGATGTAACCATTCCTAACATCATTAATCATTAGAAAAATGCAAGTAAAAATTAAAGTGTGATACAGCTTCCAACACATAGGATAGCCAACATTAAAGAGAATGACAATCATAATTGTTTGCAAGGATATGGAGGAATTTGAACTCTCCTACATTGCTGGTATGATTGTGAAATTGTTCACTCACTTTGGAATCATTTTTGGTAGATTTACAAAAGTTTATATACACACACATATTATTTTTAGTTTTCAAAATTTTAAACAGAGTTGCAGTATGACCCAGGAATTTCATTTCTACATATACATACTCAAGAATAAGGAAAGTATATGTTTACAGAAACTTGTACACAGCCCAATTTTTCATCAAATGATGAATGAATAAACTGTTGTATACTTCTAAAATGAACTACAGTTTGCTAATAAAAATTAGTTAAACATTGACATGCTACAACACAAATAAACCTTGAAAACATTAGGCTAAGTGAAATAAACCATTCACAGAAGATGACATGCTGCATTATTTCATTTGTATAAAAAATGTCTGGAATAGACAAATCTATAGAGGCAGAGAGTAAATTAATGGTTTTCAGGGATTGAGAGAAAGGATAAATGAGGAAAGACTGCTAGTGGATATAAAGTATCTTCTTGGGTTATAAAAATACTGTAATATAAGATAGCAGTAACAATTGGGTAATCCTATGAATACAGTAAAAACCATTGAATTATACACTTACAACATGAATTGTACGGTATTCAATAATATCTCAATAAAGCTGTTATATAATAAAATGAAACTGTATTCTAAAATACTTAACCTATACATTTCTCTTACGTAAGAAACTTATACTGTGGAAATGGCTTTTTATTAAGGAAATATTTGATATGTCCTCACTGTGTCTGAGGAGCAGAATAAACTAGTCTGACTGCTGCCTAGGCAAATTTGAGGGTAACTGAGATGGCTGGACAGCCACGCAAGGTCAAAGGTACGTGGCTTTAGGTATCAGGTGGGGAATGTAATAGACTAATGTTAACCTGCCGTTGTTTAAAAAGAGATCCCATTAAAGCAATGGGACATGGGTGGAGGAACGAACATCACCTGGCTCAGGGAGAGGCACAGCTCATCAACAGAGGGCCAGAGGGAGGGTCCAGCAGCAGAGTCTGTGGAGATTGCAAAGGTGTCCTGAGGAGAGAGAGGGAGCTTTAACATTCTATAAAATAGAAGCCATCTCTTCATAAGACTAGTCAAATCAAGAGTTTCTGTGCCTTCATTGCCTCTTGCTCTGCTCCATCATTCCAACTTCTAAGGGTCTTGTCGAATGAAGAAAAGGAAAGGCAGTAAAGATGGGCTACGGAGACAAACATACCCCCTTCTCTCTCACATGAATGTTTCTCTTCCTCTTTCTCCCCTCCCTTCCTCTCACTAAAAATGAAGAAATAAAATCTTTAAAAAAACAAGCCTGTTCCTGTGTGCCTTTAAATTTTCTGCTACTCAGCCTTTAGAGCTCAATCTGTGATTCTTTTCCAGGTCTTTGCTCACAAGTAACCAACATGAAAAGTCCTTCCCTGATCATTCTGTCTGAAGTAGGTAAGATTCTCAGGTGGACCCCGTTATACCCATCCCCTGGTATATGGTCCTTTTGCAGGTGGAACCTGTGATTCGGTGAGATCCAAATTCCATAATTAGGTTACTAACCCTTGGCTGAGTGGAGATTACTTTGGGTGGGCCTGACCTAATCAGAGTAGCCCTCAAAGGAGAAGAAGCAGTTACATTGTCTTTCTGCTTCCACAGTTTCCACAGCTGCAGGGACTGAATTCTGCCAACAAACACATGAGTTTGGGAGAGTATCCCAAGCCTTGGATAGAACCTAGCCCTGGATGACTCTTTGACTGCAACCTTGTGAGACTTAAGCCGAGAACCCAGTGAACACAGGCCTTGATTCCTGACCGTGGTTAAAGTGAGATAATATATTTGTGTTGTTTTAAGCCACTAAGTTTGTGGTGGTTCATTATGTAGCAATAGAACACTAATGTAATGTCTAAAATATACCCTCTAATAGCATCTCTGTTTCTCTTTTGTGTATTATTTTTCTTCATAGCATTTTTGCTACCTGAAGTTATTTATGAAATTATTTCTTATTTAGTCCAACTGTCCCACTGGATGCTAATCACAAAAGAAGGAGCTCTGGCTCATTTACTACTGACTTCCCAGCTCCTGAGAGCAGTTCTTGGCACACAACAGGTGTCAATAAATATTTGGTGAATGAACTCATAAACAAATATGTGCATATTCAGGGTTTACTTAATGTTAAAAACAATTCTTACAGGTAGACTTCAGTTGGAGAAAACTTGGCATGTGGAATGTTGATTTATGTGTAAAAAAAGTTAGTGTTGGTTTTAATTTTCTAAAAGAATATAGAATATGAAACAATTTATCAAAAGATGCTACTTAGCTATAATGTTTTAGGAGTATGTAGATTGCACAAAGCAAGGTAAACCTGGCTGTTTAATAGCCTCATTCCAGTTTCTTTTAACACATGTTATTGCATTGTGACAGCAAATATATAGGAGCAGGGCAGAATACAGATGATGCTGACAATGTGCGCTTGTTGCGGGACATCTCAGCTAGAGAAGCACGTTGAGCGGATGGAATAATTAAAGTGCTACCACTGTCATTTAATGGCTCAAAATTACTTTAAAAATAGTTCAGTGATGGCAGCACCCAGAACAATTTAATGAATTATTTATAATTTTTATAATGGTGAATTGCTTTATGAGTTAAAAACTCATGTACAAATGCAAATGGACAAAATAAATTTGTTGATGCCCAATGCTCCCCCCTATTTCATCATTAGTGATGTTTGATGATATCCTGGGACAGTCAATTTCACTAATTTTTTGAGGGAGGAATAAATACATAGCTAAAACTACAAACAAGAGAAAGAAAAGATGTTTGCTGCTCTAAAAAGATGTTTTCCACTGTGGTGGAGCCCAGGGTGGGTGCTTTCCGCTCGCGCCAGTCTGCTGTGCCCCTTGGCTTCCTGCTGTGTACCAGCAGCAATGCTGTGACGACATAGATTTGTCCTGAAATCCTGAGACATTTCTCACAATAGAGGTGGAGTTTACAAAAGCACGGATTTTCAGGTGTTGACTTTAAGCTGACTGCCTGGGCTACTTTGTCTAGCCTGCAGCCAAGAGTAGGAGGCGCATGGGATCTGGCAGTGGGAGACAGCCCTGGGATGGAGAGGAACGTCCACCAGAGCCCAGAGTATGAACACTCATTCCTGCTTTTTTCCATATATGACATAAAATGATTTTTTTTTGCTCAAAAGAGAAAACAAAAACAAAACAAAAAACAAACAAACATAAAAGTCTACTTGATAGAAGACAAGTATCCTGGAAAGTTACTGGGAGGATAGAGAGAGTGTGGCCTTACCTGAGCAAAACCTTTTTGTTCATGAGGATCTTGTGAGGATCTCAGTAGTTCTGATCTGCGAGTGGAGATGGAGGGACCTGACAAACACTACCTCAGCCAGGTGGTCAATGTTAACATTAACAAGGAAGTCATTTGATAGTATATACACTGGATGTTATGCCATGAGAATGGCAGCTTACCTCTGTGATCTTCCTCCAAAAATCTCTTATGAGAGAAGAGAGTTTTCTCAGGCCACTCATGCGAAAAATGGCCAAATTTTAATTGAAAGACATTCTGCAAAATACTTCATCAAAAGATAAATATACATACAAATGTATTTACACAAACACTGATATAAAAATATACATTTCCATATCTAAATTTATATGTGTGTATGAGTGTATTTTGAGAATAATGATAAAGTGTGGGTTTTTTTGCTAATAAATTTATTTTAAATATAAGTACGAGTTAAAAAATAAACAAATTTTAGATTCAGAATGACTTTTGATTAAAGAATTATTGATAAGTGATTTTTAAATAACTGGAATTTCTGAAATTGAAATTTTGTTACCTCCTTTGTGACAAGGTAATTATAATCCTTTCAATGATAACTTTCTAAAGCACCTATAGCTTCTTTCCTGATAGAGTAAGGTGCACATTTTTTTCATTAACAATTCTTTGTACTTAAAAATTTTGGCTGATTTTCACATCATTAAGGATACATATTTTGCAAATAGCTATGAGCATACCTGCATTCTATATCATTAATAGTGAAAAATCTAACAAAATGAAATTTATTTCTCTCAATAAAATAATGACTGTATATATCCCCTCGTCAAACTATTTTTGAATTCAATCAGAATCTTGCCAAAACCTGAAAAATATATTGTCAGCCTTCTATGTATATGCTCTGCTGTGTGCATGCATGCACACACATACACATAGAAACCAAACAAAACCAAAACTATTTTTTTCTAATTGTCTCTCCATGTTTCAAACAGGTAGAAAAATGACACTATTTGTATTTTTAACTTCACTTTTCTATTTGGAAACTGGTCAATAAGGCATTAATTTCCTATGCAGCATATACTAAAACATATTAATACCATTTCCACATTTTGTACCACAACACAATATACTCACTATACATGATGCTGATATAATTTATTTGTAAAGTTAGACAACACCTGAGCTCAATATAAATAATTACATCTGATACTAAATTTTAGTTCAGTAAGTATGGCTACAATGCACATTCTTTTTTTTTTTTAAACTGTCTATGTTGCTCTCCTACCTTATAATTTTTTTAAAGATTTTATTTATTTATCTTTAGAGAAGAAAGGAAGGAGAGAAGAAGAGAAACATCAATGTATGGTTGCCTCTCGTGAGTTCCCCTCTGGGAACTGGCCTGCAACCCAGGCATGTGCCCTGACTGGGAATCGAACTGCGATCCTGTGGTTCGCAGGCCCGCGCTCAATCCACTGAGCCACACCAGCCAGGGCGCACATTCTTTTATAGCAATTATTTCATTGGCGAAGCAAACAGATTTGGAATACAAATATTTTTAAGAATGCTATAGATTTCAGAATGAGACTCCAGAAATACATCGAAGAAACAAAATAAATGTTTTCAAATTACCTAAATTAGCAAACAGTTAATGGAGGAAGATTAATTTTTAATTTACTATTTAAATATATTTTTATATTTAATCCCTTCACCTCTTTTCACTAGCCTTCCAACCTTCCTTCACCTGGCCGATGTGAGTCTGTACTCCATATGTGTCTGTTTCTATTTTGTTTGTTAAGTTATTTTGTTCATTAGCCTCCACATATAAGTGAGATCACATGGCATTTGTCTTTCTCTGACTGGCTTATTTCACTCAGCACAATAAACTCCAGGCCCATCGATGTTGTAGCAGAAGGTAAGACTTCCTTCTTGTTTACAAGTAAGTGGGGATGGAAACAGACTTGACTTTGCACAATGGGCAAATGATGCAGTGTGCAGGTGTTTTGTTGAGTCGTACACCTGACACCCATACGGTTTTATTAACCAATGTCACTGCAATAAATTCAATAAAAAGTAAATTTATCAGTAAAACAAATAAATAAATAAATACTGAGCTTAAGGAGTAAAAAATATAATAAAATTTAAGTATCAATGTCAAGTCCTTTTGCAAAGATTTATCATGAGAAATGTATACAAAGAAAAATGAGAACAGCCTACTTTCTACTGTCATCAAATGACTGTGTGGTCAAATTGAGGGGTGGTTGTTTTCTCTGAGCATGTGTTTTTCAAAACAACTGTAAATCTACTTTTGCCAACCCCTGTATATTTATTATATTCTGTACATATATTGTACAGGAAAGAGAAAGCACGGTATGTGTGAGTGCACGAAAGAGAGAGAGAGAGAGTTTGCATCTTACATCCTTTTTTCCTCTCATGTTTTTTATCTCCAGTTCATGGTCCATAAATGCAGGATATTTCTGCTGCTGTGTTTCTGAGCTGATGCTTATGTGGCCACTTTTATTGAGTTTTCTTGTTTCCCATGAATTAAACTACATTTCTGTTGGTTGAATTTCTTACTTTGTTTTGTGATGTGTTGATCATTAAATTTCTTATAAGGATATGATAAACATATGTGATAAACATATCCAAAACAAAATAAAGTTTAAGGTAGATGAACAAGAAATAATAGGATAACCAGCAGAGAATATAAAGGAATTTCTGAATACAACTGGAAGAATATGAAAAGCTACAAGCAATTGGTTGAGTAGCTTTACACTCAAGTTTGCAAGTTACTCAACTACTAGTATCAGAGAAGGCCTATGTGTACATAATTGTCACAAAATACCTCTGCGCCAGGTGCAAGATTTATCTTCCTCTAAGGTTAGTTTGTTCTGTCTTCTCTTAAAAGATATTAGAAAGATCCATCATTGTCAAACACTTTGATAAAAATGCAAATGCCTGCCTTTTCCTGTGTTAAGGGTCACACGCAGTTCCAGCATCTAGGACTTTACTCCCCCACTTAAGTCCTCTGTTCCTAAAGAATGGGTCTATTATTCCCAAGACACACACAGTATAAAAAGCTTCGTTCTTTCACACTATTACTCCAGAAGATGATCTCAAATGAAGTGTTTAGTGATCAATGAAAAGCAGTAATTTTTGTCTGAAGGCCATGTATTTTTAAATAAAAAGTGTATTGGCCAGGTAGCTCAGTTGATTGGAACATCCTCCTGATGGGTCAGGGTTACAGGTTTGATCTCAAGTCAGGACACATAGAGGAGTCAACCAATGAATGCACAAAATATGCCTTTCTCCCCCTCTATTCCTCTCTCTCTAAAAGCAATAAAATTTTTGAGAAGTATAAATTATTTTCCTTTAATAGAAAAGAACCTAGGGCAGATTTGGCATTTTTAGTGCTGCAAAACTTAAGCAATATGTTTTTCCTGCTTCTTGGAATGCTATGGGTTTTTCTGTTTGTTTTGGTAATTACTGTTTGTTTCTACCCTGTCTATACAGTAAATACAAATTAACCTTAAATCCTTGGTCAAGGCCTAACTTAATATGAGTGAAAGAGTAACTTAGCATATAGTGTGTTCTCCTTGACATTATCGTTGCTTTGATCCTCTCTCTACCTTCATAGTATTTCATTTAAGTACATATCATTTTGATATACTCTCACATACATTGGATAAGTAATATACTCTTAATGCCCTATATTTAAATTAAATAATTGAGTAGAATTTATAAAAACCCCACCTCCACACCATTACTCCACAAACAGATGGACAGTTTTTTGTTAGAATCATAAGGTTGCATTCTTATTTATTTGGAAAGGAAAAATGTAAAACAAAAATATAAATCTAATTAAAAACGTGCTGATTTAGGCCCTGGCTGGTATAGCTCAGTGGATTGAGCGCAGGCCTGTGAACCAGACGATCGCGGTTCGAATCCCAGTCAGGGCACATGCTTGGGTTGCAGGCCACTTTCCGGCAGGAGCCAGTTCCCTGCAGGGGGTGCACGAGAAGCAACCATACATTGATGTTTCTTTCCTCTCTCCTTCCCTTCCCCTCTAAAAAAAAGATAAGTAAATAAAATTTAAAAAAAAACATGCTGATTTAGGATAAACTGTGAAGAAAAGAACTTCTAGTGGTCACTATTGCCTTCTCACAGACGCCCACTGCACACTCCATGGTCCTGCATATCTGCACCCTGAAACAACTTATACTAACATGTAAGGCAATAACTTCAACATACAGCAAATATTCCACTCAAGGCATAGGACTATAACAGGGCGCAGCCAGGAGGGGGGCTCCCAAAAAGAATTTGGAATGGAGTCCAGAGTTCAGGGGAAATATTCAGATATCCTCATCCCCCCCACCCAGGGGGAAGGGACAAATGGAGCAGGGCCATTGAGAGCTGTTTTGCATAGCAACAGTTTTGCAGCTAACCGCAGGCATGGTCATTTAACATATCTATAACCTTTGACTGGTTTCATAGATATGTTAAATAGCTGTGGCTAAGTTTTGAGCCAGGGAAAAGGGAATGGCTTCTACCCAGGATGTAACTGGGGGCTGGTCCCCTGAGTTACGATGCCTGTGTGGGAGCTTGGAGAAGGTTGGTTCTAGGACGTGGGGCCACACCTGCCCAGACTCTTGATGGCAGCCCTGTAAACTTGTAATAATATGGGAGTCCTGGTAGGTGTAACCAATTGTGGGAGGAGTTGGAAATGGGGCTGCAAAGAAAGATTGGCATGGGGATTTAAACCCAGGCGCGGCAGCCCTGAGAGGGAGAGAGCCAGGAGGTTTCAGCAGAGTAAGGGTCCCCCTTGGTGAGGTGAAAGAGGGAGCCATGCAGTTTTGGCAGAGTGCAGACCCCCTCTTTCCCAGGTGAAAGGGAAAACCATGTAGCTTTGCCAGAATGGAGATCCCTGCAGCCAGCTGAAGGAGAAAGACATGCACTTTTGGTGGAGTGCGGATCCTTGCAGCTTTGGTAGAGAGGCCCACGCAGCTCTGGGGTGCTTCCTTTGGCCTCATGGCCTGGAAAGCAGGAAAGACTTTGACTGGAACTTGGTACGAAGAACTCTTGCCAGTGGAAAGTGCCACATTGATACAGGGTGCAGCCAAGGCGGGGAGGGGGGGCAGAAAAGATTTGGAATGGTGTCCAGAACTCAAAGTATACAGGAATATTGGAGGAAATATTAAGATGGCCTCACTCCCCCACCCCCAGGTGCCAGTTGGGGGAAGGGACAAATGGAGCAGGGCCATTGAGAGTTCGGTACCCTTGTTCGGTAACAGCATGACTTTGGATTAATTGGAGATCCTGCCTGGATGGTCAACATAGCTGACGTTACCAGCAGCCTGGAAAAACAGACATGTGCTCTTTTTCTGATTTACAGTGCCTGGAGTTAGGACAGGGGGAGAAGGTATACACCTATATACACACACGCTGTATGTGTGTGTGTATATAGGTGTATACCCTAAAGGACTTTGATATTTTAATGGAGGTGTTAGGCTTGAATAGCATTAAATAAACATTCTGTTTCCTTTTCACAAATATCTGGCATTGAGAAATGTCTTTCCAATTGGCGGTGACAGACTAGCCCAGTAGGTATTAGTATACTGTCCTTGGGAGGGGCCCCTGTTTTCTATAGCAGTTTTTAGCATCCCTTGGTGAGCCAGATATTTCCCCCCCCCCCTTGGACCTCTGTTTGGTAATAGGACCAGGTATTTGGCTTTGAATATCTCTGTGCCCAGCCAGTGATCTTGGCTTAGCACTTGGTTAATTGGCATTACTTGCCAGGAGTCTAGCTTTCTACTATGCATTAACAGAATTGTTGGACTTTTTAGAGGGTCAGGGTAATGGTATTCATTCTCATCACTTGGCAACCACAGTGAGACAAATACTATGTGGAGTTTTTGCTTGAGCTGGTTCAAAGGTAAATAGTAGCTCTGAATATCAGGAAACTTACCAGTAAGTTGGTAAATTGTTAGACCCTCATGTCAGAGTGAAGAGGAAATGGAGGTGGCATGCAGACACCGGAACTTCACTGTTCTGTAGGCACAATAATTTATTCTGACCTCAGAAATTGAGCCCTGCCTCCTGATGCTCACCTATGGGTCCAGAAAATGTCAGGATTTCAGCTCAGCAGACTCTATGCAGAAAAAAAGAAAATTCCTTGTGGTGAACCCTCAAAGGACACGGAATCCAAGGAGAGTCATCCAATCACTGTAAATGGGAAAGATTAACCCTTTAAGGAAAGAGCTCCTCAAATCTTCTTTGCCACCTTTGGCAGAATTATGCTCCTTTTATCCGTCCATACCACCAGAGCAGCATGTGAACAATCTTAGAGCAGTTTCACATGGTGTGATAACTACATCTTTATGTATCTGCCTCCTCCACTAGATTTTACTCCCTTAAACTTATACTTGTAGATGTTTTCTTATACAAATTGAGAAAATTTTGGTAATTTAGCTTTCATCTAGCCTATGCAAGGAGAGTGATTTTCAATCTGGGATGCTCACCAGACTTTAGTATGGGGTTTTATAAAAATACAGATTTTTAGTCCAGATTCACTGAATCTCTTTAATTGAGATTTTTAGTATTGTCTTGATATTTTCCTGACATATTTTGCATATTATTTCTCATTATTATTATGTTACATATAAATATTTTTCCGCTGTAAAAACTATGCTTATTTATTTTGTGTGCATCTGATGGATGCAACATTCTCTGTCTTAGAATATAGGTTATATCATTATCCTCAGAGACATTTGTTTAAAGCTTTCTCTTTTTTGGTAATAATTTCATTATCTTGTTTTGCATACCATGGAAATAACCAAATATATTTGTCAGTACCATTTTGTTATCAACCACATCAGACTTTTTTATACCCAATGGTATATGTAACAAATCCACAATGGCCATTTTAAAGACAAATTAAACTTTCTTAAGTTAGCTTAATTAGGTTCAAACAATCGTTTTTGTTTGACTCTGATGCATTCATGAATCCTTTGCAATCTGTAACAGGCCACAGCATTTTTTTCCAACAAAGACCATGTCAGAGCCCATGGAAAAGGACTATATGAATACTTCTAAGTTCAAAGAATAGACTCTTGAGTGACTTTCAGATCCAGGCATAGCTTGGAGAAACTATAGGTTTGGCTCCAGACCACTGCAATGGAGTGATTATTGCAACAAATTCAAACAATTTTTGTTTCCTAGTGCTTATAAAAGTTATGTTTATAGTATATAATGTAGTCTAGCAGGTGTACAATAATATTATGTCCAAAAATGTATGTACCTTAATTAAACATATTTTATTGAAAAAATATTAATTTTCATCTGAGCTTTCAGTGATTTGTGATTCTTTTGCTGGTATAGGGTTTTGCCTCAATGTTGATGTGAACTCATTATCTGTGAAATATAAGGAAGTGAATCACAATACACTGAGATATGCCAGTATTCCAGTGGGCTGAGTCATAATATCTAGGACCGTTTTAAATCAAGAAACAGGTAGTTTCATGAGCCTGCTAACCCACACTCATTGCATGAGGTTGAATAAATTGATGAGAAACATCTCATTGCATTTGCTCATAATATTGTTGATGTTGTTTTATGTTTTGTATTATGAATATATAATGAGATTTTTCTCTCTGCCTCTTAAGCTATTTTCGACCAAAAATTTTGTAGACTCTGCTTTTGTAAACTGAAATGAAACCTTTCGAAGTTCCACCTGATTCTCATTGGCTCCTTAAAGTTCAGAAACTTTTTAACTGTCCTTGCTTTTCATGGCCATGTGCTATTTGCACAGGTACAATAAGAACCTGTGCTCTTTTTAATTAGGACATAGTTTGAAAAATAAGTTATGCAACCAGGACGTTTCCTGAAATATCATACTTAGGAGTGTTGCTTATTAAATCAGGTGTAACTGGTCACTTCTAGAGAACTAAGATTGACTGTTTTAGAGTCTGTGCTGACAAAGCCCTCCCAGATAAACTCACCTGTGAAAAGTTCAGACCAAATCTCTGCAGAATGTGCCACTATTTTGAGTTATATAGATAATCGAGAACTCCAAAAACGCAGGAAGAGCTTATAACCTCTCCTTTAACTCCCTCAAATGATTTAGATAAAGGGCCTGGCCCGGGAACTATATTTTTACCTCAGATAATTACAGAGATACAGGTTAGATGTGTTGGAATAGGGGAAGCTAGGCAGGAACTGGACATCCAAGTCCAGTATCCCGTTGTCTGTATCCCGTTGTCTCTGCAAGGCCCAGCAAACATTTGTTTACCAAATATTTGCTCTTCCCATACTCCGGTGCATCATCTTCCTTCCCTTTGAAGACTTAGACCTCTACCCTCCTTTCTCCTTTAGCTCAGAATTACATGTAAGCCCTTTTATCCTGATTGCCTATGGTCCTTATAGTCTTATGGGCCCCCAAAGTCCCCTGTATGTATGTGATTAATTTTTTTCTCCTGTTAATCTATTTTACATTAATTTGATAATTAGACCAGCCAAAGAAACTAGACAGGTAGAATAAAAATTTTTCCTCTTCAATGCCTGTTATTTGGCTTATAGGGCCAGACCTTTAGAGGTGGTGATGAAACAAGGTATGTAGTGAAAGGGTTTAACCTGTAAAGGGCAACAGGGACTATCAAGGAGATAATAAGAGCAACTTCCAATGGATTTATGGCTTAGAACCAGGAGAAGACCAGCCTGATCTAACATGGTGACAAATGTTACCTCACGGTGAACCCTGGCCTTATTATATGCTTGTTGTAATACATCAGCATGATGAGGGATTCAAATGTTGGAAAATTTTAGTTTCAGGGGATAGCAAATAAGCTTAGTAATCGATGTATATAAAAAGCTATTGTCTCAGGAACTGAAGGTACGACCCACTTTGACTCTAGGAGACCATAAACAGTTCCATCTTTGTACCTCAGGAAGACTGCAAGCCATTAAGATGGTTTCTGGGTGATTGTGCTCCAGGAAGAGGTGTCAACCACCCAGGGCACAGATAAAGATCACCACCTAGGGCTCAGATGAAGCAATGCTGCAGCTTTTATCTGATTAACTTTCCCCCTGAATTCCAAACCCCTTATCTACATTTTTCTTCTCCTTATAAAAATGGTTGTTTCAAAATGGAATTTAAGATGGTCTTTCAGGGTACAAACCCACCCTTCTTCATACCTGAGAAGATCTCTGACCATCTGAATAAAACGCCCATAAAGATTCAATCCTTCTCTGATTATTGGGTCTGGTAGGTGACCAGCAGTGTGAACACCAGGTTTTCAAGCATGCTAAATGACACACCCAGAGCCACCAACTTTGGAAACAGAAAGTCCCAAAAGGTCAAAAAGTGCCTGACAGAGTTGTTCTGAAAAGCTTCCATCTCTTTCCTGGAAAAATTCTGAGTATTTCTTTTTCTTATTGAATGCTTTATCCTTGATTAAAGGAGCCGAAACAGAAGAAGTAAATCCCACTAAGGAGAATCTGGTTTGCCTGTGGAGAAGTCTTTGTCCCACTGCTCCACTAATAAACTTTCGCTCTGTGTTGCCTCTGTTTTGAATCCCTTCCTCTGCAAAACTAAGAACCCACCATGTGTCACAGACCTTAGGGTGTCTGAGCCCTGGGAACCTCTGCAGCAGTAAGAGAGTCACTTCTGTGTCAGGCCAGGATCCTGGGATATTTTGGGGAGTTTGAGAAAAAAAATAATGCCCAGATGTACAGGTACCTGAAGGAATAAATTGTTGGAGATAATTTCTTGGTTATAATTCCCTATACTAGATATAGCATACAATAGCAGTAAATGTCCAATCTTTTAAAATTATTTTTATTTTTAAAATTATTTTTATTTTTAAAATTATTTTTATTTTTAAAATATATTTTATTGATTATGCTATTACAGTTGTCCCATTTTCCCCCTTCACTCCCCTCCACCCTGCACACCCCCTCCCACCCACATTCCCCCACTTTAGTTCGTGTCCATGGGTCATGTATATAAGTTCTTTAGCTTCTACATTTCCTATACTATTCTTACCCTCCCCCTGTCTGTTTTCTACCTACCATCTTTGCTATTTATTCTCTGTACCTATTCTCTCTCTCTCTCCCTCCAACTCTCCTGTTGATAACCCTCCATGCAATCTCTATTTCTGTGGTTCTGGTCCTGTTCTAGTTGTTTGCTTAGTTTGTTTTGTTTTTGTTTTTGTTTTAGGTATGGTTGTTAATGAATGTGAGCTTGTTGCATTTTACCATTCATATTTTTTATCTTCTTTTTCATAGATAAATCCCTTTAACACTTCATATAATAAGGGCTTGTTGATGATAAACTCCTTTAACTTGACTTCATCTGAGAAGCACTTTATCTGCCCTTCCATTCTAAATGAAAGCTTTGCTGAACAGAGCAATCTTGGATGTAGGTCCTTGCCTTTCATGACTTGGAATACTTCTTTCCAGCCCCTTCTTGCCTACAAGTTCTCTTTTGGGAAATCAGTTGACAGTCTGATGGGAACTCCTTTGTAGGTAACTGTCTCCTTGTCTCTTGCTGCTTCTACAATTCTCTTCTTACTTTTAATCTTGCGTAATGTAATTATGATGTGCCTTTGTGTGTTCCTCCTTGGGTCCAACTTCTTTGGGACTGTCTGAGCTTCCTGGACTTCCTGGAAGTCTATTTCCTTTACTAGATAGGGGAAGTTCTCATTTATTATTTGTTCAAATAACTTTTCCAGTTGCTCTTCTTCTTCTCATTCTGATAACCCTATAATTCATATGTTGAAACTTTTAAAGATTTCCTGGAGTTTCCTAAGCCTGTCCTAATTTTTTTTTTTTGGATTCTTGTTTCTCCATTCTTTTCTGATTGGATGTTTCTTTCTTCCTTCTGGTCTGCACCATTGATTTGAGTCCCAGTTTCCTTCCCATCACTATTGGTTGCCTGTACATCTTCCTTTATTTCACTTAGCATAGCCTTCATTTTTTCATCTAATTTGCAACCAAATTCAACCAATTCTGTGAGCATCATGATCACTAGTGCTTTGAACTGTACATCTGAAAGGTTGGCTATCTCTTCATCGCTTAGTTGTTTTTTTCTGGATCTTTGATCTGTTCTTTTGTTTGGACCATTTTTTTGTCTTGACATGACTGTTATGTAGTGAGGGCCGGACCCTTAAGTATTCACCTGGGCAAGGCAATCTTTGTGGCTGTGTTACAACACTGTATGTGGGACAGGGGTTCAAGAGGAAACAATGTGCTTGCTTTGCTCTCTACTGGATTTCACTCAGTTCCCCCACTTCCCATAAGCAAATTGGGCCTTTCTGGTGCTACTTCTCATGTGGGTGGATTTGTGTACATTCTAGGACCCTGTGGGTCTCTCCAACGAACTCTCCTGTGAGGCTGGGAGTTTATCCCACTGCCTCAACCCCTACAGGTGTTGTCAATCGGTGGTTTGAGGATTTATTTCCCTGCACTGGGGCCCTGGGTTGTGCAGTCTGTCACACTCCCCAGTTGTTTCTCCTGTTTTATTGCAAGTAAATAACTGGGGATCACCCAGTTCACAATCTGCTGCCTCACCAGCCCCACCCACAGTTGCCTTGCCAGCCGGCTGCAGCCTTAAGTGCCCCACTTTACAAACCCCTAACTCACTGGGTCCTCCAGCCACCTCCTAGCTGTGAGTGCTTCTCTGCCTAGCTGCCTGTCTCTGCCCCTCCTACTGGTCTGGATGAATGTTTCTTCAACTCCTTGGTTGTTGGACTTCCATACAGTTCGATTTTCTGTCAGTTCTGGTTGTTTTTTGTTTTTAAATCATTGTTGTCCTTATTTTGGTTGTGCGAGGAGGCACAGTGTATCTACCTACACCTCCATCTCGGCCAGAAAGCTTCTACATGGAAATCTTTAGCACTGCAAACTTAAGAAGTCTGTGTGGTAAATTAACATTCTGCATTTGTGTAAATAATGAAGCCAGATCTGATGAAGGAAGCCTTTTTTTGTAATTAAGAATAAGCTTTCTTAGAATTCTATTTTATTGAGATGATAGAGACAGTAGGGGGAAATGTATACTTCAAAGCACAACTTTACATGTTTAGAACACACCCTTATGGATTACTGTATGTGATTCTGATTGTGTGAGGACTTGGTGTTTTCATTGCTTTTGAGCTATTTTCCAGCACTGAAAGTTGTAGATATTGTTGCATTCACCAACCGCGAGAACAAATGTCGGAGACTTTCAGGGTTCCAAAGATGTTACTTTATTGGCCAAGTTTAACCTGTGCAGGGGCAAACTCTCCAAAGTGTCCGGAGACACGGTGCCCGCAAGGGCTGCAAATGAGAGTTGCGCCAAACGCTTACAGGCTTAGGGTTTTAAGGAGGCGCGCAAGCAAGCTGGATACAGAAGCAGATGTGGCGGTTAGCGGTTGGCTCAGGAGCACAATAGGGTTACTGATTATTGGTGAGTTAACTCGCGCACTGGCTCGTGCTCCTTTACTTGATTGGTCAGTTGAGGTCGTGCTCAGGGGTAAAATTTTTCCCCCTAGTGACTGTCTAGATGGCTATCTGCCTGACTGACCGTTGCTCTGGCACGCCCTGTTCTTCGGATGTATCCCGGAGCCTCTTTACATTAGTTAGCAAAACAGCTTTTGCTTCCTTACAGCTATGTTCTGGCTAGTTCCCCCTTGCCCTCAACAGATATTAAGTGCTGTTAAAAAACAAAAATTCAGCTGTGCTCTGAGAAGTTGTGTGAAGTGGGATAACTTGGCAGGCAGAAGCAGTGGGTCAGGGAAGTCATTAGCAAGAGAAAGCACTGCTTCAGGCCAGGTCCTCTTCTTTTGGGAGGAGGGGAAGGCAGAGATTTTACCATCAGGTAACCACACTAGAGCTAATTAGGAAACTTCAGATTGACTGATAAAACTCACATTTCTGGGAATTGTTTGCCATCCTGGAGCAAATGACTGCATTTTGGGCTTGTTATTTTTTAAATACATTAATCAAAGTAATTCATAATAGTACACGTGAAAATAAATTCTGGTGGAAAGTCAGTTGGCATGTGTCCTTGAAGGTGGAAGAAGCCATAATTATACTCATTTGCAAATTAATGTTAACATCCCTATCTATAAATGTATCATTTATATGGCTCTCCCTTGAACTGATTAAATCCTTTCCCTGGTTCTTTCATTAAAAATAAGTTAAACAAGCTCTTTAATAAGTGTTCATTTTATGTTTTTGTAAGAACTGTAATGTTACATTTTTTTGAAGATTAGTCTTTATCAAGGTTTACATTCTTGTATGGGAGAGACACAAATAAATTACACACAGTATAATGAGTTATGACATTAGTTAGAGCTCCCATAGAAACCCGAGAGGAAACTTTCCACCCTCCATAATTTAGAAAGTGATATTTTAATGCTCAGGAAGGAAATATTAAAACTAAAATTAATGAATGAATTAAATATTTTTATTTGTTAAAACTCTACATGTGTGCATATTTATTGATTTTATTGATTTCATGTGTATGGCATTGCCCAGCTCCACTTCCATTCCTGGGAGCATACACATGTCTCATAAAAGTGAAAATGATGTGTTGAAGGGGATGTCTTAAAAAAAAAAAGAGGCAATCCTCTGTTACTTCTAATCATTATCCAGTTGTCCTATATATGTAAATGGTTAATTCTCGAATGGACACATAAAATATTACTTTAAGCATGATAAAAATGGCAAGTGTATGTCATGTTCATAACACTGGTAAAGCAAGCTGGTGAAAGTGGAACCTTAGAATGCATTTTATGTTTACATAAAACCCTTAATCCTAAATCCTAATCCAACAAATTTACAAGGTTAATTCTCCATTTTTAACAAACATTTGAAAGATGGTATTTCCCAGTAATTAATATATGTGCAATTCCTTATCAACTCATTCTACTTATTCTATGTCATTAACTGGTTAGGTTTTTATTGTGGTTAAGCATTTCTGTCAATTGTGTTTCTGACATAATTTCCCTAAAACCAGATTTCTGATCTGCTGGCTCTTCACACAGTATACAATAGGGTTCATCAGTGGAGGTACCAGGAGGAAAACATCAGCCATGAGAACCCTAATAATTGCAGAACTGTGTTTGGCAAACCGGGAGATAACAGAGAGGGAGATAATGGGAACAAAGAAGATGAGTACAGCACAGATATGAGAGATGCATGTATTGAAGACTTTGAACCTTTTTTTCTGTGATGCTATGCTCAATACTGCTTTCAGTATCAGTATGTAGGACATGAAAATAAATGTTAAGTCTAAGATGCCTGTAAGAGCCACAAATAAGCCATAAATGGCATTGACCTTGTTGTCAGAGCAAGCCAGCTTCATGACATCCTGATGTAGGCAGTAGGAATGGGAAAGGATATTTTTCTTACAGTACCTAAGACGTTTCAATGTGAAAGGGAAAGGGAGGGTCAAAAAAACACTTTTGAGAGAAAAAGCAACCCCAATTTTGATGATTCTGGCATTGGTCAGAATGGAGGCATATCTCAGAGGATTGCAAATGGCAATAAAGCGATCAAAGGACATGATGAGAAGTACCGATGATTCCATAGCTGAGAATACATGAATGAAAAACTCCTGGGCAATACAGGCATCCGGGGAAATTCCTGGAGCATTGAACAAGAATATCCTTAGCATGGTAGGCAGAGAGGAGAGGGACAACCCTAGGTCAGAGACAGCCAGCATGGAGAGAAAATAGTACATGGGTTCATGAAGAGAAGTCTCTGTTTTTATGAAAAATAAGATGGTACAGTTGCCCAGGAGGGCAACAAGGTAAATAAGGCAAACGGAAATGGAGATCCAAATGTTGGCAGGCTCCATCCCTGGGATTCCAATCAAGAAGAAGGTAGAAATTTCAGAAGTGTTGAAGATATACATGCCAGGCGTATAAGGGAAGCAAGATGAGAGGCTCAGGAGAGGCTTCCTGACATGCTCTAAATAGAGTGGCTCAAATGCCTGACTCTATCTTATTGTAATCATTGAGATCTTAGGAATCCAAAGGAAATACATATAATCCTTACATATAAACCTAAATGAAAAAAATATGGAAGTAGACATCAATATCCAACTAAAAACAAAAACAGAGAAAAGGAAAACAAATTGTTATCAAAATGGAACCTTGGTGTGGATTACAACAGACATGGATTGCAACAGATATGGTTATAATAGATATGGATTATATCAGATATAAATTCTATACAAGGACTGATCAATAAAGTAAAATGCTTATGAAGGTGTCTATTATCCAGTTCAAGACTTGAGGCTTTTTCTTTTATTATGGAAATATTACAACGTATGTACCATTAAGAATTTTTTTTTAAATTTTCATATGTTTACATAAAATTCAGAGACAAGTAACATATTTTATTCAGTGTCCTCTAATGTAAACATGGGTTTTATTTCCTTTCTTCAAATCATTTTTATGTATCTCAAAAATGGTTGGTCATATTATTTTATTCATAGACATTTTTGTATTTTTATAAAATTTATTCTTAGAATTCTTATGAACTTGTTGCTATTATTTATAGGATCATTCATTCTCTGTTATTTTCTTAATGATTACTAGTCATATAGGGCAATATCACAGATTTGTGTTGCTAAAATCTGTTGTCAGTCCATGCTGGTCATTCTCTTTTGTATCCTCCCTTCCTGCCATGGATCCCTAAATGATTCTGCATCTTCTTTCATCCCCTTAACTCTGTATACACTTCTATAAAGGAATCCTTCAAAAAACACTCCTCAATTGACTTTTCATGTATATGTATCTCTTGCTGGTTGGCACATATCTTTCATTCTTTTTAGTTAAGATTTCTACTCCTCTCTTCTAGTATGCAGGATGTTCTTTCTATTACAGTGTTCTGCAGTTCAATGGGTAGTACACAAATGGGATTTATAATTAACTTATTTTGCTTGGAACTTAATGAATTCAACTTGAAAATCAATGCATTGAATATTTCTTTACTCTTGAATATTGTCTGCCATTAAAACTTTTAACATTTTCTATTCAACAATCTTGGAAAATACTGAATTTTCTCTTTTGAACTTTCTGGTTAGGTTGCTTTATGTTATCAAATTCTCTGTTTATTTTTGTTGCATTTTAGTGCATTCTTTAGTACTACTTTCTTATTTAATAATTCTGTATTTATGTCTGATCTGAAATGTATTCTAGCTATTGAGTTTTATTTCAATTACTCCTCTTCTATTGGAGGTTATTTTGATAACCTTCTATTTCATTTTATACCTACTAATCCTCTGATGATTTTTATTCATTTTATTGTTATTATGCCACATTTATTTTTGAAGATCTTTTTTGAGATAACTTACAATTTATTTAAATGTAGTAAGTATAGTTAATAATAAAAATAAGACAATTTAATGATAAATATTTTGCAAGTTTTACATTCTCAAAGATAACATTCACTATGTAATCTTAATATTTCCTGCTGTAATGAATAATTCCATTTTATGTCCAAGTAACTGATGTCTAAGAGTATTTTCTGCCAATTTACTAATGTAGTTCTTTGTATTTATCACCAAAGGAAACTTAACCATTTGTAAAATAGTTCCATATAACTTGAAGTCTGAAACTGTAGTTCTAATATTTGAAGCTTCAGTATAGTTAATATATTCATTACATTTATTAAATATAGTTAGTGCACTATATTTTTAAAAAATCTAGTGTAAGCAGGCCAAATAGCTATTGTATCTAATATCTAGTTAATTGTACTTTATTTTTTTAATTTTATTTTTTTATTTTATTTAATTCTTGTTCAAGTACAGTTTTCTGTCTTATATTCCCAGCCCTGCCCACCCCCCGCCCAGTGCTCCCCACCTCCCTCCTATTTCCACCCCCCACCTTAGTTATTGTCCATGTGTCCTTTACACTTATTCACATGAGTCCATTCCCTTTTCCCCTATGATTCTCTCCCCTCTGGACCCTGTCAGCCTGTTCCGTATTTGAGTGTCATTGGTCATATTTTGCTTGCTTGTTTGTTTTGTTGTTTCGATTCCTGTTAACGGTGATATCATATGGTATTTGTCTTTCACTGCCTGGCTTATTTCGCTCAGCATAATGCTTTCCAGTTCCATCCATGATGTTGCAAAGGGTAGGAGTTCCTTTTTCCTTTCTGCAGCATAGAATTCCATTGTGTAAATGTACCATAGCTTTTTGATCCAGTCATTTACCGATGAATTTACTATGCAGAACTTGAAAATCTTATCTTGAGTGAAAATTTCCTTTTTTGTTTGATGATTTTTGTTCAGGCCCCATGATTAAATGTGGTGGTTGGCCTTTCCTTCCTTACGTCCTAAAATTTTTCTATTACACTATGTGTTTTTATAATGGTTAGTGGAATCTTGTTTCAAAAGATAATTTAGTACAATTTTGATAATTTTCCCCCAACTACCTCAAGACTAGCTTGTTATAGGGAGCAGATGTGGCCTATGACAATAGCCATCTGTACCCTCCATGTGGGCTAACAGCCTCATGTCCTTCAGACTAGTTCCTTATCAAGTACATAACACTATCATGCTGAGTCCCACACAGTTGCTAAGCTGTCAAGCACCAATACGGCTCCAGACCAGGAGCCAAATGGGTTTGTGGATACAGCCTCAGCACACAGTTGTGTTTGTAGATACTGCAGCTCATAATACCCACCTGTCTATCAATTATGAGTTTTCTATTTATTTTTCTATCTAAGGAATCTGGCGATGATGTCTTTTTTATCATTTTTATATTATTATATCTATTATTGCAACATGTTTAGTGGGAAGTAAAAATTGATATATCTGATTCTGTTCACTATACTATATTCCAGTGATTTTCAAATGGTGTGCTACAGCAAGCACGGGGGTGTGCTGCAAGAATTTGTAAAACATTCAATACCTGGCTCTTTAGTCAAGGGCACTGTACTCCTTTCCCTCAGACTGTTAAATAAATAATTATGACAGTAGACAAAATGTTTAAGTCAACACAACAGTAGCTGCCCATTGTGAAAGAATCTAAATTATGCCTATTTTTTTTGTCTGATTGGCAAAAAAATATATTTTTAGTGTGTTTCAGGATTTTAGTAATTAGTTTATGTGTGCCATGAGATGAAAAAAGACGACAATCACTGCTATATTGAGTATAATCCCCCATCAAGACTGAGATATAATTTTCAAATACAACCTTATATTTGATTTATGTTAGAGCTGATGTTCAGAAATGATTGTTGAAAATTATTTGGTCTTTTGCTCTTTGTAAAGTAATGAATTTACTAATTTACCCAATGTTATTGTACACTAGAGCTAATTGCAGGTTTCACCAAAAATCGTTGTCATGACGGATTTGATAATATTTCTCAGATCTGAAATATTTAGGCACTTTTTTAGTACTAGTTTTCTTATCTTGATTACATCTTTGACTATTTTGATACTATTATTCTGTTGTCATGCCAAATTCTTAAAAGCTCATCTTTCTTTTCTTTTTAACTATTTCTTTTATGTAATTTTTCTCTCAGGCTATCTCAAATTCTAATCGTCACAATCCACCACACTCAATTGTTTCTTGGCTGTTGCTGTTGCTTTCTGGATTTTTGCTGCTTTTGGAATGGATTTTCTGGGCTTAACCCCACCTCCAAATTTCTACACTTATTTTCCTTTGCCCAAACTCCTCCTATTTCCAGGTTGTCTGGAAACATTTTAGTGATATTAATTCCCCTTTAAAAGGGCATGTCAAAGAGACAGACAGAAAGGAATGTCTAGCAAGCTCTAGATCATGCAATAAATTATATGCATTAAAAAGAAAAAAATGGTTTTCCTTTTTCTGGTGTTGGATATTTTTCACTTTATTTGGAAGACTCTCATGCAAATTAATAGAAGACAATGGATTAACTATTATCACTGTAACCAAAACCACTGTGATATCTGTCTGCCCACACATTAATCCAGTTGTGTTACAGGGTACAGCCGTCAATAGGGGCTATCTGTTAGACCTGGTACCTTCCAATTCCTGAAATGTGCTTCTGATACTGAATCTGAAAGAAGTGAGGTAAGAGTTTAAGGAAAATCTCAAGTTTTACTTCCACAGGGATTGTGCAAGAATCTTGTTTGTTTAGTAACTTTGTCTGTGTGACTGTGCCATTAAATAGTTATTGGAAGTTCTTGCTTTCCAGGACACATGGCATCAAAATATGCTTAATGTTACATTTGTTTGAGCCAAGTGAGATGTTTGAGAAGAATGCTGATTTTCTTCTTCCACCAGTCACCCAGTTCAGGCTTTATTTCATCTTTCCATAACAAATCTCATTAATCACTTCATGTTTATATCAGCTCTCTTAATAGAATAAAACATACTTAAGAGAAAAATGGAGTAATAAGAATTTTTAACCAGCATTCTGTTTACTCTTCATTATCAACCTGTACTTCTTCCAAGCTACAAAAAAAAGTATCCCTTTTTTTTTTTAGAAAATACTATCTTTCTAGGAAATGTATATAATACTACTTTAAAGTGTGATATTTTTAAGCCCTGGCTGGTGTAGCTCAGTGGATTGAGCGCGGGCCTGCGAACCAGAGGATCGCGGTTTGATTCCCAGTCAGGGCACATGTCTGGGTTGCAGGCCGGTTCCTTGCAGGCCAACTACCAGCAGGGGATGCACGAAAGGCAACCATACATTGATGTTTCTCTCCCTTTCTCCTTCCCCTCTAAATATAAATAAGTAAATAAATAAAATCTTAAAAAAAAAAAATAAAGTGTGATATTTTTAAAGCGTTTCCAGGAAAGCAGAACACTGTATAGAAATTTTTCTAGTGTTTTTCTAAAATTTTCTTGTTTTCATCTCAGAAGGACCTACTGAAATCCAATTGTCTAGTTTGAAAAAAAATTTATTTTACTTTTTTATTTTTTTAAGATTTTTAATTTATTTATCTTTAGAGGGGAAGGGAAGGAGAGAGGGAGAGAGATATCAATGTATGGTTGCCTCTCATGTGTCCGCTGCTGGGGACCGGGAACCAGAACCGGGAACCGGGGACTGGCCTTCAACCCAGGCATGTGCCCTGACTGGGAATTGAACCGCAATACTCTGGTTCGAGAGCCTGCACTCAATCCACTGAGCTACACCAGCCAGGGGTTTTGAAAAAAATTTTAAAATGCAGTTTAAATAACAAGTACAGAATGTCTCTAAATTAGAATAAATTTCACAACTTATATGGGAGTTGTTAAATGAAATTGTTATCCTGTTCTTTATATTAAAAATAGAGCAATATCTAATGTAGTCAGAATGACATTATCAGGACTGTTTCTGGTCTTGAGTATATCCTGAGATTGAAGTAACTATTAAACAGCAAAAATCATAACAAGTTATCAGGGATAAATTTTTGATTAATGAGGTCCACAATTACAACATGAAGGTTTTCCAACACTTACCAAAAAGTCTGCAACTGTATTTATAATTCGGGTCAAAAAGGAGATGAACCCAGGAAGAAGTTATCTTCAATCCCAGTTGTTAGGGACAAAGGCGGACTGTGACAGCCTGATTCTAGTCCTTCCACTCAGACACTTATTTAGTGTAACAAAGGCCTCTGGGGATGGCAACTCAGGAAGCTGTACCCAGAAGAACTAAAAAGCCCACAGGCAGGCCCTGAAATGAGTTCAACTGAATTCCCATTATGCATATGAATTAGCCACTTATGGTGAATACCACAGGAGGCCTTCCCTGTTCCAGCAAGCAGAATTAATTGATCTCTTACTTGAAATTTCAAGCCCCTGTATGTGCTCTTCTGGAGTAGTTGTCATTTTATTTTTCCAGGTCATAATGTTTGACTTATAATTAGGTTTTCAGATTCATTTTGCTACTTGCCGATTAAAGCAACTTATACCTTTTAAAGTGAATGGTTAGTTTTTTTTCATATTCAAGAGTAGTTGAATTTCTTTTAAGAGGCTATTTTATATGTCCTTTAAAAATGTTCTTCTATATGAAAGAATATAGCCTTTTATTATGATGTACTTTGCAAATAATTTTTCCTTTTGTGTCACTTATATTTACCTTTGCTAACGATGATGCCACAGGCTAGGTACCCTTTGAATCAAATGCTGAAGTCAACATTTGTGTGCAGAAGTCTCTTTGGAGAGTACACGTAGGTTAACACCTACAGAAAGAGGAGATAGAGCTGTGAAGGGAGAAGTTGAACTCCCTGTGATTTTAACAAAAGCTTATCAATCATGCAGGATCTCTGGAGCTAGGTCTCAAGACCCTTTAAAATTGTCCTGAATTGACAAAAGGGAAAATAAACTAATTGAAAACTGAAAAAAAAGTAAAAAGCTGTGCAAGTTAAATGAGTATGTAATAAGTATGTACTATATATATTCTCACAGTCATAAAATTATGAATATTATTTGTATATTTTCAACTTTTAGAGAAAATTTGAGAAGTTTATCTGTTAAGACAACAATATAGACAACCTGGAAGTTTAGTCCCTCAACAGACTAAAAAACATAGTCCATTGAGGGAAAGTTTTTCAACACAAATATCCTCATTTTACTAAGTGAAGAGTAAAGATAATAGTGCTTATATTTCTTTTTTTTATAATTTTATTTTATTTTATTATTATTTTTAAAGATTTTATTTATTTATCTTTAGAGGGGAAGGGAAGGAGAGAGGGAGAGAAACATCAATGTATGGTTGCCTTTTGTGCGTCCCCTGCTGGGAGTTGGCCTGCAGGGAACTGGCCTGCAACCCAGTCATGTGCCCTGACTGAGAATCGAACCGCAATCTTCTGAGTCGCAGGCCCCTGCTCAATCCACTGAGCTACACCAGCCAGGGCGATGTAGTGCTTATATTTCTTTGGATGAGAAATTCAACTAGAAGTATATTGTTTACCTGCTTACCACCATGAATAAATCAACCAAAATAATGACATAAACATACTAAGAAGGATAGGGATTTCTGGTTTTCCAGTTTCAGAGGTGAGGAGTTTGAAAGTCACTACCACATTGCTAACAAGTTAAAAAAAATGAACCAACTAAAAAAAAATAGCAACTTTTCTCAGATCAGTATAAGAGGTGAAGATGCAAGACAAAGTCCTGCCTGCAAGACAGCAGAGATGGAAGAGTCAATACAGCGAGTCACAGCTTACTGGAGCAGACACTCACCAGCAGAAACCACCTCAGGAACCAATGTTGGGTTTGGAAAGCCTGAAGTGTGGTTGACAATCTTTTAGAGGTTCTGTTTGGACAAGCTGAGAGTTAAAAACACCAGATGACCCAGGGGAGCTCTAACTGTCTGATAAATTTACCTCCAGAAGTTTATACAAATTCACAGAGTAAATAAAAGAGACAAATCTCCTTGTGCCTACAGCAAAAAGATGGGAAAATGAATCATTTTGAAATATAAATATACCAGAGCACTCTTCTTAACAAGTCTTGCCCACATGAGAAACTAGTTAACCTGAGCTTAACCTGCTGGGATATTACCTGAACCTAACTGACACAGATGAAGGGAATACCAAACTTCAGTCAGCTAGAGCCTTGCACGTGGGAAAAGAGAAATACCCAACTCAAGCCGATTCTAATCATTTGGTTGTACCTGAAGGAGGGGAAAAAGAAAACTAAGAAACATTTGTGAAGTTCCAATACTTCCAAAGATGGTGCTACACCTCTGAATACAAACTGAAGAATCCTCTGTCTTTTATAAGTTTACAGTATAGTTTATAGGCCTGCAAACATAAGGATATCTAATTTACTAACAATTCTGAAACAGAATTTCAAGAATAAGTAAAAGTAATAGAAGAACTACATTTAACAGGTGACTCTGATTGTGCCCCTGCATGAGGACAGAATGGACTTCACTTCTATAACCTAGACCTGTGTAGACTAGATGAAGGAAGCCAAAGTCTAACTGGCCATTTCAGATGGACAGAAGAAAAATGAAGAAACTAGGAATGGAGAAAAAAGAAAAACTCACAATGGAAGAGTGCAGGTGAATTTGGGGATTTCATGAGTGTGAGGGGTTGTTTCTGAGAAACTAAATAAGAGATTAAAAAGAAGTTTTTCATATCTCTTTTTTCAATTGTGATGGGTTTAGAATAAGTTTTAGTGACTTTTGAGAGTTAAGCATTGTTTCATTCATTATGACTCTACTAAGTTTAGACCCCAAAGTTTGTGAATTTATTCAGATTAAAGAAGTGTGAAATATACATTGATGGTATAATAATGGATATCACCCAGTAAAGATAAGAAGTATGTCCTATTTAATAAAATCTTCTGTAGAGTTAACTAGATATGGATACAAATTTTAACATTTTTACCATCTCCATGAAAAGGTTTGTACATTTCCTAAACCTCAGCCCATTCGTCTTTGAAATGAAGATTAAATAAGGCCTATGTCACCATAAAATTTCAGTGAACAAATTCATATTTTACAAAGGTGAAAGAGGCTATAAGAAATAAATTTCTTTACATCACACCTATCTAACGGTGCACATCGATAGTTCCTTAAGCAATCCTAACTGCACCTTGCCTTTTTCATATTTAGGATGTTCTCTCTTGTAAGTTTATCATGGATGATTTTGTTCTTATTAATTCTTAAGGTTGAGTGTCCATTATTTACCTGTATTTTAAGAATACAACTTCCTTCTTTTATAACATTGGCAAGTTTATATAGCACTTTCACATTAAAATAATGTGAAACATTATTATAAATATGCCCATCTCATCCCATATCTTACCACTTATAGTCCTTCATGATAAAATAGATGTAACCTTTGGTACCTTATTATGATCTACATTTTTCTTGTATTTATATTAAGAGGTATAATTAGTGCATGATAAAATACACAGATATTAAGAATATAGTGTAATGAGTTTTGAAAAGTGCAACCATCTTCATTACCCTGACTCTAGTCAAGAAATAGATAATCATTGACTGATAAAGTTCCCTTGTGCTCTTCTCGCACCATCTATTGTCTCCCCTCGACAACAGAGCAAATCATTGTTCTGCTTGCGTTCCCTAAATTAGTTTTGCCTTTTGTTGAACTTCATATATATAATCATGATCTCACTTCTTTAACTCAATAATGTTTTGATGTTGCCTATGTTGGTAATTTGTTCCCTGCTCTTGTTCACTCTATCTATCTATTATCTCTCTCTCTCTCTATCTATTTATCATCTATCTATATCATATACATATGCTTAATTTTGTTTACTCCTCTTGATATAACATTTTGGTATTGAATTTGAAGCGAATTTATCTAGTCATTAATTGACTTTATGTTGCTTATCATATTTGAATCCCATTTTTTAACCTATAAGAGTGTTACATTGTTACCTTACTCAAGGCATAAATATAGGTTTGTATTATAATTCCTTTTATTGTATATTTTTTATAAGTTCAATGATTTTCCACTTTTATCCTTAATACCTGTTGTTTGATTTTTGTTTTTACCATAGGGCCAAGGCCCAAAACTCTGGCTTCTAGCACTCCTTGCCACCAGGCTAACACCAAATTGTGAATCTAGCCTTATACTCAAATTGTGGTTGGTGCAGTCCTTACACCTCTCACCACTTCTCAGTGCCAAATATTGCCAGTGCAGAGAAGCATCAATCAATTGTGGTATTTGTCCAAGCCATGAAGAAATGAGGGGTGGGGATACAGAGCAAAGGGCTATAATTCTCCATAGGGGTAACTGATGGGAATTGCATTACCCTAAAAGAGCATGGTGGGTTTTCAAAGTATAAGAGAAGGAAAACCAATTTGATTTATTGAGCCTGTGTTTGCAGGGACAATATGACTTGATGATACCATACTCAGGAAACAGGCACCCCTGGAAGAAGGAGAAAGAAATATGACTACAATCAGTTGTTGGGAGGAAATTCAGGTGGGGTTGGGGACATAGAGGTTTGGGGGTGAGTCATAAGTAGTGAACACCCCTCCTTGCCCTGTCTATTCTCTATCCTATTGCCATTCTCTTTACAGAGTGATAGGCCTATGTGGTTTATCTGGAAAAATTGGCAGGAGTAAGAGAGAGGGAGGCATGGGTCACTGGTAAACTCTGTTCTCTGAAGACTAGTGTAGAAAGTATTTCTGTGATTACCAGAGGATGAGCTCCCAGAGGGCAAAAAATGGAATCACATCTAACCATTGTGTCTTCCTCACCGGAGAAGCAATTTCAGGCCTAGGCACTTGGAAAGGGCTCAGTAAAGAATGGTGTTTGATTCATTCTCTCTCAGTGTCTCCAGGTCTTTAATTCTGCTTCAGTTTTTTGTGTCTGTGTGGTTTACAGTGTGCCAGGCCCAGTGTTCAGGTGCCGTCTCCGCTACTATCAAGTATATGAATATAAGCAGTTCCCTTAAATTTCTTTAAATAAAAAGACAAAGGTATTATAGTGTCAGATGACTTGCTTAAATCAAATATGCTTTTAAATACCAGAGTTAATATTCATAACCATATGTACAAGATTTCAAAAGCTTTCAGCTGAGGCCTTATGTCATGTATGCATATCTGTGTCTCTCTCAACTTATTATTAATGATTTATTTTCTAAAACATATTTTAGCAATTATCTCTTTCTGTATGTCTTTATATCTCTATTATAGGGGTCTCAGAGATTCTTATATTCTGATCTGGATCTTCTACCTTTAGCTTTTGGAACAAGGTAGTATTCGTTTGTGACTAGTAACAAAATTATTATGGAGGCAAAACTGTCATAAACTACTCCTATGTCACCTACTATTTGTTTTTTATTTATCTATTTTTTAATAATAAAATCCCCTATGATGAGATATACCAGTATTTTCTCAGCCCAGGCTATGGCCAGGTATTCTAAGTGCTATTAGAATGGTGTGAAATGACCATGAAAATAAATGCCACAGCCACTGTCACCACCCTGGCAGGCTGACCTCTCTGCCTTTAACACAAAATGGACAATGATAACACTAATCAGTGCAAAGAAAGGGCATACAAGCAACGTGAGGACATTGTTGGCATAGCTATGAAGGCCCCATGGTCTATGTTAGGTACATGGATTCAGGCAGGGGAAGAAATGAACATTTGCATGCCGCCAGTCATCTGAAAAGCTACTATTTTCCTGCCTTGGAGCCTGACCTTCCCACTGGCCCCTGCCACAGACCATAAGGGACTGGACTTTGCTAAGGTAGGTGTGCTAATCTGGACCACATAATCACATTGTAACTATCGTAGGCTCTTTTTCCATGTGTATTATATGCATGCTCATTACTGCACGTTGTAAAGATAAATATACTAATATTACATAATAAATCATTTTCTTCAATCTCTAAGTTTATGTTTTTCTGATTTAAAAAGTAATAAAAAGTAATTAAATTATTTGGGGACCCCCCAAAAGTATTGTGCTTATTGTGCCTAATTAATAATTCAGCCCCAGAACTCATGTCTCATGTCTTGGCCTTTTCTAGGATAGAAAGGGATCACATAGGTGTCTGGATCTTTGAGCAGTTAGGTAGTAAGGAATCAAGGAAAGGAATTCAAATGAACTAATAAATATGGTATTTCTGTTGACAGAGAAATCTGTCAAATTTTCTGCTATATACTTTCAAATTCCCCAAGAAACTGAATTTGTTCCATAACTACTAAGCACACAAAATACCCAAAATTCTTTATAACTCATTTTAGCAATGTATTTTATAATAGTTCAGGAAACAAGTAAAATATCCTGCTAATACTTAGCCCAGAAATATATGGTAAATCAGGTGATCCTTAGTGCCTAGCCAAGATCACAATAAAATAAAAGCTTAAAAATGCATTGTGATACAAAATGCAAAACTTTACTATAGGTTTATATCAAGTACTATCTCAAGAGCTGTTGTGTAGACTCTATTGTATTAGACATGAAAACTGCTCTTAAAATACTTTCAGTTCAGGTAGAGTTCAGATAAAGACAGAAAGCTTGACTATAATACAAGGTGCTGGAAGTTAAAATTTAGTACACCAGGCTGGTTAAGAAAGTCAGTAAAGACAGGGAGTATGTGATAAATGAGCTTTTAAAAAAGTATTTTAAAGGCTTGCTATGAGTAAGTGTAGATGGACTGAGTACGTAAAACTAGGCACATTATATCTGAAGGGTCATAGATTCTGTCCTAAAGCCAATTAGAAAGCCCAGAGGCCATGTACCTGGGCAATTCTCACCTAATGCCTTCACAGTCTTTATTCTTGGGTCTTTCTATCCTGAAACTTGGATGGTTTATTTTTAGAGATTTTTTTAACAGGTTATCTAGGTTAGTTTAATTTATCCACCATGTTTAGTATTACCTCCCCAGTGACAGGAGAATCCGGGATAGTGGTCATGATTTGACTGAGAACAGGAGGTTTACAAAGAAGTCTGGATAGACAAAAAACCATCTTTTCCAGGCCCTCAGATGAGACTCCACCCTGGGGCACTGATCCTCTGAGTCTGCCCTGATTGTCTCTTTCTTGTCTCTCACCCAGGATGATTTCCATCTGTGTTCTTTGATGAGGAAAGAGGGGCCACTCCTTACCCTGGGGGAAGTGATGCAATTTCTACAGCAGACCCATGTGAACAAGACAGACACACAGGATGAACAGAAGCTGACTATGCTGCACCCCTCTAGCTGTGAAATAACCGATATTGCTGACTACACCATCTCTCCAGAAGGTTCCAAATGGAATAAGCACACTGTGACCTATAGGTGCTTGGGATTAAGACCTGGAAGGATGAGTGGGGTGATTACCTCAAAGGACTTCCTACAATATTGTTTTCATTGCAAAACAATATAGCATATACATTAAGATAAGCTGACATACTTGTTTTTGAAAATACAAATAGTATTTGAGAGTGATTTTGAAAAACTCAAGTTACTGTGCATAAAGTGATAATTTGAGTTCTTAAGAGTAACTGGAGGAAAGTAAGATGAGAGATAAGACAGTAAAATTGGTGAAAAATCTTTGAGGTATGGGGCATGATGTGAGCAGGGTCTCTGTAAGTTGCATCAGCTTTCAGAGAAAAGTCATTTCCCTGCAGTCGCACCCATCTTCCCCCACACCGCATGAATGGATGAAGCTGGGAAGCAAATGTCTCGCCATTTCCACATGACACAGGGACATTCCTCAGAGTGATGCAGCGGAGTCTCGGTGCGCTGACCCAGGCTGTCAGGCCTGTGCGGCACGCAGTTCAGCACTTTTCTCCTTGCCCCATGCTCTTCTTCACCTCACAGGTGTTAATTTCTGACAAATACTGAGTTCTTATAAGAAATTTAATGTCATAACTTATGGCCTAACATTCAGGTTTTTGGAACTTGAGCTTTGAAGCTGCTTACAAGTCATGACTGAGCCCTTTTGGACTCTAAAACCATCTGCAGAGCCAGCAGCCCTGCTGTGTTGATTATACTGACTGATAGGGCATGCTGCTTGCATCGCTGATAAATAATATTACCTGGACCATAATTGTGTGAGCAAAGACCAGATTTTTTTGTTGTATTTTTTGTTCTACAGGCCTGGGCTAAAACTAGGACTTCATAAATATTTTATCATATATTACCCATTATTCTCATCTCACAACCTCATTTGCCTGACCAGTCAGCCAAACATTGAAAAGACCAGTCAGAAAATAAATGATGTAAGTTTGTGGTCTTGTTTCTCCTAGCAACCAATCTCTTTGATCACCAGCTCCCTACAACTTTTGCCTTTAGAAAACCTGCTTATCCCCGCTATCTAGGAACATATTCTCATTTCATACTGAGGGCTCTGTTTCCTGGTTTGCATATCTATTACATGAATAAGCTCTCTTTTAATTTCTTAAAAGGATCCTTTGGACTTTTACATACAATAATTTGATATATTTTATTTTTTAAATTTTATTTTTAATAGTTTATTATATTTTCCACAATTTTATTTTTATATATCAGTACCAAAGACTTAGAAAAAGATAATCTATGAACTCTATTACCATTAGCATAAATTAATATCAAACACATAAAAATAAATCTAATGTAAGATGTATAATATCTCTTAACAGAAAACCACAAACAATATTTTGAAAAAATAAAGACCTTAATTAACTAAGGTATATGTTCTTAAACTGGAAAATCTGGTCATCTAAAAATTTTTATTCTCCCAAAATTGATCTATAGATCAATTTCAACTTCATTCTCAATAAAAGTCTCAATATATAGTTTGAAAGAAAATCACAAATTATTTCTAAAGTTTATAAATAAATCCCAAGTGGTGGATAGTCAAGATATAAGCTAAGATTAAGAGTATATTGGGAAGCCTTGCTTTATACTGAGTACTGTGGAAGTAGTGATGTTCCAGATAATGATTTTTGCCTTTACAGAGCTCAGTATGGGGACTTGAATCCTACTGTTGCTTAATAAATTACTAGTGAAAACATAACTACTGAGCAACCCTGTCCATGAAGAAGCAGTAAAGACCTTATAATATTGTAGAAGGGCCTGTTAACACCTTAGCTCTATGTGAGAGCCCCTAAAGAAGCTGAAATTTTAGTATTCCTCTGGGTTAGAGTAGGAACCATGAGTTCACTCTCATACACTCACTTGAGAAGGGAAAACTATTCCGTTTGAAAGAAAAGACTCGCTGTGGTGAATAGATGTAGGACAGATAGATACAGTTTCCAAGGTCATAATCATATGTTCCTGGCACAGCTGTAGTTAAAGGCTATTTATATTAATAACTTCTCTGGGGATCCATCAGACTGGGACACCAATCCCGAATCTTCTAACCCAGGAGTATTTATAGGGATAGTGAAAGCACTGAAGCCTCCTTATTCATGGAATCAAAGCTTTTCAGTACCTGAGGTCTGTGGAGAATCAAAATTGTAGCATATGTGATCAGTTTAAGTTTGATCTTCAGATAGAGATGCAGCTCTTCTCAGGTGAGGAATATACCAAAGAGACCAAGAACTACCAGCACAGAAATACAAAGAAAAATTAGAAGAAAGAGGGGATAAAAAGACTGGAAAAAGTAGAGAATTATTTGGTGAAAAGACACAAATTTTAGGTCAAAAGAAAATAGAATGAAATGGCAACCAGAGCAGAATATGAGAATAAAGATGTTTAGAAAGTAAATTAATGAGAGAGAGAGAGAATATGACTTTCTTTACCTACAATGGATGAAAATTTTGGCATATAAAGAAAAATAGAACTGGATTATTTGGGAAACGGACTACTGGTAACATGATTAAGCATTCATATTGATGTAATAGGCTTATGTGTAAATTTCAGGTAAGTGTTATTTTTTTATATTGCAAATAAGGCAATTTTTTTAAATTGCAAAGTAGGTTTTGGCATAGTTTATGTTAATCAACAAGGGCTAAAGAAAGTAAAATCATTAAAAGGACAATGTATGATTTATGCAGGAGAGCAAGTGAATGTCATTCTCCTTAGAGGTAAACAATTTTGAAATGTATGAAATGGGATATTCTACTCCATTCTTTCTTAACAATTTTAAGATGGGCCAATCAGTGGAAGATTATCAATGCAAATACATTAAAGTTCCTGTCAGAGATTACCAGGTTTGTGTGGTACACACTTTTGTTCCAGAATTTGGTTTTACTGAAAAATGTTTCTTTCATGAGAGCCATAAAATGTACTCCCTTTCTCCCTCTGTGAGGTTAGAGGAAATA
This sequence comes from Sturnira hondurensis, assembly GCF_014824575.4. Lineage (NCBI taxonomy): Eukaryota > Metazoa > Chordata > Mammalia > Chiroptera > Phyllostomidae > Sturnira > Sturnira hondurensis. The sequence goes on along the minus strand of NW_028075163.1, from coordinate 532,144 downwards.
TGTATTGTATTCTGGTGGAAACAGCTTATGCTCACAAGGGATAACTTTGAGGGATGAAAAAGAGTAACAGAAACTATTCCTCATGTTTGCCAGGGTCAACATGGTGGTCTGGAATACCAGTGGTACTATGGAGCCCATATTTCTTCTGAAGGGTTTTCCTGGACTGGAGTATGCTCATTCTTGGCTCTCAATTCTATTCTGCTGTGTATTCTTGGGATCATTTATTGGTAATATTACCATTCTGTCTGTCATTTGGATTGAGTCCTCGCTTCACCAACCCATGTATTATTTCATTTCTATCTTGGCATTGAATGACCTAGGTATGTCCCTGTCCACACTTCCCACTATATTTTCTGTTTTATGGTTGCATATTCGAGAAATTCAGGCAAGTGCTTGTTATGCTCAGCTCTTCTTCATCCACACATTCACATTCCTGGAATCTTCACTGCTATTGGCCATGGCCTTTGACCGTTTTGTTGCTATCTGTCGTCCACTTCACTATACCACCATCCTCACCAACAGTGTAATAGGCAAGATTGGTCTGGCCTGCTTGCTAAGAAGCATGGGAGTCGTACTACCTACACCTTTGCTGCTGAGCCATTATCACTACTGCCATGACAATGTCCTCTCCCATCCTTTCTGTTTGCACCAAGATGTTCTGAAATTGTCCTGTTCAGATGTTAGGATCAACAACATTTATGGACTGTGCATAGTTATTGTCACACTAGGTGTGGATTCAGTCTTAATACTTCTTTCTTATGTCCTGATTCTTCATGCTGTGCTGAGCATTGCAACTGGTGAAGAACGGTTCAAAGCGCTCAACACATGTGTATCCCACATCTGCGTGGTGCTCATCTTCTTTGTGCCAGTTATTGGAGTGTCAATGACCCATCGCTTTGGAAAGCATCTGTCTCCGGTAGTCCACATCCTCATGGCTAACATCTACCTGCTCCTTCCCCCTGTGCTTAACCCCATTGTCTATAGTGTCAGGACAAAACAGATTCGGCTAGGAATTCTCCGCAAGTTTGGGCTAGGGAGGAGGCTTTAAATAACTCTATCCCCCAGTTTTCCCACTGAAAAATCTTGGGGGCAATCACTGGAGTTGATGAGAAGAAAAATATTTGGAGCTTCATCACCTGTTTAAATTCCTAATTCTTCCACTTCCTAAATATATGACCTCAGTTAATCATCAGTCCCTCTGAGATGCAGTTTTTTCAGAGACGGATTGTGTAAGCATGGCCTTTTTAATAATTTTGTTTTAAGCCTCAAAGTAATTATGAGACTTACAATAGACACTGTGTGTAAAAGTGATTGTTTTTGAAAATGGTAAAGTTGTTAATATGATTACATTATTGTAAATAATATAAATAATATTACCTGTGAAATATAAGTATGTTTATAGAGTTTCTCATGTTTATGATGTAAAACCCAGAAATCAATCTTTCTCTCTCTTTTTCTAATATGTTTTCCCACATTCTTTCTCTCCTGCTAAAATGTTGTGGTTGTTTATGAAAATATTTCTGACTTCTTGGGGCAGGTTTGGAACTTGAGTTCCTGGAACTTCGAACTGCTACTGTGGCTATTGGCTATGGACTAAGTCTTCATCTCATCCCCAGGCAGTGATGCCCTGTGTCCCACTGCCACTGTAGACCTATCTGCTCTTTTAACTTAACAGCAAGTACCAAGGCAGAAACCTGGCAGTGGCTCAAGAAAGCCTGACAGTGCAGGTCTGAACATCTGGACAGATGTACAGATTCTCTGTTCACTGCTACAGCGTAGGATTTGATGTCTTAATCTGTGAGTGAGTTGGGAGTTTGGCAAAATATCCACCCTTATCTTCTGGTAATATTTTTTCCTCTTGCTCTGCATGCCTGTGCAGATCTTTACTGTTGTGTCTTCCTCAGTTTCTTTATTGTAGCTAACACATCAATTTCTTCTTCATTAAGATGAATTCCATGTCTGCTTTTATTGGTGAAATTATATGATCTCATACATATGCATGAGGTCATCGCTACTGCACAAACACAGCACTGTGGGCCTGGTCTCACCCAGCTGTCATGAGGACACATAAAGTAGTTGTAAGTGTAAATGCTGTTGCCTGTTTACTCACCCTCTAAAATGATACTGAGGAACATGAAATATTGGCTGTGACAATTATTGCTCTCAATACTGTGGATATATACAAAACAGAATGCACAGTCTTCATGTTAAAAATTAATGTTTAAGAGTGGAGATACATACATATAAAGATTAGTAAAATTAGTAGATGCCAGCATTGAAATAGGCAAATAGTACAATATTGCTATTAAAGAGTGGTCAATTTTCAATGAAGATTTAGAAATCAGGAATTAAAGTAACTGACAATTTAGTTGTACCTTGTGGGTCAAATTCATTCTTACCCGCTAGATAAAGCACGAAAGAAATCGGTGTGCTGGAGCTGACTTGTACTGGTTTATGAAAGCCAATTGTTCATATCCTGTTCCCACTCCATGCTCTGTTATGTCACATTGGTAGTTTGAAATTGGTCATAATGGCAGTATTTCCAAAACCAAAACTGGTACACTGTAAATTCCGAGGCTTTACTTTTTTTCCCTGAGAGTTAGTTAAGTATTGTCAGCACAGCTCTAGGCAAGGTATTCCAGGACAAAGAGACAGCATGAAGAAAACAGTGTAGAAAGAACATGTGTTAGTAACATTCTCCAGTCTCCAGGAGAAACTTAAGACTTGCCCAAACTGTCTCATACTACCTCAAAAGAGCAAGGACACTGAAGTGGCTTGTGATGAACATGGACATGCACTGTCCAGATCACACTTCGATGAAGAACTTGTGAAAAGGTGAAGGAATTAAGAAGTAGAAATTAGTAGTTACAAGACAGTCATGGGGATGCAAAGTACAGCATAGGGAATGTAGTCAATAATGCTGTGATAACGCTGTATGGTGCCAGGTAAGTAATGGAAATACAGTGGGGAGCACTTGGTAAAGTATGACATTGTATAACCACTATGTTTTACACCTGAAACTAATACAGAATAATCATGAATGTAAAGTGTAATTAAAAAATAAAATGTAAAGTTCTTTTTAAAAAAGAAAAAGGAACTTGCAGCCTAAGCTGCTGTGATGTTATTATCTGGTTATGGGACACAAGTTATACCTTGCTTCATAAAAATCATTAAGAAGTGATTCCTTTCTTAATATAAATACATATGTAGGGTTTCTGTTATTCTTTCATTAAATGTTTTAAGTGATTCCTTAAAGATGCTACCTGGGTGTGGGGTTTTCTTTCTATAAACTTTTTAAGAAAGATGTAAATTCCTGATACTCCACAGAACACTAATTTCTGAGTGTTTTCACAGATGAAAATTACTGAGCCATTGTCTGTTAAATATTGTTATTGTTTCTTTTTCATCTCCATCATATGTGAGAACTTTTTAAAAGTATATCTTATGAATTATGCCACTATAGTTGTCCCAATTTTTTCTCCCCTTTGTCTCCCTCAACTCTGCACACCCCACACCCTCCAGCATTGTCTCCCCACTTAGTTCATGGACTCAAATCCTTTTGATGGAACAAAAGGAGAAAATAAACATCCAACTGGAGCAGAATGAAGAAACAAGAATTCAAAAACTGAAGAGAGGCTTAGGAACCTCTGGGACAACTTTAAATGTTTCAACAGCCGAATCACAGGGATGACAGAACTTTTGACTATGTTTCACATGCACTTATTCATAGTCCTATTTGTCTATTTCTTCATACTTTTAGGTGTCCCACTTTAGATATTAGCACAAGGATATTTTAGTAAAGGCTTGTACTTGTCCAAATAAAATGCCTTGAGGAAAAGAACTATGATTTCTATTCCCTTGATGCACTGAACCATGTCTCTGTGACGCTTCAATAAACAAACTGATTCAGAGAAGAAAATGCACTCAACAGTTAATAAGGTGAATTAAGGAATGGTTAGTGTTGGGATGCAGAATTCAAATAATCTCTGCTGATCTAATAAGCATTTTTCATCATCTTGAATAGCTTAAGCTGTGTCACTCTCCACTGCCAGCTTTTACCCATCCTCCACAGAAGCTCTGAATCAGGCTCAGTGATGAACTTGGGTTTCTGTGATGATACCATGTTAAGAAAATGAGAGCTTTCCACATTCCCCACCAAAAACACTGACATTATCTTAATTCCATTCACAAAATGATTAGAAACAAGGTAATTTTAAGTTTGGGTGAAGACATCTAAATATTTTTCTGTGGATAATAAAACTCATTTTGAAATGGAGGGTTCCCCTGTTTGTTCTCCCATCAGCTCAGTCAACAAAATCTACAAAATTTTATTAAAAGAAAAATGAATGCAATTATGGATTTTTGTGGTAAATATTTGTGAAAAATAAGGAAATTTAAGAAAGTTTCAGAGAATGGTGTCATCTTAAAAAACAGCAAAGACAAAGTTAGTGATTAATCTTAGAGAAGAAAGAGTGAATATAGCAACTAATCATTTAAATTAAGTCTTATTAAAATGAATGGAGGTGGTAAATAAGGTAACATATTATTAGATAGATTATGAATTGGTTTTCTTATTCATATTTTGCTTGGATTATTTCCCCTTTTTAGAAAAATATCATTCTCATTACTATTTCTTGATTAATAAGATACCAAGAGAGCTGAATCCCCAAAAACAAACTCATTGCATACAATGTACATTTTAGAATGTCAACACATTAAACTAATACGTGAAATGAAACTTTTAAAACTAGATGCATACTCTCCAAGCAATGATTTTGCTTTTTGAAAATAAACATGCATAGAAATTTAAATCATGGTTAAACAGCCATCTAACACCATATAGTTGACCCCCTTTACTCTTTACTATCCTCCCACCCTGCTTCCCTTAGGTAATAACCATAATGTTGTCTATGTGTATAAATTTTTGTATGTTTGTTTTTTCTTCTTTTCTTCTTGAATCCTCACCTGAGGATATGTTTATAGCTTTTAGATAGAAAGGAAGGGAGAGAGAGAAACATCAGTGTGTGTGGGAAACATCAATTGTTTGCCTCTCAGATCACCCACCTGGGATGAAACCTGCAAGCCAGGTATGTGCCCTGACAGGGAAGTGAACCCTCAACTTTTTGGCCTATGAGATGATGCTCCAACCCACTGAGCCACCTGTCCAGGGCTCACTTGTTTTTCTTGTTTGTTCATTTCTTGCTCTCAGTTTTATACCCCACATATGCGTGAAACCATATGTTTCTTAACTTTTTCTGTCTGTTGTTTTACTTAGCATGATATTCTCATGGCCTATCCATGAGGTTGCAAATGGAAGTGTTTTATCTTTGCTTATGGCTAGGTAGTTTTCTACTATATATATGTACCACATCTTTATCTAATCATCTATGAAAGGACACTTTGACTGTTTTCATGTCTTGGCCACTGGGAATAATGCTGCACCATAGAACTGTACATTTGAAATCTGTACGATCTTATTAACCAATGTCATACCAAGAAACTTAATTAACAATAAACTAATAAGTATTTGCCTCTGCACAGTCAAAAGCCATCTGATACTCATGAGATGAGATTCAGAGAAATTGGCCTTATGATTTAATTGTCTCATGTCTATAAAATTTGATGTACCCTTTGACTTGCTCTATGTGTCTGATTATTCAGAGCACAGAATTTTCCTTGCACATTATTCTGAGTAAATGAACCAGCTCATGTTCTCCATCAGATAATTTCAGTGATACTTCCCAGTTGCTGCCATATCTGAACTCCCAGCTTGAGAATTTGGCATAATCATTTCCTTCCCCTGGGCAAGACAAAAAACTCCAGTGACAGTGGCATAATTTTTGCTCCCTGGAGGTTGCATTAAGGGAAAAAAAAGACCCTGAGAGAATGGACTAATCCGGGGAGGGGCACTGGGTTCGGAGTAGTTAAAGCACAGGGTATAGTGCTAATGAAGCACATTGCTGGATACAGTGAAGGATGCTGAACCCCAAAATATGCCAGCTTGGCTCTGGAGTTGCTGCAAAACAAACAGAAGCTTCCCTCAGGAAAGCTATGCTCCCTTGAAGAACTATCTGCTTTAGGATCCACTGTATATATATTTGTGTGTACGCACACACACATGTAAATTCTCTTATGCCCATCATTGGTGGTTCTCTCTTCTTACAAGAAGCCCCCAGCCCTGAACAACCTGCAGCAGGGTGAGTGACTGTCTACACTCGAAGGCTCAGGTATGCATGAAGGAATGTTTCTGAGGCGACAAGCATGGATAAAGGATTAGTACCTATTTGAAAAGTCCAGGAAGTAGAAAGCTGACCAAGTGAAATTACTGTTTTGGGGATCAGAGATACAGATCGTCATTCCCCCAAAGAAGCCAGACTATCCTCCTCAAAGGCTGCTCAAAAGCCATTAAAATTCATCTCCAGGTATAGATACTATAAATGGTGGACACATGCTCTGAAATCTCTGGCTTCTCACACATTGCTATCTGTTATAGAAGTAGTGAGCAGCAGTTGGGGTCAGGTTTTCTTTGACTCTAGAGGAGTGGTCACTGAGATCAGGGTGCTTGTGTCCGTATCCAACAGACCTGTTTAGGGGAGATGAATTATGAACATCCTAAGTCAGAGAATTTTTTACAAAGGAGTCAGTGAAAGAGATCTAAGAGGGAAGACTGGTATACCTGGGCAGGATGAAGTGCTGAAGACACTGATAGATTTGAGGGAGGGTATCAAGGAAGGAGAATATAACTGTGTGCAAGTGCCACAGTGATGACAATTCTTGTTCAGTGATGCTAAAAAGGCAAGGGGAAGTTTGATATATAAAAAGCTAGAATAGTAAGGGAGATGTACAAAGACCAGTATTGACTAATATGCTACAATTAATACAGTATATCAATCACAGGATGAGAATATGTAAGGAACTTCCTTTCTTTATTGTATCTGTTCCTAGAGAGGGAAGAAAGTGGTATCTGAGTGAAAAGGTTCCTGTAACTCCATGAGGAAGGGAGGGAATTAGTTACTTTAAATCTGTCAGAGGAAATCACTAAATGGAAGTGTATTAGTGGAGCAGGATGGATTAGGGAACAGATGAACTTTGAAAAAAATCTTTGATACTCAGTGAAAAAATATTTCATTGATGTTTTATGCCTAGAGTAGCTGGACTTGGGTCACCATCATGTTGCTAAGTAATTGGAGTCTCTATTATAATGCCTGGTCTTCTCCAGTCCTCAGTAACCTCTGCCTCTTATGTTCCCTGCAGCACATTTTGTCTGCTTGATGCCTGTTAGACTCTTCTTCTCACACGCCATGTGTTTTTCCCACTGTTTTTAATTTTATTTTTTTCTAAGGATTTTTCTTTCTCTTCCTGCTCTATTAGACATCCTTCCCAGTTCACCAAGTAGCAGTAATTTCCCTTTCAACAAGTCTTTATGGAAATAAAAATAAAATTATCTCATCCCCTAGACACACACACCTCAAATTTATTTTAGCCAAACTGAATTAATCTTAACCCCTAGTCTTTCCAACTTTTAAATTTTTGTTTGTTTCAATTAATGACATCAAAATCTACCAAGAAACTTCACATGTTCTGGGTTTTTTCTTTTGTTTATTCTTAACATATGATCATCAAGCAATATTTGTTTAGTTCTGCCTATAAACTTTTATATCTTTATAACTTATCTTATAAAGTTATCTTATAACTTTTTTTATCCTCCTTACCATGTCACAAAAGTGGGCTGTCACTTTTGTCCCTTTTTTATGATTACAGTAGCCCTCTAAAGGACTTCCCTGCCTTCTCATTTCTCAATATTTAAACCAATCTTAACACGTGTTCTACTTTGACACTGATATAACATACATTTGGTCAAATCATTAACTTAAAAAAGTGGCATCTTGTATCTTCTAACATTAAGTCCAAACTCTATGTATTTATGCACACTTACCCTCAGAATTTCCATCTTCACTCCAACTACCATCTGAAAAGCCATGCTACCTGCAACTTTGCTCAATTATATTGAGTCACACTTGTAATGCAACAGCTTCCTGCTTTACATGGGTACCAATCAGCACAGAATGTCTAACACAGCCCTTTGTTCCCACATAACTCATATCTGTCATTTGGGAAACTAATTCAAGAATTACCTTTGATAAATCTTCACTGACCTCCCTGGGCCAGGATAGATCATCTTTCTGTGTTTTCTTTTTTTTTTAAGATTTTATTTATTTACCTTTAGAGAGGAAGGGAAGAAGAAAGGGAGAGAAATATCAATGTATGGTTGCCTCTGGTGAGTCCCCTGCTGGAAACTGGCCTGCAACCCAGGCTTGTGCCCTGACTGGGAATCGAACCATGATCGTGTGGTTCGCAGGCCCATGCTCAACCCACTGAGCTACATCAGTCAGGGCCATCTGTGTTTTTAACTAACACTTTGTTTTAATTTGAGCTCTTTCTATCCACTAGACTGTAAGTGTTTATTTGAAGATGTGTTTTATATATTACTCCATATTTTGACACTACCCAATTTTCTTTTGTAAAATATGTTCTGAGTAAATATGCAATGAGGAAATAATGAATGAATTGGTAAAATAAGAAATGTAGGTAGTAATTTATATAGAGTGAGCAGAAGAGTGATTGAATCAGAAAACAGAGCAGTGCGCATCAGAGCTTCTTTTTTGACATATTGACTTTTACCCTAATTGTTTTACTTTCTTGTCTCCCCACCTAGACTGAAGGTGTCTCCATTCCCACAATGTCTGTCTTCAATAGCTCTGCTCTGTACCCTCGCTTCCTTCTGACAGGCCTCTCAGGCCTTGAAAGCAGATATGGCTTGATTTCCCTCCCCATCTTCTTTGTTTACGCCACCTCAGTTGCAGGGAACATTACTATCCTATTTATCATCAGAACTGAGCCTTCCCTACACCAACCAATGTACTACTTTCTGTCAATGTTGGCACTTACTGACCTGGGCCTATCCACTACAACCTTTCCTACAATGTTCAGTGTCTTCTGGTTCCATGCACGGGAGATCTCCTTCAACACTTGTCTGGTCCAGATGTACTTCATTCATGTTTTCTCAATTATTGAGTCAGCTGTGCTGTTAGCCATGGCCTTTGACCGCCTGGTGGCCATCCGAGAGCCCTTGCGCTATGCAGCCATTCTAACCAATGGTGTCATCAGTGGCATTGGCTTGGCAATTGTTAGAAGGGCTTTGGCTCTGGTCTTTCCAGCTTCCTTCCTCCTAAAGAGGCTTCAATATCGGCCTGTCAATATTCTCTCCTACCCTTTCTGCCTGCACCAGGACCTCATAAAGACAACTGTGTCTAGCCGTCGAGTCAGCAGCATCTATGGCCTCATAGTGGTTATTTGCTCCATGGGACTGGATTCAGTGCTCCTCCTCCTCTCCTATATCCTCATCCTTGGCACAGTGTTGAGTATCGCCTCCAAAGCAGAGAGGGTGAGAGCTCTCAATACCTGTATCTCCCACATCTGTGCTGTCCTTACCTTCTATACACCGATGATTGGGCTATCTATGATCCGTCGTTATGGGCAGAATGCTTCCCCAATTGTCCATGTGCTCATGGCCAATGTCTACTTGCTGGTTCCACCCCTCATGAACCCCATTGTCTACAGTGTCAAAACCAAGCAGATACGTGACAGAATTCTCAAGAAATTCAAACAACACAAAGTTTAGAGAAAAGAGGTTCTAAAATACAACTTTATTCCCCCTCCTACTTATATTTATTAGAGCGCTTCATACTACTGTAGAATTTTGAATAGATATATTACTGATAATATTTTGACTTTAAGAAACTAGATACACACCTTAATAACAGTAAATCTTATCTGTTTGCTGTAGAGAATAGAGGCACAAATTTATTTTATATTATGTTGACATACGAAAGAACATGGTCTTCCCACCCAGGTTAGGCCATTCTTAGAACTCTTTTAATAATCAGCAATAAATGTTTGTGAAAGTAAGATTCATCAAATCAACAATCTAGTGAAGTTTTTCATTACACCTTGTTAAAGCCCTCAATTTCTAAAGAAGATTTAGGTTATGACACTGGGTCTCATATAGGTTCTGTAGTCAAGAGCAATAATATTTCCCCACAAAATAGACCATAGTATGAAGATATTTTTAATGCATTTAAAAAATTTTTTCTGTTCAGGAGAGGATAATGATTCCAGGAAGAAAGACTTCTTTAAGAAAGCAGTTCCGTGACAAATGGATAAAGTTCAGCATGCTTTCAGAAGCATAAGGAAGACAGGTTGGCCCAAATAGTGAAACTGATTAGAGTGGGTCTCATATGATCTGAAAGCATGATGTTCTGGTGCTCAGAAACTTATGGAGGCCTTTATATTCTGAGTAGGAAGACTCTTCTGAGACCCACGTTTCACCCATTTTGATCTGCTTTTAATCTGTTAGTTACTGAAGAGAGGTGTTAAAGGCTCCAAATATCATAACACATTTGTCTATTTTTTCTTGGTCATGCTATCAGCTTTTCCCCAGGTATTTTGATGCTACTTGTTAGGTATGTAGATATTGATATTCGTTATGTCTTTCTGGGAAATCCCGTCATCAAAATGTAATGTTCTTTATCCTTGAAAATTTCTTTCATGTTAAAGTAGTCTTTTTGGACTTCTGGCCAAGATGGAGCTGTAGATAGATAAACTGCCTCCTCACACAACCAAAAGAAGTACAATAAAGTTAAAAGCAAAAAATAACCAGAACTGCCAGAAAATCAAACTGTGTGGGAGTCTGACAGCCAAGGAGTTAGAGGAGAAACATTCATTCAGAGTGGTAGGATGGGCAGCGAGGCAGCTGGGCCACAGAGGATGTGCAGCAAGGTGGCAGCTGGAGGACTGGGTGGGTGAAGTGGTGGCTGGTGGGCCAGGTGGTCCCAATTTTGCCTATGGGTAAACTGGGGAGCAAGGCAGACCATGCAACCCAGGGTTCCAGCATGGGGAAAGAAAGCCTCAAACCTCTGGCTGTAAAATCATGGGGTTGCAACAGCAGGAGAAGCTTCCAGCCCCACAGGAGAGTTTGCTGAAGAAACCCCCAGGGTCCTAGAATGTACACAAAACCACCTACCAGGGAATTAGCACTGGGAATGTTGGTGGGAGGAGGATGCAGGGCAGAGAGGAAAAAAGAAGGGAAAACATGGGGCAACTATAATAATATAATCAGTAAAATATACTTTAAAAAAAGATGAAGAGCAAAAATAAACTGTCTTTTCTGAACCCAGTAGAGATTGTCTAGCTTTCTTTTGATTCATGTTATTATGGTATATGTTTTCCCTTTTCTTTCCTTAAAAATACATGTATTTGTTAGGGTCTTAATTTGCTATGTACTGTTTTATATCTTTTAAATTTTAACACCTTTCGGGGGTATAATTTGCATACCATATATCACCCACTTAAAATTTATCAGTGCTTTTAAATATATTAACAGATATGTGTAACCGTCAATCAATGTTTATCATCTCAAAAAGAAATCTTATACTCGTTAGCTATCACTCCTTTCCCTATATCCTTCACCTCATTTTAAGGCACCAATGATATACTTTCTGACTCAATAGATTTCCCTGTTTTGGATTTTCATATGAATGAATTATTAAAATATATGCATTTTGTGGCTGGTTTCTTTTTCTTAGCATACTGGCGTAGCATGTATCAGTACTTCAGTCCTTTTTATGGCTAAGTGATATTTCATTTCCTGGTGTTATATAAATGAGTTAAAAATGGTCCCTGTGTATTTACCTGTATATTTTCACTGTATATATTTCACAACAAGTAGATCCTTCAGCTCAAGCTCACTGGCACCAAATTGAAATTCTTTCACAATCAATTGTTTTAAATAGATACCATTCTAACCACACAGAGACTGCCTGATTTACATACCTCACAAAACTGCACCCAGCTTCTGCTAGTTCTAGATAAGACAAACCTTAGGATTATACAAATCTCCAAACCACTGCTGCCCTTCAGGTTCTCCTATCCAGAGACCTCCTTTCACGCTGGATGATTAAAGAACACACATCTGAGCTACTGTACTGAAGCCAATGCAGAAGACTCTTCGGAGACCCACATCCTCATTTCACCACACTTCCATCGCAATGTCAGTCTTGAACACCTGCGAAGTGCAAATCTCTACCTTCTTCCCCATTGGGATCCCAAGCATGGAACACACTCATATCTGGGTCTCCACCCCCCTTTGGCCTCACATACCTCATTGCTGTCCTGAGGAACTACAGATTCCTCTTTTTCGTAAAAATGGAGGCATCTCTGCATGAGCCTATATACTACTTTCTGTCCATGTTGGCCTTTTCTAACCTCGGACTGTCCTTCTCCTGGCTTCCAACCATGCAGAGAATCTTCTTCTTCAATACTACTGGAATTTCATCTGATGCCTCCTTTGCACAAGAGTTTTCACTCATGGATTTGTAGGTATGGAGTCATCATTTCTTCTTATTGTGTCCATGGATCACTTTATAGCCCTTCACACTCCATGAGCTACACCTCCATTCTGACCAGTGACAGAGTCATTAATAGTGGCCTTGTATTTGCTCTACAAAGCATCTTATTAGTCTTGCCTCTCCCTTGTATTGTAAACAGGCTTAGATTCTGTAAGAAAGACCTTCAATTTTACTTTTATTGCTTCTACCAGGATATCATAAGGCTGGCTTGTTCTGACAATTTTAACTGTGGCCTGTTTGTGGGTGAATAGCTATGCTAGAGTTGGTGTGCATTTCTGTGTCTTACATGCTGATCTTGAAAATTATATTGGTCATATAATTGGTCATAAAAACGGTCATAAAAACTGCCTCAAGGTCCTCATCACTTGCATACCCCACATCTGTACTGTGATCATTTCCCATGCACCTATTGTCACCTTAGATACTATTCACTGATGTGCCAAAAATGTTCCACCAGTTATTAGGGTCATCAGAGCTGATACTTTTCTTCTGGTTCCCACACTAATGAATTCCAATGTATACTCTGTGAAGACTCAGCAAATTAGAAATTGAATCCTGGGAAATTATGTGAGAAACAAGTTTGATGGGGAATATATTGCAGCAAATGCCAAGTTCACTTGACAATTTTCCAACAAAAATGGGAATAAAGACTTGCGATGAAGTAATAGATATTGACATGAATTTTTACTGTACATATTCAGCAGTCTCATTAAATTTTAAATTATTGGTTTAATTTAACAGCAACAAAATACTAGATGGCTTGGGGTTAGAATGTGCCGATAACTGCATTTCTTACCCTCCCTCTCTGTCCTTTACCTCTTCACACAATCAGTGATGTGATTTTATCAACAACAGCCACCTACGTACTATCTTAATTTGATTAAATAAATTTTCAATGTATTATTCTAAAACACAAAAAATGTTTATTTAGGAAAAAAGCAAACATGGTTCTAATTAACTCAGGCATGATCAGTAGTAACTGAAGTGAACTGCAAGATTAATCACACACACAAATACATGTATGGTAGCAGCATCTTCTAAACACAGCTTGCTTGAGGTGTGTGTGTTGGGGGAAATGTATATGTGTTTTTGAGTGTATTTCATCAACAATTCAAATGAAAGTGCTTTTGTTTTAGTACTGTGGAACATGTAGGAACCTAACAGATGAGGAAATATTTCCTTCATGTATATTTTAAATTGTTTGAAATATATTTAATGAATTTTCTTCTTTGGTATACATATTGGGTGAGCTGCTCCTTATCCAAGCCTGTATAACTCCTCTTTATGACAGTTATAGGAATATAGAAGGGTATTAATTTTTTAATTGTCTATAACCTACATCAATGTGTAGGTGGTCAAAGTAGGCTATTTTAACTTCTCTCTTTGTCAGTGTCAAGGAAAGTGCCTGGAACATATGAATGGTTTATTGTATGTTTGTTAAAAGCATAGCAAGCCTAGCAAATTTTGAAGAAATGAATATAATGCATAAAGCCATAGAATCTATTAGAGTATGTCTGAAAATGCCCATTAATGTGGAGTCTACTTGTTCTACAAGTTAATCACTTGGGGCAAACTGTAAAATAAAAATAAGTATGAAAAGGATTTAGAAATCATACAAGAAGTGAAGTAATGTCATGTATAGAAATAGAATATAGTCAGGATAGTCAGGTTCTCACTAAAAGTTACTGACTGAATTTAGTCCCACTTCTAATAACCACTACTATCATTAACCCACACTAAACTCTAAGAATTAGAAAGATTATATTATTATAACAGACCATCCATTGCTAGTGACAGTAAACCAAATCATATTACATTAAACTATTTTAACGTTCTTGGGTAGAACATTACAATGGTTTACAGAGAGGAAGCAAAATTTCAAGAATCTAGAACTGTTATCAAGTTCTAGATGTTGTTAGTAGCACCAGCTCACTCTCTTCTCCTCTCTTCTTTGCTTCTGTCAGTGTTCTGAACGAACCACCAATGAGTGTGGTTCATTACCACGCCAATGAGTGTAGTAAGTGGTTGTATGCTGGAAGAGTGGGTAGGTGGTGGTGATACTTCTTACACCTCAACTAACAGAGGAGTGAACTTTCACTATGTAAGCTCCACTTAAGAGATCTAGAGAAAGGGCTGAAAAATACAGACCTGGTCAATATACCCATGGGTATACATTCAATGTGAGTAGCAAAACTGGGTCAAGGTGCTGCTAAAATCACTGCAACGGTGATAGACAAAAGGGGGACTTTCTCTTCTTAGAAGGGTTGGGAAAAGGGCACTTGGAAAGAAGAAACAAATCAAAACTAATCAAATCAAGAAAAAGAAACAAAAACAGGAGTTGTTTACTAAGAATGCCAAAGATGGCAAAATGACATCCATGAGAAATGCTATTAAAATATGACTAAAAGTAATTATTAAAGGATACATAAGAAATCAACCCATAGAGTGACCTATAGGAATTTTATTGGAAGCTCTTAGAAAATACATGCATCATGCTATCACAGCAAGAATTAGGAACCAGTGTACTTAGTAGGCATTGCAAATTATCATGAAATAGTAAATCGTCTTCAAAATGCTATGTTTAAGAAGACAGGCAGGTACCTAGATGTATATCATTTTAACTGCTAGCCCTCTACAGGAGTCATAGAAAGCCCCCTTTTCAATCTTGGCAAGGCAATTGAATTCCTTGAGGAGCATTTCAATGTCTGGGTAATAAGGTAACACCACAAGCCAATTAAATCGGAATATAAAATTATTTTAACCATTTCCCTACTAATATTGACATTGTTTCAAATTTTGACTGTTACAAATACAGTTTTTATAGATATTCATAGAGATGTGTTTGCTTTTGGCAATTCTAGTTGTTATGCTATAGTATAGTATCTCATTGTGATGTTAATTTTCATTTTCCCAAATGCAAGTTGGACAGTGCCAGTTTGGGTACCTTGCCCATTTTCTATTATTTTACCTACTAATTTGTACGAGTTCTCTGTATTTCCTTTGGCAGATCAGTAAAGTGAAAATATTTACTTCCAGGGGATGGCCTGTCTTCTCATTCTCTTAAAAGCATGATGCAATAAATAGAAGATCTTTCTCTTAATTAATTATAAGTGATTAATTATCATTACCCCAGGGTTAATCTTTTTAAGTCCTTGGTTATCCAAGGTCATGAACATTTTATCACAATTTTCTTCTACATTTTTTCTTTTACATGTAATAATTTGGTGTATGATTCAAATGAAATCAATTTATGATAAAGTTCAATATTAATTAGTTTGTTTTTATATATAAATTGCTCCACTTATTGAAAATGAAATTGGCTTATGATAAAGCTCAATGTTATGTAATTTATTTTTATATATAAGTTGTACATGTACAAGACATGTACAAGACATATACAAGACAATAAAAATTAAATGCAGAAATAATTATACAAGAGCATTTTATTCATTCATATTTTCAACCTTCTGCAATGATTTAGATAATTCTTTCCATTGATATGTACGTTGGCTTCTCTGTCACTCATCACTGTTTGTTTAGCATCTGTTACTTGGCACCATCATGGCACTAGGCAACAGTTGTATTATTAGGTATGTGCTACATTAATATGTGAGTGACTTAAAAGGCCGATTTTATCTTTTAATGTTGTCAGTGCCCATCAAAGTGGCTGGAACATACTAGTTGTTTATTTTGTGTTTATCAAAAGCATATCAGTCTTGAAGTTTAGCCAGTTTCAAAGTTGTTAATTTAGGGTATGCTAGAGCTGGTGGTGGGCAGGGCAGGGTAGAGTAATGGGGGAAAATTGGGACAACTATAATAGGACAACAATTTTAAAAAGGTATGCTAGAAAAGTTTACCTTTTTTGCTAGAAAAGCAAGAGAATCAATTAAATTATGTCTGAAAAAGCTATTAATATAGAGTTCAATTGTTCTACTGATTAATTACATGAGACAAATGAAAATAAAAGCAAGAATAGTATTGAAAATAAATAAACAATGAAGAAACCTCATGTATATAAGAGATCTAGTGAAGCTCTCACTAAAGTTTCCCTAACTGAACTCAGAATGACTTGTGTAAACACTAGTATCATTCATTAACATTCAATTCTGCCAATCAAAATTCCTCTGTGGGATAGAGAAATTTTGTAAGATAGAGAATTAGTAAGATAGACCCTTCCTCATTACATGTGGCATACAACAAAGTGGTAGTACTTTAAGCGACAAAAACATCTTTGGGAAGTGGAGGAAGTGAAGGTGGCAAGAACAAGGGGGCCTGTGGCATTCTACGATTCTTTAAGGGACCCTTAGGGTGGCCAGCTCTCACTCTCTTCACCCCTCCCTGCGTCTATCAGTGTTTTGAATGAAGCTAATCCACATGATGAAAAAAAATGGTCACGAGTTGAAGTGAGAGCTGGGGGCCACTGGTGCTATTTCAACCAGAGAAAAGAGAGAACTCCACTCTTGGCTCCACTTAGTGGTTTAGGGAAAGAGCTACCTAGTGCACCTTACTTAACATCCTCAAAACGGAACTGATCTGACACAGATACAAGGTTAATGTGATTGGTAAACTGGGTCCTTTGGCAACCCCAGTGGCATTACCACAGTCACCTTGGCGAGATAAACAGAAAAAGTTTCTCTTCCTAGAAGTTTTGGACAAGTGGCATTTGGCAGGAAGAAACAAAACAAAACCAGCATTTGAGCACAAAAGCTTGAAAAAGGAGAATGACATCAGTGAAAACTAATACTATCCAGTATATCACTCCATGGAAATAAGTAGTAAATGATACATAAAAAAATCAATCAACATGTTAGCTCGTAGGAGTTTTGCTTGGAGCACTTAGAAAGTGAAGATATCTTTGTATTACACCAAGAATTAGAAACCAATGTACTTAATTAACAATTTGAATCTTTCTGAAAATATTGTCACCTTCAGAATGCTGTGATTTAAAACAATTTTTGTTAGCGTATATTTGGCATGCAATGTTATATTAGTTTCAGGTGTACAACATAGTGATTTGACATTTATAGGTCTTATGATGTGATCACCACACTAAGTCTAGTAACATGGATTTTTTTTCAAATGAGGACACCAGTCACATTGGATTAGGGCCCACCTTACACCTGTATGAACTAATTTTATCTTAATTATACCTGCAAAGATCCTATTTCCAAACAACGTCACATTCTGAGGTATTGAGGGTTACTTCAATATGTGAATTTTGAGGGGTCACAACTAAACTGTTAAAGACAAAACACAAAATTCAGTCATAGATGAGGTCAAAGTAATTTTCGGTTCCAGAAAGGTTTTGAAACTATCTGATACAGAGAGATCTGATCAGATCACTGGGAAGGAATGGGGGAGGGGCAATAATAGGAGGAGGTTGCCTGAGGCAATGGTAAACAGCTGAGGACAGGATTGACTGAGCAGCTGAATGCCTCCAGAGCACATGGAATTATAGGAGAGAAGCTTTGAATTAAAAGAAGCTCTGGGGCTGGTGCAGGCTGGGGCTGGCTCTGGGGCTCCCTTCCTTGAGGATGCCTGGATGATAGTGCTTCAGATGCCTGCATTTCTCAGTGGACAGTAGTTTGAATAGGAAAGAACTCTGGACATAGCCTGGGACTGGACTGGCCTGGCAGAGGGAGACAGGGTTATTCTTCTTTGGGTGTCCTACAGAGGATGACTTCTGAGGTAGAGACCTGCCATTTTTCCAAAGCTGTGTAGCTTTTGTATATTATGTAGCTTTAGTTTGTAAACTAACCCTATAGCAGAGAGCTGACTAAAAACAGGAAGAATGATAGGAGGTTTAAGTGATTAAACCTGTACTTGATGGGCTTAAGTGACTGCTTTTGAATAAAGACTCCTTCCCTTTATCACTGAACCTTTGTCTCTGGAACTTTGTTTAAAGGGCATCAGCAGGCAGCAGGACCCCATTGCTGTTCTGTAACACAGCTCCCACTTATCCTATCTTTGGAAAGTACACAGGGTGTGTTCCAGGAAAACTTGGAAGCCAGCTGTGAAATGGGAGGATATGAGGTCTGAGGAACAGTGAATCCCAAACAGGAAAGTACAGGCTAGTCCCAGTTTAGCACATGAAAAGAAACCAGCTTTGATTGGAGCTACAAAATTAAGGCTACTGGGAGAGAGGTCTCCCAGAAAGAAAAAAAAAGTAATTAAATCTATATCTGTTGGAATATTTCACATCGTAAGTCTCTGGAAAAAAATCCAGTCATTTCAGGGAATTTATTTGCTCTTGCAAGAATAAAGATGTGGGTCTAGTTTTATGTAAGAGATGTTTGAATAATTATGTTACCAGGGACCAAGTTTGTTTTAATATTTGCTCTTGAGATTTCATGTCTCATCTTGATTCTCTTAAAGTTAGTTCCTTTTATGGATCCAAGATATTTTTTAGCAGTTACAAAGATTAAATATACTGAAATTGACACTCACAGAGGAAAAAAATGTGTGTTTTGCATATCTTAAAATTAATTCTAATTATGTGTAAAGACCTCATTTGACCCAAGAGAATATTTCAGCATATAAGTACAGGAAAACAAAAACTGTAAACTTACTGGAAGAGATAGCTTTAACGTTCACATAGAGTGATGGAGAAGACTGGCAATGACAGATGAAAGATTACCATTCTTTGCTGTGTATATATAATGCACTCCCATGTATAATGAACACCCATGTTTTTGGCCCAAATTTTAAGTAAAAAAAATATTTTGATTTAAATTTTAAACTCAATTATCTATTTATTTATACTTAGAAACAAAATCGATTATCATATTTCAGGGTATTATTTTGTATATGCATATCGCTTCTAGAGTTACACTTTTAATTCATGAGCATAAACAAAATAATTAAAAACATTTATATAGGTATAGAATTAGTACTACCAATGTACAATGCACACCACTATTTTTCCCTCAATAAATAGGGCAAAAATGTACACACTATACATAGCAAAATATGCTACTTCTCATACATTGTATTCAGTGCCTTCTTTCTTAAGCAAGATATTGTCTTAGGTAAGTTCCCAGAACTTAATAAAGAGATTAATACTGTGCAATAAAAGACTCTAATTCTTTCAATCCAAAAAAATCACATTTTAGTAAGATCCACGAGATATACCCACGACTGACTCAAATTAGAAAAGTAAATATTTAATATTGTTAGACATTTTATAAGAAAAATGACTGTTGAGTTGGTAGAATATAAGTGATTCCTCCATCTTTATTACATAAATAATATCTATGGAATCGTTCTCATAAACCAAAACCAGTAATAATAATAATAATTGTAAACAATAGTAATAAAATTGACCACTTACTATGTACAGGACACTATTCTAAATGCCTCAGAAACATTTAATGTATATCTATAATTTACTTAGTGGTGGAGACACTAGTTTGATTTTCATTTTATAGTGAAGGAAATTGAGGAATAGAAGTGATATGTAAGTCATCCTAAGTCACTTAGCTAGTATGTAGCACAGCCAGGATTGGACACCAGGACTCTGAATGTTGGATTGAAATTTACACTTGTATCAATAAGACTTTTGAAATTTGTAGATGCAAAATTGTGGTAGTGATGTGTGAAAAACATCATTGATCTGTGTCCTTTGTGCTAACCAGAGAAACTCAAAGCAATAAAGAGAAATGGTAACATTTCCCTTTAAAAACTATAAAAAGGCCTGCCATACTAGTTAAGATATTTGAAATTAAACTGTCTAATTTTTTCTACATAGAAGGTCAGTAGCCTATAGACTTGGGCTGCATATTTGTTAATGTGGAGCTATAATTATCTATTTTTCACATGTGTTAAGTATAAATAGCAATCGCTGTGTTTTATCAACACTTTTTACTTTTATTTACTTACTTTAGTTTGCTTCTATAAGTCTTGGGGCTTTTATTTTTCTGGAACAGACTCTAGAAATTTGTGAGCAGTATCTGCAAACTCAGTCCTGGAGTTCTGTGTAAAATTGGGATTAAATGAGATATATTCTTAGAAAAGTCCCTTAGGTGCTAGAGCCTCATATAAACATGCCCTCCACTTGCTCAGAAGGAGGAGTACAGGCTGTGCTACTTGGTCCTTTGTGTGAGTGTCGATTGCTATGGAAGAGTTAAAGCAGCTGCTGATTTGTGGTGAATATGTGTGGGAGGAAATGGAGAGATCCATGGGCAGGGCAGGCTGAGAACTGGACCAGGGAGATAAACAGGCAGGAAAAAATATAGATATAGGTATAGGTATAGATATAGAGATAGATATAGATATAATGTGATTTTTTAACATGGTAAGATAATCTTTAAAACCTCCCAGAAATACCCAAGGCATTTAATATCACCCTATCAATTGCATTGGATGAAATCAATTCATTGCATAAGGAAGAAATGAGGCCAGAAATGACCTACTGTTGACAGTGGGTTTCTAATGTTGTTCCAAAATAAGCATCTGGGGTGCAATAGCCTTGGCTTTGGCCATCACCTTTCTGCTAGGCAGTTTTTTAATTGGCCAGCTTGTCTGTTGTTATGGACCACAAATAAGTGTCAGTGTACCTGGCAGCAATGGCTCTATCTGTTTGAGTTAGCTCATTAAAGAGTTTATTTTATTTTCTTTTACCTCAGTATGTTCTCTAGATTAAAAAAGATCATTAAAATGATAAGTGAAACTATACTTAGGACAAAAGGAAGGACTTCTATGCTTTAATTACAACTGTCATACTGCACACCCAAGGGTAAGTTTCTTTCCTTCATTCTGAGTGGCTTGGTTCTTTCTGCAGCATTTCTAAGGAAGGCATCGTTTGAGTGTTTTTGTCCTTGCTCTTTAGATAATTATGCAATAGTTTCTTCTCTATTGAGACACTGCTATTCCACAGAGCTACAAATATACCTTTGTTAGGATCAAAATCATATGAAACTTTCAGGGTTTTCTGTCTAGATTTCTAGCGTCTTGAACTGTTGGGAGGAGGAGTAACCAAGCAATTTCACCATAGTAGTGGTGAAATTAACACAGGTGAAATCAACAGGTGCTCTGAGAGTACCTGATATAGTGTGGATACTGAGCAAAAGTGGGCAGATGGCATTAGATGACTCTCCTCCTTTTTCCAACTGATCCCCTGTGCGGTGTGTAAATCATGAACAATCAACTGTTTCTGCTCCTGGCCAGGCATCTCATGGAGCCAGCACTTGTCTGAGAACGTGTGACTGTGTCTCATAATCTGATTTGGTGTCTGCGAGATGTTACTGAAGGCAGGTCAGAGTTTTTATGCATGTATCTCTATGGCAAACAATGAGTCAGAAGAATTCAGGTTTTCATTGTGTGAGTATCTATACACTTGGATCTATGATTTATTTTTTATTGTGGATTACTTAAAGGTACTTTTGACTGCCTCTGTAACGTGCTAACTTGGCAGTGGGCACAGTCTTGATGTTTTCAGTGTCACTCGAGAGAGAGAGTGGATTTCCCAGAGTGGATTCACATCTTGTTCTCTTTCAAAGTGAATGGTGAGCTCTACCTATTAGAGCTCTGCATTGAGTTTGCTGCAGGTTGCCTTATTTGGAATTAGAACTCAGTCAGCAGGCAGAAGGCTCTCTGAATTCGACCTGAGCCTCACCTGCTAATTGGCCCTGGGGCTGATTCAATATATGTTCTTGAGTAACAGGCCTACTCATATAGTAAACATGACATCAACTCTACCCTGAAACACTAAGCTAGCAATTGATGTGCACTTTCTTATTCTGATAACTTCTTCTCTCTCTTTTTCTCCCCCACAGGAGGAGCAGCTTAACCTCCTTCATCTTTGACAAGTGACAAAATGGAAAACGTCAACAGGAGCCTTTTCCACCCAGCCACAGTTTTCCTCATTGGAATCCCAGGTTTGGAAAAAGTCCATGGCTGGATCTCCCTGCCTTTCTGCTCTGTTTACCTTGTGGCTCTCCTGGGCAATGTCATAATTCTGCTCGTCATCAAGACAGAGCAGAACCTCCGGGAACCCATGTTCTACTTTCTGGCCATCCTTTCAACAATTGATTTGGGTCTTTCCACCACCTCTGTGCCCCGGATGCTGGGTATCTTGTGGTTTGATGCACACGAGATTTACTTTGGAGCTTGTGTGGCCCAGATGTTTCTGATCCATGCCCTCACTGGCATGGAAGCTGAGGTCTTACTGGCCATGGCCTTTGACCGTTATGTAGCTATCTGTGCTCCACTCCACTACACGACCATCTTAACATCCCGGGTGCTGGTGGGCATCAGCTTGTGCATTGTAATTCGTCCAGTCCTACTAACATTTCCCATGATCTATCTCATCTACCGCCTTCCCTTTTGTCAGGCTCGGATAATAGCTCATTCCTACTGTGAGCACATGGGCATTGCAAAGTTGTCCTGTGGAAACATCCGTATCAATGCTATCTACGGGCTCTTTGTTGTGTCATTGTTTGTTCTGAACCTGGTCCTCATTGGCATTTCCTACGTTTACATTCTCCGTGCTGTCTTCCGACTCCCATCACAGGATGCACGGCTGAAATCCCTAAGCACGTGTGGCTCCCATGTTGGGGTCATCTGTGTTTTCTATATCCCCTCAGTCTTCTCTTTCCTCACTCATCGATTTGGACATAACGTTCCCCGCTATATTCATATTCTCATTGCTAACCTCTATTTGGTTATCCCGCCCTCACTCAACCCCATCATTTATGGTGTGAGGACCAAACAGATTCGAGAGCGGGTGCTCCGTGTCTTTACTAAAAAATAAGACTCCTATTTCATTCTTTTACTAATAATTTTGCAAGGAAGTCTTATATATTCTAGCCTTAATGAACATCTTCTGGTCCTAACCTACTGCTGCCAGGTTGTGATACAAGTTCATTTTACTTAGCTTTCACTAATGGATGCTGAGACTTGTGGAAGCTTCATTGCATTTCAAGTTCAAAGGCTAATGGACTACCTTGGAAAGAAGTTGTATGAACTCTGTCCACACATCTTCATCCAAAATCCTTGATTATGAAAGGGTGCTTCTTTTCCTGGACAAGAACTGGGTCTTTTGTGTTTTATAATTAGAGAAATGAAGCAGTGAAAATTTGATCCTTGATTAAATTAATCTCCCTTGATTAATTAATTAGTTAATGAATTAATGGTTTTATTCATCCATTCATTTAAATTACATTTATTTTGTATTTATTGTATGTCTTGAATCATTTTAATTTCTAGGGATAAATCAATGAACCAAGCTAACACTAGCCTGTAGAACTTTCATTCTGCTGTGCTTTTAAGGAAAAGTCAAGTTCATAGGTTCAAAAAATCATTGCCAAAGCTGTAGCTTGAATTAAAATTGTCTGCCAAATACATAAGACTCAATGAAATGACAGCCATAATGAGCATGTATGCAAAACTATTTCTCACTAATACCAACAGAACCATCTCTGACTACCTCTCTGCATGCAGGCCCATAGCATTAGCATAAATCGATGTTGTAATTAAATTACATACAATATTTCTATCTATCTGTCTATGCTATGCATTCTGACTTTTGCCTGTTCTTTCACTCAATTTTATTCTTGGTCTACATTTGTCTCTAAAACTCTCCATTCCCAAATCTAAGGCCTCTCATGATCTATCACTAGGTTCCCCACTAACTTTAATATACAAGCTATAAAAACAATTCTTTTATATGAAACAGAAAGATTTTGATTAATTTAATAATTCAATTTTTAAAGACCAAGCAATGACCTTTTGAACAATCAAACTTGTCACATTGGCTTACATTTAGAAATATGATATTATTTTGTCTTTTTCAGACATTTTATAAAAGAAACCAAAGTAAAAAATAGCAAATATCTTGGTTCTCATACTTCACAAAATAATAACTTTTAATATCACATTTCTCTTAAACAATGCTTAATGAAATCTATACAGAATAAATTTGAAATCATCTTCAACATAATCCCAACACATTTTCTGTACTATTTTACTAGAGGCAAAGCCTAGCATGTGTGTTCCTAACACCACAGTACAAATGGTTTAAGCTTTACAACATCCACAGAATTTTAGTTAGACATTAATTTACACAGATGAAAATATTTTGTTTTGTTTTATAACAATGATTTTATCTACATGTCCATCTATCAATACATATTTTATATATTATTATCTAATTATAAAATATGCTGCTGATCCTTTCACTTATTTATATTTAAAATTTTTTAATAGATAAGTTACCAGGTTGTATATTTTGAGATAGAATTATTAGGTAAGAGGATTATAACCAAGTAGAACAGATTTCTGCTTTCGTGATCTTGTTTTTGATCTTTAATTTTTTTAAATTTCATATCTTTCAGTACTTTCCTTTTTTCCAACTTTTACACTTTTCTAATTTAACTTTGTTTTGTAACATTAAACATTAGTGTTTTAATTCAACTAATTTATAGCTTCCCTCTCTAAACAAAAAACAAAATTTAGTCTTTTGTGATTTTCTGTTTTTTCAATGTGTCTATATCACTCATGTTGGAATTCTCTGAAATTCTGTTTCCAGCTTTAAAAATCTTTTTAAATGACCATTTTAATTTAAATATAGATATGTGTGTGTGTATAATTTGTTTCTGTACAAATATTTTTGAATATCTTCTTGCTCTGGGATCCACAATCTTCAAGGAGAATGCATTTATGATCCCCAGCCAGCACATGCCACTTGTCATCAGTCCACCTGTTCCTATAATAATTAATGACATCATTTATCTCAATATGTCTTTTTTGCCCTCACCTTTGAATAATCAATATTTATACATTCTTGGAGCTTTTTCTTCACAACTAGAACATTAGTAAAACATGAAAAACAATAATTTTATTAGCATCTTAAAAGTATTTTTCCTTGTGTTCTTTGGAAATAATCTAGATTTAGATGTTTCAAAATTTCATTAAAATTTCATTAGATTGAGTCTAGATTTGTAGTTTAAAAAACATGTTTGGTGTTTAGTTGGCTTTTAAATTCTAAGACTATGTATCTATTACTTCTATGAGTTTTCAAACTTAATTATTAGAAATATTTCTTTCCCAACTTTTTTCTCATTTTTTTTAGTAAATTCTTTAAAGTTGAAACTCCTTATCTCTCTTTTCTTCCTTCACTCTATCTAGTTCACTGTGTTCTTCAGAATCTATCCACCTATTCTGAAAAGTAACCATTTTTATTTTTGGCATTTTTCATTTTATTCTTCCGTTTCTGAATATAATTATTCAAGACAAATTTCTATGCTGTCTTTTTCATAAAAGCCTGTATATTTTTACAATTGTAATTCAATTTCTCTCCCTCCTGCCTATCTCTCTGCCTCTCCCATCTCTTTAAAGCTGCTAACTACATGTATTTTGAACGTGAATTGCTTTGTTGTTTTTGTCATGTTCATATGACTTCTATTGTATGGTTTAATCAATAACACCCACATTGAGTATGATAAAACACTTAGATGAGAGGACATAGAGATGGAAAATGTAAAGGATACAAGAAAAGACACTGTGGTGTTGGAGAAGATGAAGATAGTAGGAGTAGGTGTTAATGGGACAGAGAGGATGAAAATGAGGTGACATGGTGGTGGGTCCTTCTTCCTTCTCCCCTTTCAGGTAAAATACACTTTAACCTTGACTCTGACACCACCTCCTTTCTCAACAAGGCAAAGGAATGGGAAGAGATGCTTGGAGGAGGCAGTAAATAAAAAACAGATTAGGGTGACAAGGAAAAACCTTCCCCTAGACAGCGTAGATTAGAATATTTAGCCTCCCAACTACAGTGGGATATAAACTGGTTTATTTTTAATACTGTTTCACACAACCTCTTACTATATTATTTGCTCCTTTTTAATGTTGTGGATAATCTTTGAACATTTGGGAACTATCTATTGAGAGTTTTTCTTTGCCATTGTGGATTCTTGTTAGGCTCTTCAAAGATGGTGGTTAAACCCCCTTTGCAGGTTGGTTTCTTTGGAAAGTACATTGTGAAGGGGATTTGCATGTAAGCATCTTACTCTGATGTTGTGGTAAGCAGAATAATCCCCCCTTAAGATGCCCATATACTAATCTCCAGAGTCTGAATGTATTTTATTTTATGGCAAAGAGAAATTAACATTGCAGACAGAATTAAGGTTGTTCATCAGCTGACTTTCAGATTGAGGGAGTATTCTGGGCTGTCCAGGTGGGTCCAGTGTAATTATATGTGTCTTTAAAAGTAGATGTTGGAAGAAGAACTAGAATCAGAGAAGGAGATGTGATGACAAAAGCAAAACCAGAGTAACACCCCATGGAAAGGGCTGAACCCTAACGTGTTGGCTTGAAAATGGAGTAGAAAGCCATGAGTTAAGGAGTGCAGGCCACTTCCAGCAGCTCAGAAGAGCAACAGAAACTTTTTCCCCTAGTGTGTCCTGAAAGGAATGCTGACCTTGCATTTTAACACCTTAATTTTAGCTCAGTGAGAAATGCAGCAGCTGTCTAACAAACAGAACTGTAAGATAATAAATTTGTGTTAATGTAAGAAACTAAATTCTTGGCCATTTATTAATAGCAGCATTAGAAAATGAACACAGCTTTGCTTTCAAGATCATTGTGTGGGTGAAATAGTTGAAAAAAATGGAGAAAATAATTTGTGATGAAGTGGCAACAAGTGTCAGCCAGATGTGTGTAAGAGAAATCCCTAGGGTCAGAGTGGCCCATCACAGTTGTCCTGAATTTGGGTGAATTGAGTAAGCTTTTATACTGCTTCTCCAATATGTTATACTGGGAGCTCCCCTAGGAGAGGGATTTGATCTTGAACTAGCAAAAGAATAATCAAAGAGAGACTCACCTAAGGGCTCTCAGTCATTCTCAGTAGTTGAAAAGATGAAAACTTTAGATCTGAGAGAAGGATATAGATGACACACTGTGACATCTACCACAAATCCCAACTACAGTACAGGTTTTGTGTAGTGGAGACACTACTTTGCAACCCTACTCAATTCAATATGAATTTGCCCTTTGCTCCTTCTTGCCCTGGCTTAAAATCTCTAAAACACTGAACAATATTCATATCCCTCCCTGTCTTTGAAATATAACTATACCTTGTGTTTATAGGTATAGGCTGCTTATTCTTGTCCTTTAATAATCAGTCCTATAGATGTTGATGTTATATATATAAGAATTAATTATTTTAATATACATTTTTGGACGGTAACTATGGCTATTTAGACAGCCATCTTGACAATGAAGACTGGTACTTATTTTTTATTTTTTATTAATATTTATTTATTTACTTTTAGAGAGAGGGGAAAGGAAGGAGAAAGAAGGGGAGAGAAATATCAATGTGTAGTTGCCTCTCACACACCCACAACTGAGGACCTGGCCTGCAACCCAGACATGTGCCCTGACTTGAAATCGAACCAGCAGCCCCTTGGTTTAGAGGCCAGCACTCAATCCACTGAGCCACATCAGCTGGGGCTGTTACTTATTTTTCAAATGCACGGGAAAACAAATTCCTAAGCATAATCCATTTGACAACGGGTCTGAGTGAAGTGATGTTCTAAGTATTCATTTCTGACAGCTTGCATTGTTAAACTGCTGTGTGGTGATTATTTAAACATCTTAATCTTCATAAATTAGAATGAGAAGAAATGTTTTCTATATCATAATGACCCAAAGACATTTTGACATTGTGTTGCTATTTCAAAACATGTTCTCTATGACTTTTTTGTTGGAATAATATCTTATTTTATTTTACATATTTTTGTATATTTATAAATAAAAGTATGTACATTAAATGTAGACTCCTAATATACTTTTATTTTATTTTAATGAAATCATTTTTTGTGTGAATATGTTCTTTTGTCTAAGTATACATTTTTTGTGCAGTCAGGAAAGTATAATAATAATTTTGCGCACAAAGCTTTCTCTTTGTTTGAAATACATAATATAATTATTCAACATTTCCAGAGATCTTCATTTCTTCATTTAGACCTCTGTCGTTTTTTATTAGCTGATAGTCATCCTTTAGCATTTCTTGTTGTACAGATCAGTTGACAGTTAAATCTGTCAGTTTTTGTTTACCTTAAAATGTCTTTATATATATTTTATAGGTATGTCTTTATAGATAACTCTAGAAGGAAAAGAAAATCTAAATAAACATTTAAAATGCAAAGAAATTGAATTAGTAATTAAGTATTTCCCACAATGAAAGTTTCAGGTCCAGGCATTTTCATTGGTTAAGTCTATTATATATTTAAAGAGAAATTTATATCCACAATATTGTATAAACTCTTCAAAATCATATAAGTAGAAAATTCTTCCCAATTTATTCTATGAGGCCGTTATTACCCCAATATCTGAACCAGACAGACATATTGCAGAAAAGAAAACTACAAGGCAATGTGCTGCATAAATGCAGATACGTAAATATCAGCGTAATGCCAGCAAACGTAGTGTAACAACACGTAAGGAGGATTATATACCATAAGTGGGTGGAATTTATCTCAGGAATTCAACATTGATTCAAGATGGTAAAATCGAAGTACTACACTACATTTGAAAACTGGTATTAGAGACGCTCTGCTTTTCCTCCCTTTTCCCACCTCCACCCAGCCCCACCTTCTCCTCTCACTCAGGCGATCCCCAAGTCACTCTCCAAGTCCATGAGCCATGTGTTTTCTATAACTGTTCTTTGGTTAATCTCTTCACCTTCTTTCATCCAGTCCCCAAATCTCATCCAGCAACTATCAGTCAGTTCCATGTATCTATGCTTCTGTTTCTATTCTGTTTGTCAGTTTATTTTGTTCATTAGATTACATCCGTAAGTGAAATCATATGGTATTTGTTTTTTACTGACTGGCTTATTCCACTTAGCATAACATTCTCCATGTCCATTCATACCATCTCAAAAGTAAGAGTTTCTTCTTCTTTTATTGGTGCATAGTATTCCATTGTGTAAATATAACATAGCTTTTTTACCCACTCATCTACTGATGGTTACTGAGGCTGTTACCAGAGTTTGGCTATGGTAAAGAATGCTGCTATGAACACAGTGGTGTATGTACTGTTTTTGTATTGGTATTTTGGGATTTGGGGGAAATATTCCCAGAAGTGAAATCACAGGGTCAAAAGGGAGTTTTGCTTTTAATTTTTTGAGGATACTCCATATTGTTTTCCACAGTGGCTGCACCAGAGTGTCTTCCCACCAACAGCACACTAGGGTTCCCTTTTCTCCACATCCTCACTTGTTGTTTGTTGGTTTACCGATGGTAGGCATTCTGACAGGTAATATGTCATTGTGGTTTTAATTTGCATCTCTCTGATGACTAGTGACATTTGGCATTTTTCATGTCTATCGACCAGCTGTATATCCTCTTTGGAGAAATGTCTTTTCAGATCTTTTACCCATTTTTAATTGGATTTTTTTGTATTCCTGGTATTGAGCTACATTCTCCCAGCACACAAAAGTCTTGCACCAGGTGGCTTCACTGGAGAATTTTCCCCATCATCCAAAGAAGAACTAACACCTACTCTTCTCAAACTACCTCAAAAATTCAAGAAGAGGGAAGACTTCTAAGCTCTTTTTATGAGGCCAGTATTCTCCTAAATCTAAAACTAGATAAAGACACAACAAAGAAAGAAAATTATAGGTTAACATTTCTGATGAACATATATGCTAAAATCCTGAATAAAATATTAGCAAATGGGATCTAGCAATACATTAAAAAGATCATACACCATGATCAAGTGGGATTTATCCCAGGATTTAAGGTTGGTACAATATTCACAAGTCAATAAATGTGGTATATCACTCAAACACAATTAAAGGCAAAAATCACATGATCATATCAATAGATGTAGAAATGGCATTTGATAAAATCCAGCATATATTTTTGATAAAGACTCTTAGCAAAGTGGGAATAGAGGGATCATACCTCAATGTAACAAAGGCCATATATGAGAGAACTACAGCCAGTTACACTCAATGGTAAAGACAAAACAGGAATGTCTGCTTTCACCACTTTTCTATACTACATAAATAAAATAAATGATCAAAGGATATGATCATCTGTGTAGATGCAGAGAAAGGTTTTGACAAAATCATACATAAAATAGTTAGCCACTTTGGAAAACAGTTCAAGTGTTCCTCAAAATGTTAACCATAGACTTACCATATGATCCAGCATTTCCACTCTGTGGTAAGCACCCAAGAGAATTTAAAACTTATGTTCACAAAAAGCCTTGTAGATGAATGTTCATAGCAGCATTATTTATAACAGCCTCAAAATGGGAACAACCAAAATGCTGATTAACTGATGAGTAGATAAACAAAATGCATTACATTCTAAAATGAAATATTATTTGAGCATAACATGGGTTAAGTACTGATACATGTTATAAAATAAATGGACCTTGAAAACATTATGCTGTGTGGATAAAGCAGACACTACAGGCCTTGTATGATTCCATCTGCATGAAATGCACAGAATAGCAAATGTAGTGACAAGTACAGTGACAAAATGTAGATTAGTGGTTGCTACGGGCTGTGGGAATGGGACACTAGAGAATGACTACCAGAGGGCATAGTGTTTTTATTGGGGGGGGGGGGCAAGGGAATAAGAACATTTTGAATTTATACACTGTAGTGATTTCATTTATTATATGGATCTCAATGCTTCAGCATCCCCGCTATCTCTACAAATGGCAACATATATATGGTAAGAAAGACCCACTCTCTGAAATGCAGGGCAAATTGGGGTTCCTTAGTAGGCTTTCCGAAGAAGCAGTGCTGGCTCTACAAAGAGGTATTTCTAGGTGTGCATATAGCTACATGTATACAGACTGTAGATGAAGACTTCACAATAGGTGTCTAGAACCTTTAACAGGCTTGTTAAAACAA
The DNA here is from genome assembly GCF_014824575.4 of Sturnira hondurensis. NCBI lineage: Eukaryota > Metazoa > Chordata > Mammalia > Chiroptera > Phyllostomidae > Sturnira > Sturnira hondurensis. Next base: position 500,806 of record NW_028075163.1, on the reverse strand, counting down.
AATAGGTGCAAGATTCAAAAAGAAAAAAAGGAAGCAGTATAATGTATTAATTAATAGCATAGATTTTGAAATCAGACATTTGGGTTCAAATTCCATCTTTGTTTCTTTCTAGATGTAAGGCCTTGGGAAAGTTACTAAAATTTTCTATAGCTTTAAGTTTTCCATCTGTATAATTGAAATAAGCATAGTAGTTATATCATAGGGCTGCTCTTTTGAAGATTAAAGAAGTCAATATGTAAAAAGGGACAACACTCATACTTAATAATACATTAAATACAAGTGGTCCTCATTAGAAAAATAGAATTAAAGCCTTCGGTAGAAAATTCTCACTGGAAATAAAAGAGATTAAGTATATATCTTTAGTGGGAGAAGATGGCAGCCAAGTCGGTGGAAACTACACTCTCCTTCTCCCAGACCCAAATTGGGATTGCAACTAAATTATGGAACAATCAACCCGAATAACCAACTGAAGACTAGCTGAACATAAGTCTTATAAGCAAGGATTTATAGAAGAAGCTGCACTAAGACGGGTAAGAGGGGTATGGAAGTGAAAAGTGCTGGCCTCTCATCTGTGTGTGGTGGCTGAGAATCCAGAGGGATTCTCTGAAGTCACCCTGAAGAACATGGGGTTTCAAGCCCACTCTGGTCTCCCTAGACTAAGCACGAGAGCTGAGAAGAAGTACCCACATATCATCTGGCTGTGAAAACTGGTGGGGATTCTGTCTGCCAGGGAGAGACAAGAGTCTGCTAGAAATCTAGGTATCTTCTTCTTTTTTAAAAGATTTTATTCATTTACTTTTAGAGAGAGGGGAAATGAGGGAGAAAGAGAGGGAAAGAAACATCAACATGTGGTTGCCTCTCATGCTCCCTCAACTGGGGACCTGGCCCACAACCCAGGTATGTGCTCTGACTGGGAATTGAACTGGTAACACTTTGATTCACAGGCCAGCACTCAATTCACTGAGCCACAGCAGTCAGGGCCGAAACCCAAGTGTCTTTTTAAATGGCCAGCACATAAAATCTCTTTTGCAGTCACTCACCTTGTGCTCTGGCAGAGAGAGGGTGGTGCAGGGTGGATTGGATCCCGAGAGTACAAATGGGCTGTGTGACTCCAGGAAGAGAGATGAAGGGACACGCACCAGTATCCCTGTGCTGAGACGCTCTCCTGTGCTCACAGATCCTATCTTTCCTGGGTGAAACACTTCTTTCAAACTGCATGAACCTGGGTGAATGCACAAACCTCACCCTCCCAGCACCCTTGACACCCCACCCAGCTGAGCTCACATCCTGCAGAGGAGTATGCTGCCTGAGTCTGTGGTATACATGGACTTTCCTGAAGGGATCTTGAGGACAATTCAGGGTGAAGCAGAGACAGGTTTGTGTGGCTCTGGGGTGGAGGTTATTTCTCCTTCTCACTCCAAACCACACTAGAGCAGAGTAGCCCCATGCAACGCCCTGACAATGCCAATACCCATCACACTGGGCAGGCAACTTGCACTGTGTCCTTGTCCAAATATCCCACCCCTTTGGGTCACAGTGGTGGCACCCTGACGTTCCTTTGGTGATTCAGTAGCTGCACCCTCCTGACTCCCAGTGTCCCTGAATTGGTGAGCTTGTGCTGTAATATTGTCAGTGGGCTGTGCTCAGCTTGGTCTTCTGGTACAGAAGACTCCAGGATGTCTGGACACATGCTGGGAAAAACTGAGTTGTGTGTCTCTTGGGTGGAGCCATTTTTTCTGTGCATATCAGACCAGAACCACCATTCCTATACAGAGCTTTCCTTTCATGTGGCCAGATCTTGGTCTGTTTGAGTCTGATGAACACTGCTGTTCTCAGCCTGATGAATCTCTGAGATCCTGCCCCACAATGAAGGTCAATGGGTACAGGCAGGGTGGCAGCTGACTGTGGTGTACCCTGACACTGTTGATTGGCTTCAAAACCAGCACTGGTGCTGAGTTTGAATCTGTATCAGTTTAGGGAACACCACTCATCCTCACCTGGTGACTCACTGAATACCTTCCATAAGCAACTCCCTCCAGCTATTTCAGTGACTGAGTCTAATAGGCATCTAACAGGTGAGAGTGGATCTTGGAGAGGCTTTGGCCTTTTGCTCATCTATCCCCAGGATCACTCCTAATGGAAATTGGCCTTGGTGCACAACTAGGTCCTTCCTAGGCCTACCAGAGGCACCCACAAACTGTGGATTGCTACCCAAACAGGTAGCCCGGGGCCTATCACTGACAATGCCTGACATTGACTGGTAATGGATCCCCTCATAGGAGACCTCAAAATAAACTCAACCAATGGTCCAGACCACTTCAGAGCACAATCCAATGAGTTCCACAAATGGCAAACACAAAAATGGATTTTGACAGACAGACCCTGTTGGGGCAAAATCAGTTCTGTGGAGCCATCCTCTGCACAGCAGTTCAAACATTGAACTTGGTGTTGATCTCCTGGTGGGACAACCCATAGACTAGTCAAAAGTGATCAGTACTCAACTACAACAGAAGGGCACACATAACTCACACAAAGAACATCCCTGGAGCACCTGACTCAGGCAATCAGGGAAAATATGCCTCTGAGCCCCACAAGACACCTACTACATAATGCCACCCTACCAAGGCATAGCAGATCTACCTAACACACAGAAACAAACACAAAAAGGCAGCCAAAAACGGGGAGACAAAGAGACATGCCCAAAATGAAAGAGCAAGATAAATAAATACCCAGAGAAAAATGAAATGAAGTGGAGGCAAGAAAGCTGCAAGACACAGAGTTTAAAACTATGAACTCAATTATGCTCAAAGAAATTAGTGAGAACTTCCACAACAACAAGAAGACATAACAACCATAAAGAAGAACTAGTGAAAAAAGAAGGCTACAGTATTTGAAATGAAGAATACACTGAAAAGAATCAGCAGCAGGCTAGGGAAACAGAGGACTAAATCAGTAATTTAGAGACAAGGTAGAAGGACATACCTCATCAGAAGGAAAAAAACCTATTTTGTTTGTGTTTATTTAGTTTATTAGATTCCACATATAAGTGAAATCATATGGTATCTGTCATTCTCTGACTGGCTTATTTCACTTGGCATAACGCTCTCCAGGTCCATGCATGCTGTCACAAAAGGTAAGACTTTCTTTCTTATATGGCTGAGTAGTATTCTGTTTTGTAAATGTACCACTGTTTTTTTATCCATTCAACTACTGATGGACACTTGGGCTACTCTCAAATCTTGACCTTTTAAAATAATGCTGCAAAGAACATAGGAGTGTATTTATTCTTTCAAATTAGAGCTTCAGATTTCTTCAGATATATTTATTCCCAGAAGTGAAATCACTAAGTCATGAGATACAGTCATCAAAAAATTGAACATGTCCAATTGCTCTAACAAATTTATTGAATAAACTATCTTAAGCCCATTGAATGTGCTTACTTCCTCTGCCAAATATTAATTGACTATAAAGGTTTGGGTTTATTTCTGGCCTTTTTATTCTCTTCGATTGAGCTGTGTGTCTATTTTTATGCCAGTACCAGGCTGTTTTGATTACTATGGCCTTATAGTATAGTTTGGTATTAGGTGCCATGATTCCTCCAACTTCATTGTTCTTTCTCAGGATCACTATTGCTATGTGAGGTTCTTTTGTGGTTCCATAGAAATTTTGGAAGTATTTGTTCTATTTCTCTGAAGTATGTCATTGCAATGTTTATAGGAATTGCATTGAATCTGTAGCTTGCTTTGGGTAGTATGGATATTTTAATAATGTCAATTCTTCCCACCCATGAACACACTGTGTGCTTCCACTTACTTGTATCTTATTTAATTTCTTTCTTCAGTGTCTTGTAAATTTCTAAGTTTAGTTTTTTTTTTCATCCTTGGTTAGATTTATTCCTAGGTATCTTATTTTTTTGAAGCAAATATAAATGAAATTTAAATTTTTTGTTAGTTTGATATTGGCATAAATATAGAGCTGATAGACATTAATTTTGTATCCTGCTAATTTTGTAATTTCACTTCTCAGTTCTAGTAGTTTCTTGGTTTAACCTTTGGGATTTTGTATGTATAGTATTATGCCATCAACAAATGAAGACAGTTTTACTTTTTGTCCTTCCAATTTGAATGCCTTTTATTTTTTCTTGTCTGATTGCTGTGGCTGAATATTCTAATACTGTATTTAATAAAAGAGGTAAAAGCAAACATCCCTGTCTTCTTCCTCATTTTAAGGGGAATGCTTGTAGTTGTTGCCCATTGAGTAATATGCTGTCAGTGCATTTGTCAAATATGGCCTTTATTCTGTTGAGACATGTTCCCTCTATTACCATTTGGCTGTGAGTTTTTATCATAAATGGGTGCTGGATTTTATAAAATGCTTTTTCTGCATCTACTGTGGTTTCTTATTCTTCATTTTTTTAATGTTGTGTATCACATTCATGGATTGGAAAGTATCGTACCAACCTTGTATGTCTAGAATAAACGCTACTTAATCATGGTGTATGATCTTTTTGATGCATTGTTGTTTAGTTTGCTAATATTTTGTTAAAGATTTTAGAATTTATGTTCACCAGGGATATTGGCTTATAATTTTGTCTTTTTTAATAGTGTATCTAATTTTGGAATTAGGATAGGGCTGGACTCATAAAATGAGCTTGGGAGGCTTCCCTTTTCTTGAATTTTTGAAATAGTTTGAGAAGGAGAGTTGTTAGTCTTTCTCAGAATGTTTGGTAAAATTTAGCTGTGAAGCATCTAGTTTAGGGTTTTTGTTTTTTGGGCATTTTTGAATATGGCTTCATATTACTTCACTAGATATAATCTGTTTATTCAGATTCTCTACTTCTTCCTGATTTAGTTTTAGAAGATTATATATTTCTAGGAATTTATCCATTTTATCCAGGTTGTCCAGCTTGTTGGCCTCTAGTTTTTTATAGTATTTTCTTACAATTCTTAGTATTTCTTTGGTATCAGTTCTTATTTCTCCTTTTTCATTTCTAATTTTATTTATTTGGTTTCTCTCTCCTTTTTTTCTTGATGAGTCTGGTTAAAGGTGTGTCCATCTGGTTTATCTTTTCAGGGAGACAGATTTTTGTATTCATTGATCTTTTGTATCATTTTTTAGACTTTATTTCATTTATTTCTGCTCTGATATTTATTATTTCCTCCTTCTACTCACTTTGGGCTTTGTTTGTTGTTCTTTTTCAGAAAAATAAAGCTTGACCATCTTCTGACATCTCATATAAGAATAAATTCAAAACTGATCAAAGATTTAAGTGTCCAACCCCAAACCATATAAGTCATAGAAGAAAATATAGGCAGCAAAATCTTGGACATATTTTACCAGCAATATTTTACCAGATATATCTCCCCAAGCAAGCAATACAAAAGAAAAAATAACAAATGGGACTACATCAAGCAAAAAAGTTTTTGCACAGCAAAAGAAAACATTAACAAAATTAAAAGGTGACCCACAGAATGGGAGAATATATCTGCTGATATATCTGATACAGGATTAATATCTAAAATTTATAAAGAATTTATAAAACTCAACAAAAACACAACTACCCCATTTTTAAAAATGGGCAAAGGACCTGAATAGAAACTTCTCCAAAGAGGACATGCAGATAGCCACTAGACATATGAAAAGATGTCCAATGTCACTAATCATCAGAGAAATGCAAATTGAAACCACCATGAGATATCATCTCTCACCTTCAAAATGGCTATCATCAATAAATCAACAAGTAATAAGTGCTTGAGGATGTGGAGAAAGGGGTACATTGTTGCACTGTTGGTGGGAATACAGACTGGTGCAGCCACCATGGAAAGCAGTATGGAGATAACTCAAAAAATTAATAATAGATCTGCCTTTTGACCCAGCCATCTCACTTCTGGGAATATATCTGAGGGAATGCAATACACTAATTCCAAAGAACATAAGTACTCTTACATTTATGGTGGCATTATTTACCATTACCAAGATATGGGTGCAGTTCAAGTGTCTATCAGTAAATGACTGGATAAAACAACTACAGGACATTTACACAATGCAGTACTACTTGGTGCGGCAGACCCTGGCCAGCAGAGTCTGCCTGGTATGGCTGATGGCGAGAATGAATGCACAGGCGACAACAATACTGTGGAGAAAAAGGGAACAACATGACTACTCTCTCAAGGGGAGAGGGCCTATGGGTGCCTCCACCACTCCATCAAGAGGGGAACACCTCGACCCTTGCCTAGACAGGGTTTTATTGTTTTCCTGGGGTCTTACATCAGAGAAAGATTTGTTATCTATTACATAGAATATTATTGATGACATTTTAGATACAATCAAGAAAATGAAAATAACATGCAGAGGGGAATGGCAATGAGTTGATTAACTCTGTCATTGGGAGAACTCATAAAGGCTTGGGAAATTACCTTGAAGATAGACAATACACATTTGCTGTTTTAGACCAGGGTGATGGAGTTTCAGCAAGAGCAAGCCATAACAATCTATATGCATTTTCTAGGCCTGATTCCCACAGGAAAACTCAGTTTGAAGGTCTGGCTCCTGCCCACCACTTCACTTCTGTAGGTTTTCCATACATAGCTGAGTCACATTTGCCAGACCAAAACAAACCAGTCCCCTACAAATTCGCCATAAAAAAAGGAAGTTTTATTCTTTGCAACAGTATGGATGGAAGTGGAGAACATTTTGCTAAGTGAAATAAGCGACTCGGACAAAGAAAAATACCATGTAATTTCACTCCTATGTGGAATCTAATGAAAATACTGAACTAATAAACAAAATAGAGACAGACTGATAGATAGAGGGCAGGATGACAGCTAAAGGGGAGAAGTTAAGGAACAAAGAGATTGAACAGCAAGGAAAACAGATCCATGGACATGGACTAGAGTGTGATGGTTGTAGCGGGGTGGGGTGCATAAGGGGACTAAATGGTAACGGAAAAGATACAATAAAGATCATTAAAAAATACAAATGTATCTACCTTATGGCTCAACAATTCTACTTTTGTGGATTAATCTAAAGAAACCCAAAACACTAATTTGAAAGCATATGCACTCCTATGTTCATTGCAGCATTATTTGCAGTAATGCCTCCATGATTTGGAAGCAACCCAAGTGCCCATCAATAAATGAATGGATAGTCCTGGTTGGTGTGGCTCAGTGGGTTGCGTGCTGGCCTATGAACCAAAGGGTTGCTGGTTTGATTCCCTGTCAGATCACATGCCTGGATTGTGGGCCAGGTCCCCAGGTGGGGACATGCAGGAGGCAACCACACATTGTTGGAGAAAGTGGTGGTTCAAGTTTCTGTACTTGAACCACTTGGGGTACTGTATTTGAACCACTTGTCAAAGAAGGTAATTTATTCAATAAGGGGGGACTAGAGTGAAAAAAATGGAAATTTCTAAACCTGGTAGTCTGAAATGGTAAATTGAAGATACATGATATATCCTGTTAATTTTTTTATTGATTTTTTTATTGTTATTCAAGTACAATTCTCTCCATTTTCCCCTCACCACTCCCCGCTACCCCAGCCATTCCCACCTCCCATTCTCAATCCTAACCCCCTTTGGTGTAGTCCATGCGTCCTTTACACAGGTCCCTGAAAACCCCTCCCCCTTTTTGATTTCAAATATCATTGTGTTTAGCGTCAGATGACTCTGCATAGTTTTTCTTTTTTGTTTTTTTTTTAGAAGTCAATGTTTAATATTTTGATTAAAAGATCCTACTTGGTAATATATCTGCCTTAGTATGATGATTATTAAAACAGAATATGTCTCTCAAGTAGTTATTTTCCACACACAAAAAAATCATTGGCTCTCTGACTACTAGAAGAGGATTTTGATGAAGAAGATGAGGATTCTGAGATAGGTAATATAATGTTTGTTCAGTTATTACTCACCAATGAAAATCATTTAGTTCAGAGGCTTTGAAAAACTGAAAAATTTAAGGAACCTGTCCCGTATCTTCTTGGTCCTTACCCCATAGATAATGGGGTTCACCATGGGTGGAACCAGAAGATAGATGTTGGCCACAAATATGTGGACATGGGGAGGCACACGGTGCCCAAACCTGTGGGTGAGAAACGAGAAGAAGGCTGGAGTGTAGGACACTAAGATTACACAGATATGGGAGCCACAGGTGCCCAAGGTCTTGAGTCGGGCGTCCTTAGATGGAAGGTGGAAGACAGTGTGCAATATGAGGACATAAGAACAAATAATCAATATGAAGTCTACTCCTCCTGTAAGGAAGGCAACAAGGAGGCTATAGACTCTGCGGATTCTTGTCTCGGCACAGGCAATCTTGATGAGGGCCATGAACTCACAGTAGGTGTGGGAAATGATATTGGTTCTGCAGTAGGGAAGCCAACGTAGCAGGAAAGGGTGAGGACTGAGAAGCACCATTCCCCGGAGGACAATAGCTAGACCCATCATCCCAATTACAGAATGTGTCAGAATAGCTGAGTGTCTTAATGGATTACAAATGGCTACACAACGGTCAAAAGCCATGGCTAGGAAGAAGCCAGACTCCATGGTGGAGCAAGAGTGAACCAGGAATACCTGAGTCAGGCAAGCTTCCAAGCGAATCTCTCCATCATGGAACCAGAAGAGGCTGAGAAGTTTGGGCACAGCTGTAGTACACACAGTAACGTCCGCCACAGCCAGCATGCAGAGGAAGAGGTACATTGGCTCATGGAGGCTGGAGTCTGTCTTGATGATAAACAGAAGAGAGCAGTTTCCCACTAAAGCCAGAAGGTAGACGGCACAAAAGGGGATGGAGATCCACATGTGAGCAGCCTCCAATCCAGGAATGCCAATGAGAATAAAAGTGGATGGATGGACATTGGTCTTATTATATGCTGACATAATCAGAGTCAGATGTCAAATTTCCTCTTCCTGGATTTTTCTCTAAAGCAAATAAACCATACCTTAAATATTTGGAAAGCACTTATGAGTTCAGAAATAAGCCAAAATGAAAGGATTGCAATTCATGGAGAAATTATTTCATCATCTCAGTGTCAAATAGTATTTTAGGTTTGTAATATGCAGTGCGGCTTATGTATTGATGCTAAATGAGGAAAAATACCTAGGTACCAAAATTCAGAGTTAAATATATGAAAATCCAAAATCTTCAATCCATTGAGAGGAAATGGTTTTGGATGCATGAGTAAGAAAAGTGCAATTGAAAGACACAAAATAGAAGGGATATTTTGAATGAAGAATAAGCTCTTTTCAATTATTACTAAAAATAATTTTAGTAATAACAGTTTGGGAACATACTAACTTGCAGGGAGTAGCATTGAGACTGAAATACCAACACTTAGAGAATGTGTTGATTATTGGAGAATGACCAGAAAGAGGTTCATTCTCACTGATGCGTGGTTCATTTGGGATGAGAAAAGTGGGCCTGATGGCAGCTTATCAGGAATCAAACAGTGCATTGCACTTGTCATCGCTCTTCAGTGGCCCTGGGATTTACTCCTGACCTTAACAGAGAAACATTTCAATATTATTGTAACCTATATTCTGAGTTTCCTTCCCTTTCCTACACATATCTAATTAGTCAAACAATTTTTATGACTTGCTTTTCATTAAGGGTACTCTATAAGCAGTCCACTTCATCCAAGCTTTCCTTTATAACTCTTCTTTTGTTCCACATACTTCTACCCCACACCATGATTTGTTGATTAAACTCATTCCAATATAATCAGTATGCTTAAGTGGCATACTTTGGGGTAGCATATTCTGCTCCCCTTCATATTCAAAATAATAGTCTAAGAGTCTTGTTAAGAAATAAGACTTCCACTTGGGTGTATTTTTCCAAGTTAATGTTATTTGAGAAATAGCCAGTGGAAAAGGGGCACTTTGACCCTCCTTTATCTCTCTAAAAGCAGGAGATATATGCATGTGTAGGTATCTTCCTGGACCAGGAGTGCAGAAGTCATCATTATCCCCAGAAATAGGAAATTGAGGCTAAGAAATCTGTGTAAACAAAACTTGTTACTTCTCTATTAATTTACTACCCCAAGTCCAGACCCCCTTATCTTGCCCCCTTTTTTTCTGTACCCTTGTTTAAGAGGTATAAAAACTTCCTACTTTAGTTACTTTTTTGAATCTCATAGAAGTAAACTCTGTATGTATGAAATTAAATTGGTTTTTTTCTTTTTAATCTGTGTTATGTCAATTTAGTTATTCACCAGCCACAGAACTTAGAAAAAAGAAAGACATTTTTCATCCCCACAGAAGTCATACTGCGCCCCTAATAGTATGTTTTTGCTTTTCTTTTTGGAAACACAACTGACACTGTTCCTGAGACACTCTGTACTTTACCCACTATTACAGATACTTGTAGATTATGGAGTCTTTGTCATCAGGAACAAATAATTCTAAATCACTGTCCATTGAAGTAGAAATTTGAATATAAATAGTTGACTGGGCATTGATATTAATTATAATAAGGATACAGTTTTGTCTCTTAATCAGTTGTTGAAGTTTCATCCCAAAGTTTTTGCTTTTGCCTATTAAGCCTCCAAATTTCCTAAGGATGGATATTCTCTTTTGACATATGAAAATGTGGGTCAATGAGCTCTGGAAAACCTATGTCATGGCATTTCTGGATCATGATGTAAATTGGGACATGGGGAGTATAGAGAAAGCAGATTATTGGGAATTTATGTGATAAAGTAATAGTTAAACATTTTTAAATGCTTAATGTGAGTCTGTTTTTTTCCTGAGAACAATTAATATTTTAATTCGTCAATTTATCTTCATTGTGAAATGAGAATTTAAGTAACTTCCATAAGTTTAAACAACTGTTATATAACGCACCTTATGTTTAGCCTCACACTGATTCTAGAGCACTCACTCCTAACTGTGGGGATAAGTTGCCCTAATGATGTGACAGTCTGTTTGCATTTGTGCATACAAGTAAAAGGATAAGGATTATTCCACATCTAAAATTAGAAAATATAAGCACCATTTATTTGATTACAAACAGTTATTGACCCCCCTCACTTTGCTTTTATGTATTTTTTTAGTCGTCATATGAGGATGTGTGCTTCCTGGAGGTGCCCTGACCAGGGATCAAACCTGTGACCTTTTTGGTGTGTAGGACAACACTCCAACCAACTGAGCCACTTGTTCGGGCAAAGCCTCCCTGTTTTAAAAGTCCATAAAGGAACCTGTCCAAGTCTAAGCCTTTCTCTTCCTAATTAAGTCCCTTCAGTGCACTTCATCTCAAAAGATGAGAGTTACTACCTACACATACCTCAGAGGGAAAATTAACATTTGTCACCAGATAAAAGCTCTCTCAATCTTACATTGTTGTACCTGTAGATTTATGTATATATACATTGAGCTAACACATTTTTATGATTTTCTCTATTTTTGCCCTCAAATAAGCCTATATATCCTTTTATTTAAATCTGAGATGCCATCAACCTTCTCGTATCTCACCTGAACCACAACTTTCACTCTCTCCTTTTGCACAATTTTACTATGCAATTTAAATATATTTTACTAATAGAAAATATGTGGGCAAATTATATTGTGAAAACATTCATACTGAAATAAATACAAATGTCCCATTCTATAAAATAAATCTTATCCTTACTCATAATCAGGAAATTAAAAATTAAAATGAATATAATACAATTCATACATTATATTTATGACCAAGAGAATGTCAAGATTATGATAACAAAGATTAGTAAACTCTGGGTTGAAGAGCGAGTCTTGTGCACAACTGATTGGAGAAAATAGACCCAACACTTAGAGAAAGATTGTTTAGTAACCATGATTATTAAAAGCGAAAAATTAGCAAATCTATTTAACTACTCGCCATCCTAGGGAACAATGCTCACATATACACATGGAAGTATATACAGTGATTCTTGTTGTCAAAGTGCCTATAATAGAATAGAAATTGAAATATTCAACATGTCCATTAATCAAGTAATATTAAATCTAAAAATCTGTGGTAATTTGTATTATGGACTAATCATAAACACTTAGAATAAACTGTATATAAAATTACAAAGAAAAACATCTAAATAAAAAATAAAGTATAAGTTTGATTGTTGATTAACAATGGAACACCTGAAAAATTAAACATATATGCATGTGTGTATGCATATATATTTCAAAATGCGGTTATGTAAATATATATTTTATATAATTTTGTGTATTATATACTTATTTATATTATTATGTAGTAACTTTATATATACATATATAGAGGGAATACAATCACACATATATTTATAAAACCACACTTGTAAATACAGAAACAATGTGGAAGGACATATATTCAACTCAGGAGAGGTCTAAAGTGTGGGATGGATGGAAAAGATCACTAACAGCATAATTTAGCTGTACCACTATGGTTTGACTTTTTTTTTACCAGTGCCAATGTATTGTATGTATTCATGTGTTACCTGTATAGCTTAAGGTAAGAAAATAAATACTGTGGAGTTACAATTATATTCATCATAAAAATTTATAAACCAAGAAATTACATAGATTTGGGCATCTTTGTTTTCTAAAATATTAGGAATTTTTGTAACCTCTTGAAATATTTTTTCCCATACTTGTTCGCATAGAGAACTGGTTACTTATTTAATTCAGGTAAGAGATGACATTTCTTTGTCCTTCATGATATTTCTTCACACACAAAAATCCTCAGTAACTTGGTTAGAACTGAAGACTCTATTCACTTACTAGTTCCTCTGACATGATGTTCTAGCAACTTTTAACTACAATCACACCCTTCTTTAGTTTCTCTATGGTAGGTGCACTTACCTGTCTTCTAGCTTTTGTCACATTGTATTTTATGTTTCTGCATATCTTTTTCTTTATTATATTGCAAATTCTTATTTGTCAGAGGACATGTATTTTCATTCATTTGCTGTCTCAGTGAGTGAATAGAGAAAGAGAAAAGAAAAATGTAACAAATTGCTATTAATTTTCTGCTGAATAATTTTAATATAAATTTTAAAAATGCAATCCTTATGAATGTGTTACAGTCCATACTATCTCCGTACACTGTAGTACATTAACAGTTTCCTTGATTATAATATTAAACCTCTCAGATCTACCCAGGGATCAGCCACCNAGTCTGTTTTTTTCCTGAGAACAATTAATATTTTAATTCGTCAATTTATCTTCATTGTGAAATGAGAATTTAAGTAACTTCCATAAGTTTAAACAACTGTTATATAACGCACCTTATGTTTAGCCTCACACTGATTCTAGAGCACTCACTCCTAACTGTGGGGATAAGTTGCCCTAATGATGTGACAGTCTGTTTGCATTTGTGCATACAAGTAAAAGGATAAGGATTATTCCACATCTAAAATTAGAAAATATAAGCACCATTTATTTGATTACAAACAGTTATTGAACCCCCTCACTTTGCTTTTATGTATTTTTTTTAGTCGTCATATGAGGATGTGTGCTTCCTGGAGGTGCCCTGACCAGGGATCAAACCTGTGACCTTTTTGGTGTGTAGGACAACACTCCAACCAACTGAGCCACTTGTTCGGGCAAAGCCTCCCTGTTTTAAAAGTCCATAAAGGAACCTGTCCAAGTCTAAGCCTTTCTCTTCCTAATTAAGTCCCTTCAGTGCACTTCATCTCAAAAGATGAGAGTTACTACCTACACATACCTCAGAGGGAAAATTAACATTTGTCACCAGATAAAAGCTCTCTCAATCTTACATTGTTGTACCTGTAGATTTATGTATATATACATTGAGCTAACACATTTTTATGATTTTCTCTATTTTTGCCCTCAAATAAGCCTATATATCCTTTTATTTAAATCTGAGATGCCATCAACCTTCTCGTATCTCACCTGAACCACAACTTTCACTCTCTCCTTTTGCACAATTTTACTATGCAATTTAAATATATTTTACTAATAGAAAATATGTGGGCAAATTATATTGTGAAAACATTCATACTGAAATAAATACAAATGTCCCATTACATAAAATAAATCTTATCCTTACTCATAATCAGGAAATTAAAAATTAAAATGAATATAATACAATTCATACATTATATTTATAACCAACAGAATGTCAAGATTATGATAACAAACATTAGTAAACTCTGGGTTGAAGAGCGAGTCTTGTGCACAACTGATTGGAGAAAATCGACCCAACACTTAGAGAAAGATTGTTTAGTAACCATGATTATTAAAAGCGAAAAATTGGCAAATCTATTTAACTACTCGCCATCCTAGGGAACAATGCTCACATATACACATGGAAGTATATACAGTGATTCTTGTTGTCAAAGTGCCTATAATAGAATAGAAATTGAAATATTCAACATGTCCATTAATCAAGTAATATTAAATCTAAAAATCTGTGGTAATTTGTATTATGGACTAATCATAAACACTTAGAATAAACTGTATATAAAATTACAAAGAAAAACATCTAAATAAAAAATAAAGTATAAGTTTGATTGTTGATTAACATTGGAACACCTGAAAAATTAAACATATATGCATTTGTGTATGCATATATATTTCAAAATGCGGTTATGTAAATATATATTTTATATAATTATGTGTATTATATACTTATTTATATTATTATGTAGTAACTTTATATATACATATATAGAGAATACAATCACACATATATTTATAAAACCACACTTGTAAATACAGAAACAATGTGGAAGGACATATATTCAACTCAGGAGAGGTCTAAAGTGTGGGATGGATGGAAAAGATCACTAGCAGCATAATTTAGCTGTACCACTATGGTTTGACTTTTTTTTTACCAGTGCCAATGTATTGAATGTATTCATGTGTTACCTGTATAGCTTAAGGTAAGAAAATAAATACTGTGGAGGTACAATTATATTCATCATAAAAATTTATAAACCAAGAAATTCCATAGATTTGGGCATCTTTGTTTTCTAAAATATTAGGAATTTTTTAACCTCTTGAAATATTTTTTCCCATACTTGTTCGCATAGAGAACTGGTTATTTATTTAATTCAGGTAAGAGATGACATTTCTTTGTCCTTCATGATATTTCTTCACACACAAAAATCCTCAGTAACTTGGTTAGAACTGAAGACTCTATTCACTTACTAGTTCCTCTGACATGATGTTCTAGCAACTTTTAACTACAATCACACCCTTCTTTAGTTTCTCTATGGTCTGTGCACTTACCTGTCTTCTAGCTTTTGTCACATTGTATTTTATGTTGCTGCATATCTTTTTCTTTATTCTATTGCAAATTCTTACTTGTCAGAGGACATGTATTTTCATTCATTTGCTGTCTCAGTGAGTGAATAGAGAAAGAGAAAAGAAAAATGTAACAAATTGCTATTAATTTTCTGCTGAATAATTTTAATATAAATTTTTAAAATGCAATCCTTATGAATGTGTTACAGTCCATACTATCTCCGTCCACTGTAGTACATTAACAGTTTCCTTGATTATAATATTAAACCTCTCAGATCTACCCAGGGATCAGCCACCAACAAAATTGAACTCTGTCTGCATTTTGTTCCTTGTCTGCCCACAGAATGGAGAAAAAGAGAGAAATGGAGTGAAGGAAATTCACATCTTCTTTTGGGGAGGAATGAACTCTAATATCTTCTGCTAAATTCTACATTTCTAGCCATCTCTTCTTAATAAAAGGAAAATAAATATGCACTACTTGGTTTATATTAAGTACTACATTATTCACATTGAAGACTTATCCCATTTAGTCCTTAAGGGAGTTTTTGGATAGATATCATACTTGTAACAGTTAAAAATAAGCTAGGAATATTGTCTTAAGTCTGCTAAAATTATTCAACTATAAATTCAAGGATTATAAATTTGAACCCAAGTATAATTACAGTGTTTGTAATCTTTACATCAACCCCGAAGTGATGGGTACTCCACAGGGTTTTCCAAATATAAAATGGCATAATATATGTAAAACTGCTTTGATCAGTATAAAACACTGCTTTGACATCATAGATTTGCTAAAAATCTAGGATCGCTGCATCTATAATTCCATCTTTGTCTCATCAGCCTTCCTCTGATGTACTCTCCACACGTTTCTGGTGATGAGAAACCCATGCATAGATTTATTCTCAGCAAAAGTTGCAGCCTAATCTCAATCCATTGCAGAGTGAAACATAGGTAGTTTATTCAGGGGTCACAAAACCAAATGGGTTCATTTTCCCCAGGAAATCTTACATAACCCTGTTTTTTCAGGGTCTGTTTGCTGACTAAAGCCCTGAGAGCAAGACACAGATGAAAATAACTGCGCATTGCCTTACCTCACCAGGGGTTCGGTGGGGATCAGGATGAATACCTACCTGGTCTGAGGAAGCTGTTACTTCTTACAAGACTTACAACTTTTCCAAATGAAGTCAGTTATAGATATGTCTATTAACCTCTGAGACTCCCATGGGCATGGAGTAGAAATGGCCTCCCCATGGGGTCAAGAAACAAACCGATTGAGAATTGGAGATTTGAGTTCATAACTCAGATTGTAAGTCTTCAGAGTTAACATCTATTTTTTGAAATAAACTTTTATTTTTCAGTTACAGTTGACATATAATATTATTGGTGTATTAGTTTCAGGTATACAACCCAGTGATTAGATATTTTATAACATATGAACTGCATTTTATAACTTACTATCTGATCATCCTACTAAATCTAGAAGCCATCTGACACCATACATAGCTATTTGAATATTATTAACTATGCTCCCTATGCTGTACCTTAAATCCTGTGACTGTTTCATAACTACCAATTTGTTCTTCTTATGTCCTTCACCTTTTTAACCCATCCCCCTGCATGTGACAATCATCAAAATGTTTTCCATATCTGTGGGCCTGTTTCTGCTCTGCTTGTTTTTTTATTTTGTTTTTTTATTCAGTTCTTCATAGACATATACTTATTGATCTTTTATTTTTCATATTTTTTATCTTTTTTCTTTTTCAAGAAACCCCTTTAACATTATTTTATTTTATGTAATAATGTATTACATATGTATTATTTTATGTAGTAATGATTTGTTGGTAATGAATTATTTAGGCATTTTCTCATCTGGGAAGCTTTTCATCTGTGGTTTGATTCTAACTGATAGCTTTGATAGGTAGAGTAGTATTGGTTGTAGGTTTGTGCTTATCATCACTTCAAATATTTCTTGCCAATCTCTTCTGGCCTTCAAAGTTTCTATTGAGAAATCAGCTGATAGTCTTACGAGAGAGCCCTTGGAAGTAACTAACTGGTTTCTCTTTCTGCTTTTAAAATTTTTTGTTTGTCTTTAACCTTAGGCAATTTAATTATGATGTGTCTTGGTATGGGCCTCTTTGGGTTCATTTTGTTTGGGACATTCTATGCTTCCTTGACATGTATGTCTATTTTCTTCACCAGATTAGGGAAGTTATTCTTCATTATTTTTTCATATAGGTTTTCAATCCCTTGCTCTCTTCTTTTCCCAGTACCCATGATGCTAATGTTACTAAGCTGGACATTGTCCCAGAGTCTCTTTATACTATCCTCATTTTTTAATTCTTCTTTTTCTTTTTGCTGCTCCAATTGGATGTTTTCTGCTTCCTTATCTTCTAGATCTCTGATTTGATCCCCTACTTCATCTACTCTCTTGTTGATTTCCTGGTTCTTTTTTTATGTTTTCTGGTTCAATTTTTTTAATGTTTTCTAACTTTTGTTGAAGTTCTCACTTAGTTCATTTAGTCTTTCCTTAAGTTCATGGAGCATCTTTATAATCAGAGTTTTTTTAATTTTTTTAATCCTCATCTGAGGACATTTTGTTATTGTGTTTTAGAAAGGGAGGAAGAGAGAGAGATTCATGTGAGAGAGAAATATCAATTGGTTGCCCTCCTGTACACATCCTAACCAGGAATGGAACTTGCAACCTAGGTATGTGCCCTGACTGGGGATTTAACCTGCAACCCATCGGTTTATGGAATGACATGCCAAGCAACTGAGCCACGCTTGCCAGGGTTATACCCAGTCTTTTGAATTGTGCATCTGGTAGATTGCTTGTCTGCATTTTGTTTAGTTATTTTTCTGGACTTTTGCTTTGTTCTTTCATTTGGAACATGTTTCTTTGTCTCTTCATTTTGGAAGCCTCCCTGTGTTTGTTTCTTTGTGTTAGGTAGATCTGCTACATATTTGGGGCTTGGTAGAGTGGTCTTATGAAGTAGGTTTTCTGTAGAGTCCAGAAGTACAATCTCCCTTTTAACCCAAACTGGGCACTCTAGGTGCACCCCCTGTGAGGGCTATTTACACCCTCCATTGTAACCTTGATTGCAGTTGGCACACCAATTGAAGGAATTTAATGCCAGGCTGATTGCCTGCAAAGACTTGCTTTGACTACCATAGAGAATCAGCTGTGCAGAAGCCCACTCCACAGACCAGGACTTACTTCAGGGAGACTCTGAGGCCCACTGAGTCTGCCCCCTGGGTGTGTTACTTATGCAGATGGTTGAATGGTGCATTGATGTGGTTGAAGTTGTCCACCAGGTATGCTGGTTCTAGGGTCTTCTGAGAGATGCAGGCAGTCTAGGCACTACCTAGCCACATGGCATGAAATACAAAGTGATCTGTAGATTGCTGTTACTTGTACTGGATTTGAAGTTGCCCAAGAGAAGTCAAGCTTGAACCAAGGCTGGCTGCTGCTAGCGCTAGGCCTGGGGCCACTTAGCTAAAGGTATGCAGCATATCAAGGCCAGATTAGGCTTGTTTGAGAGATTTTAGAAAAGTCTCAAGCATGAACCAAGATAAGCTGTTCATAGGGAAAAGCCACTGGAATCAGCTTGGGCGGATCCCCAAGTAGGGTGGGATGGGGTCTCAGAGAATCAACAAATGAGGCAAAGAGTGTTAGCCCCATGAATGAAGACTCATTTGATACCAGTCTGCTGGCTCTGTGGGTAGTAGTGCTCAGCCAAGAAAAGATGGCCTCTGCCAGTACGTCTGTTTGGAATAAAGCTGCCCCTCCATCTCTCACCCTGATGCCAGACCCTTCAGTCCCTCCGCACACATTCTTGGCACCTTTCTAGTTTCTCAGCACTACAATTCAGAGCAAGTGATTCTGAGTAAGTCTGTGCACGGGCTCATTAAGAGAAATGCCTGGGTCTCCAAAAGCCTCTATCTCATTCATCCACAATCCCTGCTGGTTTTCACAGCCAGAAGTTATGGGGACTTCTCTTCCTGGCACTGGAACCCTGGCCCGGGGGTCCTAGTATGGGACTGGTACCCCTCTCTCCTCAGGGAAAATCTCTGAAGCCAAGATATCTCTACCAATTTTTATCTATCACACGTGTGTGTAGGACCAGCCTGTTTTGCACTCAACCCCTCCTATCCACTCTTGATATGGCTTCTTCTTTATAGCTTTAGTTGTAGGGCTTCTGTTCAGCTTGATTTCACATGATTCTGAATGATGGTTTTCTGTCATTGTAATTTTGAAGTGGTTGGGGGAGGATTCAAGCACCACATTTATCTATATTGCCATCTTGACTGGAGGCCCTACCTAGAATTAACATCTGCAGATCAGAAGAATCTAAATAGTTTAGGGGTGGGAAGTTGAGTGTTTTTAGACTGTCTATGAAGCCTGCTTTTCAGAATTGTTTGTTCTTAAATAGATCATATATATATATATATATATATATATATATATATATATGTATGTATATATGTATATATATATATATCAAAAAAATTGTGTCTAGTTCCTTCATTTTAAATAATACCTTTTTACTTTTATTATGAGAAAATATAAATAAAAACTGACATTCATCTTAACTTCACTTTCATATTTCATTTAGTATTATTCCTTGATTTGCGCATTTATATTATTTTAAACATTTAAATAAAAGCAATATTAGATTAAAAATTTTCTATAACTGTTGTAATACATCTTCTTTTCAGAATTCATCAGAATAAACTTTACAGGAAAATATTTAGTTATATTAAATAAAATGGAATTTTGATGAAAATTTAATTGTATCTAAATTTTAATGTGAAAAATTTTACAAGTTTAAACATGAAATCCTCTTAATAATCTAGAATTGACATGCTTTTACATGTATTTCCGGCTCCTTTGAGATATCTGAAGAATTGTTCAAATTTTTAAATTAAATTTTTGGGGTGACATTGCTTAATAAAGTTATATACATTTGAAATGTACAATTCTATAATACCTTACCTGTGTGTTGCATATGTATGAACCACGCATAGTCAAATTGTCTCCTGTCATCATGTATTTGACCCCCTTTATCTTTTGTACCCCTCCATACTCCTTCACTCTGCTAACCACCATATTTTTATCTGTGTCTGTGAGTTTTTCTTTGTTTGTTTGCCTTGTCTGAACAATTTTAAAATATTTTTATGTCAAT
Organism: Sturnira hondurensis; assembly: GCF_014824575.4. Classification (NCBI taxonomy): domain Eukaryota; kingdom Metazoa; phylum Chordata; class Mammalia; order Chiroptera; family Phyllostomidae; genus Sturnira; species Sturnira hondurensis. Next base: position 480,412 of record NW_028075163.1, on the reverse strand, counting down.
GTTACCAATTTTTAAATCATAGAACTTGATATTATATCATTTTGTTTTTACATTTAATTGTAGTTTCATGTATGTCCTATAAATTTCATATATAGAGTGAATCCCCATTATATAAGGATTCCATATTTGCAAATTTTCCTACACCTTAAAATTTATTTATAAACCAAAATAAATACCTGTTGCTGTTTAACAGTAATTTGAAGATATGCCAAGTGGTGGGGACAATTTCAGTTGCTTGAGAAGCAGATTCACAGCAAGTTTGAACAAGGCAAGACCATGGCTTCTCATTTTTGGCTGTAAACAAAGGAAATCTTTTACAGTCTTTTGAGTGCCATGTATTTCTTATTTTATGCTTTTTTTGATGACTCCCCTGTTTAAAATATTCCCAAGAACAACACTGAAGTGCCATAGACTAAATATTTTTATCTATTTATGAAGTGCACTGGGATGAATTAGTACTTTTCTAGTGTTCCTAAGTGAAACAAGGTTTCAGTGTGTTTTATGGAGAAACGCCTGTGTTATATAGCTTTTCTCAAGTATGAATTACAGCACTGTTGGTTGTAAATTCAAAGTTAATGAACCAAAAATAAGGTACACTCAGACAAAGAAGAGGAAATTTGCCTATCTGTACATAAAGTCACTCTAGAATATACTGAAGTAGTATCTGCACTGTGTAGTAAAGGGATGAAAAAAATGAAACAGAGGTTAAATTTGTGGATTCATGAGATGACAGCTAAGATTACAAATGTAGTGGACAGCTCTGTTGCAAGATCAAAGATATTTACCGTTATATCACTATCACCCAGAATCAGAAAAAAGCAATGCACCACATTTTAAAAGTCATTAAGGCACAAAAAACATGGCGAAGCAGGTTCTGTTAGTCAGGAGGCTACAGAAGAATTTTTAAAATGTCTGCTAAGTGTACAGGAAAAGGATTCTGTGGAAGAGCAGGTTTTTGACACTGATGAGACTGGCTTATTGTGTAAGGATGTTGGTGAATGAGCATATATAATGCAAGTGGACTCCAAAGCTCTTGGCTTTTAATTGTTTAAAAAACGGTGCAATTAATTATTTGTAAGAACTATGCATAAATGAGGTGTCTTTAAGGAGAAACACACATTGTTGCAGACCGCTCTGCCTGGTTTTAGGAATTGTTCCTGGACCCCTTGTGGCTAAGGGCGAGGGAGGACCTCTGCAATGCGATGGCAGGAGACAAAGCTTGTCTCTGGTAGCAAACGCTGCCTCAGTTTCCTCTCCCTACCCCCAAAGCTTGGTCAGAAGTCAATGACGGGTAAGACCCCTCACAACTGGGGGCAACCTAAGCCAGACTTGATGACTTGGGAGGCCTTCATGGAAGGACGGGGCGGGGCGGGGGGGCTGCAACAAGGAGCAATGGACTCTAGCCCCTGGCTTTAACATAGCCTGAGTCCCCATGTTCTCTGGGAGAAGCACTTCCTGGCTCTAATCCCCTTAAGCCTGAATACCTTTTGGGAAGAGGTACAGCTCCTTGCTTTGCTAGAGTGTCCTGGGGGAAAATCTGGCATCACAAAGACTTCCTGATAAACCTGTGAAATCTGCTCTGCTAAAAGTGCTTTCATTCATATGTTAAGGGTTCAAGCAGGAAACCTTAAAACTCTGTTTCTGATAGACTCTGAAGCCCTCATATTTCCTTGAAATGTTATCTACTGTTTGATCTTGCTGCCCTGTATTCCTGTGTATTAGAAGCCAATAAAAGCCCTAGAGGTGGGAGCTCCAGGCCTTTTTCTCCTCAGAGAAACTAGCTGCTGCTGGCCTTTTTCCCCTGAGAAACTGGCCGCCAGCCCAGGGCCATTTCCCAGCAGGGAAAATGTCCACCTCTCCTCCCTAAGCAGATCACATCATATCTTGGTCATGATTCACTCTCATCCGTGGCACCAGGGGAGACTCGAGAAGAAGTCGCACCCACAACACATAAAACATAATTGTGTTTTTATTGATCGACAAAAATGTGACAAGAGGTTACAGAAAGCTAATTCTTGCATTTCTCCCAGGAGCAATGGTTTCATATTTTGTAATTCACTGTTCACAGTGACATTATAGGACACTAATGAGAATAATAAGAATTTACCATGTGTTTGTGTCAATACATATATGAGTATATGTGAGTGCACACACAAACACACAAAGACATGTGTCTGGGGATGGGAGAGCTCATGGGCTGAGGGAATCTCTCTGGAGCAGAGCAGTTTCAGGTTGAAGAGGGGTAATGTGGGTAGAGTAAAACTTTACTTCATACCCTTTCCATCGGTCTTTTCTCCTGGGCTCCACCAGGGCCCTGTAACCTTTCATCTGGATGCTGAAACTCTCACAAAGGTATTTTCATACATTAATGGTCATTCACTTGGTGTTTCCATGGGAGGAGGAGCACTACCTCCTATTCCATCATCTTACTACCATAAGCCTAACTTTTCTGCCTTTATTTCCTCAGAAGCCAGAGCTCCTTATGTCTCTCTCTTATTGAGTCAGAGGCAGATGAGACACTGGTGTCATCAGAGACCTTGTGTCCTTTACAAAACTGGCTCTGGGGCATTTTTCTATTGGAAGCTCCTCCTAGGCAAATAGCAGTGCCCTCATTAAAACTGGGAAGGTGGAGACAAGTCAGAGATGGGGTTTCTGATGCTTGGTCTGGTGAGTCTCCCCCATATCCCAGCTCACAGTGTATCCTTACTTTACAGTGAGGGACGAAGGGAAAGAAGAAGCATAAGAAGGGAAGAGAAGAGATGTGGGATAAAGTTGAGGGAAAGAAGACGAAGGCTGAAACTTAGCAAAAGAATAGGACCACATATAGAAAGGTCCGTATTATGCTAGTAAACACATTTGGATTTTACCTGAATCCTCTTTTTGTGTACTTTAGAAAAACCAATTTCCTAATATCTAAAGAATGATGGATAACATAGTACTTTTGGAATAGGTTCTAAGGGTTTTAAATGAATTACCTGTTTAAAAATAAGAACTTTCTTATCTGCATTTTGTAAATAAAAATGCTTGCTATTTACTTTCCTTTGTCACAGAGTGAATAAGTCTTGCAGTTGGTTTCAAGTCGGATGTCAGAACTCCTTTTCAGCACTGCCAAGTATTGTGCTGTAACAAACCCAGGGAATGGTGAGCGCTTGAAATAGCTCTATTAGAATGAAACACATGTACTGATTTTAAAGGTACTGGAGAAGTAGAATCGGTGTATTTCTTCAATGTTTGAGGAGGATGATATTCAGATTTTTGATCTAGCCTGTTCATTGAATAATGATGTAACACAAANAGATGGCCTCTGCCAGTACGTCTGTTTGGAATAAAGCTGCCCCTACAGCTCTCACCCTGATGCCAGACCCTTCAGTCCCTCCGCACACATTCTTGGCACCTTTCTAGTTTCTCAGCACTACAATTCAGAGCAAGTGATTCTGAGTAAGTCTGTGCACGGGCTCATTAAGAGAAATGCCTGGGTCTCCAAAAGCCTCTATCTCATTCATCCACAATCCCTGCTGGTTTTCACAGCCAGAAGTTATGGGGACTTCTCTTCCTGGCACTGGAACCCTGGCCTGGGGGTCCTAATATGGGACTGGTACCCCTCTTTCCTCAGGGAAAATCTCTGCAGCCAAGGTGTCCCTACCAATTTTTATCTATCACACGTGTGTGTAGGACCAGCCTGTTCTGCACTCCACCCCTCCTATCCACTCTTGATATGGCTTCTTCTTTATAGGTTTAGTTGTAGGGCTTCTGTTCAGCTTGATTTCACATGATTCTGAATGATGGTTTTCTGTCATTGTAATTTTGAAGTGGTTGGGGGAGGATTCAAGCACCACATTTATCTATATTGCCATCTTGACTGGAGGCCCTACCTAGAATTAACATCTGCAGATCAGAAGAATCTAAATAGTTTAGGGGTGGGAAGTTGAGTGTTTTTAGACTGTCTATGACGCCAGCTTTTCAGAATTGTTTGTTCTAAAATAGATTATATATATATATATATATATATATATATATATATATATGTATGTATATATGTATATATATATATATCAAAAAAATTGTGTCTAGTTCCTTCATTTTAAATAATACCTTTTTACTTTTATTATGAGAAAATATAAATAAAAACTGACATTCATCTTAACTTCACTTTCATATTTCATTTAGTATTATTCCTTGATTTGCACATTTATATTATTTTAAACATTTAAATAAAAGCAATATTAGATTAAAAATTTTCTATAACTGTTGTAATACATCTTCTTTTCAGAATTCATCAGAATAAACTTTACAGAAAAATATTTAGTTATATTAAATAAAATGGAATTTTGATGAAAATTTAATTGTATCTAAATTTTAATGTGAAAAATTTTACAAGTTTAAACATGAAATCCTCTTAATAATCTAGAATTGACATGCTTTTACATGTATTTCCGGCTCCTTTGAGATATCTGAAGAATTGTTCAAATTTTTAAATTAAATTTTTGGGGTGACATTGCTTAATAAAGTTATATACATTTGAAATGTACAATTCTATAATACCTTACCTGTGTGTTGCATATGTATGAACCACGCATAGTCAAATTGTCTCCTGTCATCATGTATTTGACCCCCTTTATCTTTTGTACCCCTCCATACTCCTTCACTCTGCTAACCACCATATTTTTATCTGTGTCTGTGAGTTTTTCTTTGTTTGTTTGCCTTGTCTGAACAATTTTAAAATATTTTTATGTCAATGTTACCAATTTTTAAATCATAGAACTTGATATTATATCATTTTGTTTTTACATTTAATTGTAGTTTCATGTATGTCCTATAAATTTCATATATAGAGTGAATCCCCATTATATAAGGATTCCATATTTGCAAATTTCCCTACACCTTAAAATTTATTTATAAACCAAAATAAATACCTGTTGCTGTTTAACAGTAATTTGAAGATATGCCAAGTGGTGGGGACAATTTCAGTTGCTTGAGAAGCAGATTCACAGCAAGTTTGAACAAGGCAAGACCATGGCTTCTCATTTTTGGCTGTAAACAAAGGAAATCTTTTACAGTCTTTTGAGTGCCATGTATTTCTTATTTTATGCTTTTTTTGATGACTCCCCTGTTTAAAATATTCCCAAGAACAACACTGAAGTGCCATAGACTAAATATTTTTATCTATTTATGAAGTGCACTGGGATGAATTAGTACTTTTCTAGTGTTCCTAAGTGAAACAAGGTTTCAGTGTGTTTTATGGAGAAACGCCTGTGTTATATAGCTTTTCTCAAGCATGAATTACAGCACTGTTGGTTGTAAATTCAAAGTTAATGAACCAAAAATAAGGTACACTCAGACAAAGAAGAGGAAATTTGCCTATCTGTACATAAAGTCACTCTAGAATATACTGAAGTAGTATCTGCACTGTGTAGTAAAGGGATGAAAAAAATGAAACAGAGGTTAAATTTGTGGATTCATGAGATGACAGCTAAGATTACAAATGTAGTGGACAGCTCTGTTGCAAGATCAAAGATATTTACCGTTATATCACTATCACCCAGAATCAGAAAAAAGCAATGCACCACATTTTAAAAGTCATTAAGGCACAAAAAACATGGCGAAGCAGGTTCTGTTAGTCAGGAGGCTACAGAAGAATTTTTAAAATGTCTGCTAAGTGTACAGGAAAAGGATTCTGTGGAAGAGCAGGTTTTTGACACTGATGAGACTGGCTTATTGTGTAAGGATGTTGGTGAATGAGCATATATAATGCAAGTGGACTCCAAAGCTCTTGGCTTTTAATTGTTTAAAAAACGGTGCAATTAATTATTTGTAAGAACTATGCATAAATGAGGTGTCTTTAAGGAGAAACACACATTGTTGCAGACCGCTCTGCCTGGTTTTAGGAATTGTTCCTGGACCCCTTGTGGCTAAGGGCGAGGGAGGACCTCTGCAATGCGATGGCAGGAGACAAAGCTTGTCTCTGGTAGCAAACGCTGCCTCAGTTTCCTCTCCCTACCCCCAAAGCTTGGTCAGAAGTCAATGACGGGTAAGACCCCTCACAACTGGGGGCAACCTAAGCCAGACTTGATGACTTGGGAGGCCTTCATGGAAGGACGGGGCGGGGCGGGGGGGCTGCAACAAGGAGCAATGGACTCTAGCCCCTGGCTTTAACATAGCCTGAGTCCCCATGTTCTCTGGGAGAAGCACTTCCTGGCTCTAATCCCCTTAAGCCTGAATACCTTTTGGGAAGAGGTACAGCTCCTTGCTTTGCTAGAGTGTCCTGGGGGAAAATCTGGCATCACAAAGACTTCCTGATAAACCTGTGAAATCTGCTCTGCTAAAAGTGCTTTCATTCATATGTTAAGGGTTCAAGCAGGAAACCTTAAAACTCTGTTTCTGATAGACTCTGAAGCCCTCATATTTCCTTGAAATGTTATCTAGTGTTTGATCTTGCTGCCCTGTATTCCTGTGTATTAGAAGCCAATAAAAGCCCTAGAGGTGGGAGCTCCAGGCCTTTTTCTCCTCAGAGAAACTAGCTGCTGCTGGCCTTTTTCCCCTGAGAAACTGGCCGCCAGCCCAGGGCCATTTCCCAGCAGGGAAAATGTCCACCTCTCCTCCCTAAGCAGATCACATCACATCTTGGTCATGATTCACTCTCATCCGTGGCACCAGGGGAGACTCGAGAAGAAGTCGCACCCACAACACATAAAACATAATTGTGTTTTTATTGATCGACAAAAATGTGACAAGAGGTTACAGAAAGCTAATTCTTGCATTTCTCCCAGGAGCAATGGTTTCATATTTTGTAATTCACTGTTCACAGTGACATTATAGGACACTAATGAGAATAATAAGAATTTACCATGTGTTTGTGTCAATACATATATGAGTATATGTGAGTGCACACACAAACACACAAAGACATGTGTCTGGGGATGGGAGAGCTCACGGGCTGAGGGAATCTCTCTGGAGCAGAGCAGTTTCAGGTTGAAGAGGGGTAATGTGGGTAGAGTAAAACTTTACTTCATACCCTTTCCATCGGTCTTTTCTCCTGGGCTCCACCAGGGCCCTGTAACCTTTCATCTGGATGCTGAAACTCTCACAAAGGTATTTTCATACATTAATGGTCATTCACTTGGTGTTTCCGTGGGAGGAGGAGCACTACCTCCTATTCCATCATCTTACTACCATAAGCCTAACTTTTCTGCCTTTATTTCCTCAGAAGCCAGAGCTCCTTATGTCTCTCTCTTATTGAGTCAGAGGCAGGTGAGACACTGGTGTCATCAGAGACCTTGTGTCCTTTACAAAACTGGCTCTGGGGCATTTTTCTATTGGAAGCTCCTCCTAGGCAAATAGCAGTGCCCTCATTAAAACTGGGAAGGTGGAGACAAGTCAGAGATGGGGTTTCTGACGCTTGGTCTGGTGAGTCTCCCCCATATCCCAGCTCACAGTGTATCCTTACTTTACAGTGAGGGACGAAGGGAAAGAAGAAGCATAAGAAGGGAAGAGAAGAGATGTGGGATAAAGTTGAGGGAAAGAAGACGAAGGCTGAAACTTAGCAAAAGAATAGGACCACATATAGAAAGGTCCGTATTATGCTAGTAAACACATTTGGATTTTACCTGAATCCTCTTTTTGTGTACTTTAGAAAAACCAATTTCCTAATATCTAAAGAATGATGGATAACATAGTACTTTTGGAATAGGTTCTAAGGGTTTTAAATGAATTACCTGTTTAAAAATAAGAACTTTCTTATCTGCATTTTGTAAATAAAAATGCTTGCTATTTACTTTCCTTTGTCACAGAGTGAATAAGTCTTGCAGTTGGTTTCAAGTCGGATGTCAGAACTCCTTTTCAGCACTGCCAAGTATTGTGCTGTAACAAACCCAGGGAATGGTGAGCGCTTGAAATAGCTCTATTAGAATGAAACACATGTACTGATTTTAAAGGTACTGGAGAAGTAGAATCGGTGTATTTCTTCAATGTTTGAGGAGGATGATATTCAGATTTTTGATCTAGCCTGTTCATTGAATAATGATGTAACACAAACAACTATAGAAATTAATTTTTCTGCATGCCTTCTAACTATTTCTATAGTTATTCATATCACTGTCTCTGTACTTAGTAAAATACCAAGGCCCCATTGCAGAATATAACTAAGTTGACAGATATAATTCCCTATCATTTTATTTGTGACCAAAGAATATAATACCATTTTCCTCTAAGAACAATAACAACAAGAACAACTAGAAAAACTTCACAGAAATGGAAAGTAGCTTATTCTCTCCTTTGATGATGAGCTCTGCACCTATTAGGTGGAGTAATTTTCTTCTTTATTGAGAATCTATTGCGTGTAGGTATGAAGAAAAAAAGGAAAACATTGTCTTTCTAACTTTCAGAGACTGTTGCCTACATTCGTGATCTTCAGAGACTTATTTAGGAGAACAAATCTTTATTTACTAAAAGAACTTGCCATTGGAACTTACACTGACAAGGCACAGAAAATTATGCTTCTGTAATTGAATCCAACTGTCACTCCTTATGTTGTTCATGTCACACCTTTTTGGAGTATTCACTGTTCCATTACAAGGTCTGAACATTATACTAGAAAGACTATTCTTTTGGACATTTCATAAAGTGCTTCTCACAAATACTTATTTTCCTCTAGATCCTTTTCCTTTCCAATGTTTACATTTACTACTAGGACTTCCCTATTTCCTCAACTACTTTGCAGTTTCCTTTTACTACTTGTTTATCATGGACAGGACACTTTTCTTGGTTTTGCTTCCCATGTATCGATGTCTTCATAATACCATGATTGTCTTACTGAAATTGTGATCATAATTAGCATTTCTCCTCTGGCATCCTCCAGTGACACAAAATGATAAAAAGATACTTTTTACTACAAAACATTTACACATAATGAATGGTTAAATACTTTGAAAATATGCCTTTTAAAAATTCTCTAAGTAAGATACATGAAATTATTTAGAAAACAATGTAGATAACATTGGAAGTGATCCATTTTTTTTGTTTAGAATATGCTTTCTATCTAGTCTCTTCTTCAAAATATTTACCATGCATTGTAAACAATTAAAATCACAATTGCTTCAGACTCATAATAAAGATACTGATATCCCTTATTCAGACAGGTGAGAGCTTAAAAGAGATTGTGTATGTATGAATATGTGCAAAGGAGGGCGAATGTGTATATATGACATAAGGGAGGCATGACTTATCTTTTTCTTATTTCTTATTCTGTTCTCTTTTCATTTCAATTTACTTATATCTCCTCCACTTTCTACTTTCTTTTAATAGCTCTTCAACTGTAAGCATTTCAAGCATTTGGCAAGTCATTTAAAGTCTTTGAGGTTCAGATCCATACATAAAAATAGAGTTCAGTATGTTTGCCTATCTGTGTCTATAATCATTACAGATGGTATTTTCCTAGGTTTTGGCAGCATTGAAAGTAGTAGACAGTATCTCAACAAACAGTAGTTGACAATATTGTTTTCACTGTATTTACTTCTTATTTTGTAATAATAAAGAATAAATATTAATGATTGGATTGATTTTAATCTTTTAGATTTTTTGTTTTATCCTCACCTGAGGACATACTTACTGATTTTTAGAAAGTGGGGAAGGGAGGGAGAAAGAAAGGAAGAGAAACATTGATGTGAGAGAGAAGCATCAGTTGGCTGCCTCTCCTATGTGCCCCAACCTGGGGCAGAACCTGCAACCCAGACATGTGCCCTGATTGGAAACTGAACCTACAGATTTTTGGTTTATGGGATGATGCTCCAACCAACTGAGTCACACTGGCCAGGGCACATTTTTTAGATTTATTTTTAGTATTTGAGAACACATCTTAATGAATCTGTGTTTTCATCAACACTTTCTAGCTATCTTGTGTGTTAACACCTGAGTGTTACTATCCAACCAAATGGAAACAATAAAGACAACTGTTTATGGAACCCTTTGAATGTCAAAATTGAAATTAAATTATGTTGGTGATGATGAGAGAAAGTAATTAATGAAGTAGGTATTAAGGCAAAATCTTAGCATAATACCAGTGATGTGACCATTGCAGATGAAATTGTTTTTCTAAAAGATAAAAAAGATGCCAATAAAAATGAATATATTACGTAGAATTTTTTTATTGCAATGTACTGCATAACCTCTTTTAAACCTTTTTCATTGATAATTTACTCCTACACATTGCTTTTATGTATTATGTTTTTAATTGTGTAAATTAACTAAGAGAGAGAATATTCACAATTGTACGCTGTTACTTTTCTTTAGGTTTAAAACACTGCTGTTTTACCTGGTGTCCTACAGATTGGCAAACATGCATTTGTAAGAAACATGGACTTACACGCTACCTAGCAGGATGCCCTCTCCCAATGACACCCAGTTCCACCCCTCCTCCTTCTTGTTACTGGGCATTCCAGGGCTGGAAACACTCCATATCTGGATTGGTTTCCCCTTTTTCGTTGTGTACCTCATTGCACTCACAGGGAACCTCACTATTATGTTTGTGATCCAGACTGAGAGCAGCCTACACCAGCCTATGTTCTACTTCCTGGTCATGTTGGCTACCATTGACTTGGGTCTCTCCACAACAACCATTCCTAAGATGCTTGGGATCTTCTGGTTTGGTCTTAGGGAGATAATCTTTGATGCCTGCCTCACCCAGATGTTTTTCATCCATAACTTCACTTGTATGGAGTCAGCAGTGCTCTTGGCAATGGCTTATGACCGTTATGTGGCCATCTGCAACCCACTCCAATACAGCACCATCCTCACCAACAAGGTGGTTTCTGTGATTGGTCTTGGTGTGTTAGTGAGGGCATTTATTACTGTTATTCCATTTGTATTTCTCATTTTGCGATTGCCTTTCTGTGGGAATCAAGTCATTCCTCATACCTACTGTGAACACATGGGTCTTGCTCGTCTGTCTTGTGCCAGCATCAAGGTCAATATCATCTATGACTTGGGTGCTATTTCAATATTATTTTTTGATATTATAGCCATTGCCCTTTCTTATGTTCAGATACTCTGTGCTGTTTTCCGTCTCCCTTCCCGTGAAGCCCGACTCAAGTCTCTCAGCACATGTGGTTCCCATGTTTTTGTAATTCTCGCCTTCTATACCCCAGCCCTCTTTTCCTTCATGACACATCGCTTTGGCCGAAATGTCCCCCGCTATGTCCACATACTTCTGGCGAATCTTTATGTTATAGTGCCACCAATGCTCAACCCTGTCATATATGGGGTCAGAACTAAGCAGATCTATGACCGTCTGAAGAAAATATTATTTAAAAAATGTAATTAAAAAGAAATAGCACCTAATATGTATGAGATGAAAATTTTAAACAGAAAAATATCTTGTTATATTAAGTTAAGTAAATTTAAATCTGCTTGAGATAAATGTTTATTTATTTTGGCTCCCTTCTTTAAGCATACCAATGAGTTCAGAGAATGAAAATTTAAGCTTTGTTATCCAATTTGTATTACAAATGATGACTTACGAGTTTCTATATGTGATTTTTATCATAGTTTTCAGTAGATATAAAGTAGAATTCATAGCATGTACCATATTTTTGTGTACATTAGCTACCTTATCTTATTCTCAGGAATTTTTTTCATGTTTCCCACTCCTTTTTTCAATCTCCAAGCCTTTCTGTAATTGTTCCTTCACTTTTTCATCCTTCATTATTTTTTTCCTTTTCTTTTGTTCTTCATCATCAGAAATCAGTCAATCTTCTTTTGTTACAAGGACTGTATTATGATATCCTGTGATTTCATCCTAAATATTGTAAACATCCAAAATTGTGTCATAGATTAAGTATTGATTTTGTATATAGAAAGAAGGTGACAAGCTACAAAAAGATCCATTATAAATTTTTGTATAGAGTCTGTTGCAAATACATTTATGTTTTCCTAACCAAACTATGGTGTAAACATAAATAAAGGAACCACTTACAGCCTAGAAAAGTTTCTTACTTTCATCTGTTTGTTTTCTAACTTATTCTTAAGCTCAATTTTGTAGTTGTTTCCTTTGTTCTTTTTCCTCATAAAATTTCATCACGTAAAAAAAAACTTGAGTTTAGTGCTAGTTCTGTCGTTAATGTGTAAGTTTAAAAGATTGTGAATTTTTTAATTTAATAATATAGTTATAGTTTTAAAAGATAATGCATGGTGGTTTAATTATATAATTTTTTCGGGAGTATTACAGTACAGTGTCATGCATGTTGGTAACAGTAGATACAAAATAATTATTAGCCATTAGTATTGTCAGTATAATTATTTGTATTACTCTTTTGTTTTTTATTGTTACCTTTGAAAACAATGTTTTTATTAGAGATGTATGTGGTTTTTCTTTTAATATCTTTCTCATATAAAATACCATGAAGCTGAAATGATATAACTAAAGAACTATAAGTATCAAATATAATATAAAGATTATGTGTATTATATGCATATTATATGTATACATACAGGACATAAATGCATAACTAATTTGTTTTATTTAAAAAATTGTTGTCTTAAAATTCTAATTTAAGGGAAGTTGTAAAAAATACTAATTTTCTCTAAGTCCATCACAAATTACATTTGTGTGTATATATATATATATATATATATATATATATATATATGTATAGAACAGATGTTTTTAATTTGGAAATAATTATTTCCAGAATTTATTCTTCTCTTCTTCCATTTGTAGTATGAGGGAAGTTATCTCCATAACCTTTTGTCATCTCTGCTCATAATCTCCTAATCTTAATTAAATCTTCCACTTCCATGTATCCTGAATTCTAAATTCTTGCATCGACCATGTCATAGCCCTGTCTCTGATGTACCTTTATCACAAGCCATTCTCAGTCTTCCAGGCCAGTCTTCTGATTTTATTTCACAATTATCTCTTAGATATTTTCCTTTCTATCTCTGACACTATGGTTTTACTAGCTATTGCTAATGGTTAGCATATGATATTTACCATTTTGCTGATTTCTTCACACCAAACATCTCTCCAAAGTTCACTTTTCTATCACACTCAACATGCTTCTTTGTCTTCATTTTCTAGAGATATGTCTATTCTTTGTTAAACTCCTCTACAATCCAAATTACCTACTTCATAAAACTTACTGCCATTTTCATACTTCTCCATTTTCTAAATAATAGTTCCACACCAATTTTCTGAAACTTGCATTTTAGTTTTTTAAATCTGCTATCAAAACAAAATCTTTTTTCCTTTTTTATTGTTGTTCGATTACAGTTGTCCCAATTGTTCTCCCGTTGCTCTCCCCTTCCCCCACTCTCACAGTCAATACCTACCCCATTGTCATGTCCATGAGTCCTCTATTCGTGTTCCTTGGCTTGTCCCTTCCCCTTCATGTTATCCCCCACCCTTCTAGTGACTGTCTGTATGTTCTTTATTTCCAAGTCTCAGGTTCTATTTTGCTCATTTGATTGTTTTGTTGCTTAGGTTCCAGTTATAGTATTTTCAAATGTTTTTTAAAAATTTAATTATTGTTCAAGTACAGTTTTCCCTCCCCCACTCCCATCCCAGCCCACCCCCCCCCATGCTCCCCAGCTCCCTCCCATTTCCACCTCCCTTAGTTGTTCTCCATGTGTCCTTTATACTAGTTTCTGTGAATCCTTACCCTTTTCCCCTGAAATTCTCTCCCTTCTCCCCTCTGGTCTCTGTAAGCCTGTTCTGAATTTCAGCATCTTTGGTCATATTTTGCTTGCTTGTTTTGTTGTTTAGGTTCCTGTTAAAGGTGAGATCATATGGTATTTGTCTTTTACTGCCTGGCTTATTTCACTCAGCATAATGCTTTCCAGTTCCATCCATGCTATGGCAAAGGGTAGGAGCTCCTTCTTTCTTTCTGCTGCATAGAATTACATTGTGTAAATGTACCATAGTTTTTTGATCCATTCAGGGTCAAAGGCAAGGTGAGATGGGTTTCAGAGAAGGACAACAGGTATGTATTTCATAGGCACATGAAGAAATTTGAGAAGATAAAATATATGTTTATTGTCTTTATTATGACAATTATTTCATAATTGAATACATGTAGCAAAACATATTAAACTGTGTGATTTAAATGTGTTTATTTTGTTGTATGTGAGGCATTAATAAAGTTGTGAAAATGTATTTAAAAGATCCCTAGTGACTGCCATTCTTACTCATATTATAAGCCAAAGGTATTAGTGTTACCTGCATATTCTATATGTTGGGTGCATGAAATATCCTTGAACTTTTTGTCCTGTTTTTTCCTTTGCATGTTGTTCTCAAACTATACTGGCTTCCTCATTTCTGGAGAGCATTATGTTAAGTGAAATAAGTCATTTCATTCAGATTTTAAGAACAGTAAAAACCTCAGTGCTTTTGCCTTCTTATTTTCTCACCATACAATGCTCTTTTATCAAAGATTTCCTCATTAAACACTTTGTTGCTTTCAAACATCTACTCACATATCATCTGCAACCCTAAATATTCTGGTAAATATATCTTCTACCACATACACAGCAGCTTCCTCATTCCCCTTTCTTCCCCTCCCCCCTTAGCATTTATCTCTAACCTATGTTTATGTTTAAAACTTTGTATTTGTAAGGCAGTCCATTGTGGCTAAAATGCATTGATTCTGCTATAACTACTCTCTCCCACACATTAAAAATAAAACTTGGACAAAATGCAAAGACAATTTCCTATCAAGTTAGAAAATAAGACAACTTGAAACAAGGAGTCAAAATTTAAAGAAGTAACTTGTATCATGTAGATCGTCCAAAAAAACTTCCCCTTTGTTCTTTTTTTCCATTGATTAGAGGGCAAGCACACAGCATGGACGTAGCAGGTTATACAGGTAATAAAAGAAAGAGAGGGAGAGAGTTAAAGAGGGAGGAAGGGAAGGTTGGAGGAAGGAAAAAGGGGAAGAGCAAGAAAGGATTGGATCTCAAGACTACGTTTGAAATCTGTTTTTCCTTCCCTTCTTTCTATATTACTAATAACATGAAATGAAAATGGTCTAAGAACATTGATTCATGATGAAGATAGTGAGATCAGATAAAAGAGCAATATCCAACTACAGGTTGTGTGCAAAAACCCACTTTAAATATAAATTCAGCCCTAGCTGCTGTGGCTCAGTGGACTGAGTGCTGGACTGTGAACCAAAGGGTTGTCGGGTCAATTCCCAATCAGGGCACATGCCTGGGTTGCAGGCCAGGTCCCCAGGAGGGGGTGCTCAAGAAGCAAGCACACATTGACGTTTCCCTCCCTGTCTTTCTCTTTCCCTTTCTTTCTCTAAAAATAAATAAATAAAATCTTTAAAAATGTGTAAATTCATAGATAAGTTAAAATATTAGTCATGCAAATAGTATTTAAAAGACACTGAAGTGATGATATTAACCTAAGTCATAGTAGAATTCAGGATAAGGAACAGTGTCAAAAATAAAGATGGAAGTTACATAATGATGAAAGAATCAATTCTTTAAGAAGACATAACTATACTAAATGCTCCATGAATGTAACTGTAGAGCTCCAAATTATAGGAAGGAAAACTGATGGAGCTGAAAGAAAGTACAGCTAAATCCACAGACGTATTTTAAGAATTCAAGATTTCTTTTTTCAGTATTCAATAGAATAGGTAGAGAAGAAATATAGGTTTAGGATGCAACTGAAAAATGAATTAGACTAATGTTTATAGCATTAAGTACTACTGTGAATGGCTATAGAAGCATATATTACTTACTTTTTTTTCTTCAAACTCTTCCCCCTATTAAAATTTTTTTATTTTTTTATATATTTTTTATTGAATTCTTATTCAAGTACAGTTTTCTATTACTTACTTTATTAACCATCTTTTATTTTTATCATTTACAGCCTCCACTAACAGAAGTAGTCTTTCTTCTTTAGTTTATTGTCACATCTTTTATAACCAGGTACATGCCTTGTACCTAATGGATGCTTATTAATACTTATTGAGTGAATAAATAAGTGCAAAGATCCATGCCATCATTTTATTTTACATATCCCAGAAACAGTTCTGATTTGTTGAAATTTCCACAAGTTTGAAAGACACCTAATGTTTATCCCAGCAATGTGAATAACTCACATTGTGGTGGACAGTCATTCATGAGGGGGTTCCAAAGGTGCCCCCATCTTATCAACTGTGACGTGAGAACGATGTGGATTACCACAAATTTTTCTCTTTTGCCCACCTCTCAGCAGCTTTTTCTTATGGTCAAAAAATACAAATTTTTCAAACCTTGATTATTGGCTGTATTATCTGCTTTTAAATTTCTTCAGTTAAAAAAATAAACAACCACAGTAAGAAGAACGTTCTTATTTGATCAATCTTATAAGATAAGCTAATAAGCATGCTTTGAAAACACTGAATGAATATATATTCAGGGAAAAATGATATTGAAATGATCTTATCTTTATTAAGTATGTAAATACACTAGAACTTTATGATGATTAATTTATAATTTCATTTACAGACATTCAGATAGGTTAAATTGTATATAACTTTAACTTACACAGATAATAAGTAAAGAACAGATTCTAGTCCCTAGGTTTACTGATCCTAGACTCCAAGAAATTTATATCGAAGAGTTATTGACGGAGGGGGATAAGTACAAAAGTAAAGGCCAGAATTCTCAGTTGATTTTGGTCATGAATAATTGTAGAACATATGCTCGAATCTGTTTGGTCCTTACTCCATAGATAATAGGGTTCAGCATAGGGGGCACCAACAAGTACACGTTGGCCAGCAGGATGTGGATGTGGCGTGGTATATGCTTACTAAAACGGTGGGTGAGGAAGGAGAAAAGAGCAGGGATGTAGAAAATGAGAATGACAGAAATATGGGACCCACAAGTGCTGAGAGTCTTCAACCTGGCATCTTTAGAAGGGAGATTGAACACAGTGCGGAGGATCTGTACGTAGGATAAGGAAATGCATGCCACATCAGTCCCGACAATTAAGATAATGACTGCCAAACTATAAAGACTATTGATGGAAATGTCACCACAAGCCAATTTCACCACAGCCATATGCTCACAATAGGTATGGGGGACAATATTAGTCCGGCAATATGGCCACCTTCTTACCAGAAAGGGATGTGGTGTCATTAGCACTAACCCACGCACGAGTGCCACGGTGCCAACCCGAGCCACCACAGAATTTGTTAGAATGGATGAGTGTCTCAGAGGATTGCAGATCGCCACATACCGATCAAGTGCCATAGCCACAAGGAGCCCCGACTCCACCCCAGAAAAAGCATGGATGAAGAACATCTGAGTGAGGCAAGCATGGAAGTTGATTTCATGATAATCGAACCAGAATACACCCAACATCTTGGGAAGCGTGGAGGTTGACAAGATGAGATCTGTGGTGGCCAACATGGAAAGAAAATAAAACATGGGTTCATGAAGAGCAGTCTCAGTTTTGATGATAAAAAGGGTGAGTATGTTCCCTATGAGTGCAAAAACATACATTGAGCAGAAAGGAATAGATATCCAAACATGCATGTCTTCTAGGCCAGGTATGCCCACCAGGATGAAGGTACTGGGATTGGTGAAGGCAGTGGCGTTAAAGTCAAGCATGGTGATTCTGGCTACTTGAAGACATACACTTGCTCTTTTTCTCTCCTCTGTCCATGGAGTGGCCAAAGGTTCATATACCCTGATAAATATACAATATAGAATTAGAATAAAATACAACCAAGCAAGTCTATTCAAAGTTTAATTGCCCTTGGTGATCTTCTCTGAAATTAGAAGTATTTCATTCTTCATTGCCAGATATTAATCTCATTAAGAACAAGTTGGAGAAGAGAATATCTTCTCTAACTACTAACTGCTTTGCCTTAGGCTCAGAACCTTCTAAGTATTCAGCCTGATACTAAGTGTTCTCTCTATGTCTGTGAAAGCCAAGCTAAGTGAAAGTCCTGAAAAATCACACAGGTTTTTCACATCCTAATAAGAAAATGGGGGGAAAATCCCTCTACTATACCCTCTAAAATAATTATAAGCTTTGGACCTTTTTCATGAGATATATTGTAAATAAATGATATTCAAAAAGTGTGCCAAAAGAATTTTTGAAACATGAAATACCTGACTGTTTAGTTAGGTGAACTGACTTCTTTTCTCTAAGGTTGTCAAATTAAAAACATGATAATAGCTAACACAACAATATACTTTTTGGTGAAAGCAACATATAGAGAAATAATAAGCTTTCCATGTTTACACTACTTTTAATCACAAAACTTTTTGAAATCTGCCTTCTTGGTGAATTTTTGGTCACAAAATAAATAATATCTAATCACCTAAATAGCTCTAAGACAGCTGCAAAACCACTGACATATCCAAAAGGTATGCTCCCTGGATTTTCTAGTATCTCTGGAGAAATGTGACTTGGAAACATGTCTATGTTTTCATAGTTATTCATATATATATATATATGCTTTATATATGTATATATATATTTGTATATATATGCTTTAGTGGTTACTCCTTTTGGGATACACACACACATATACATACATACATACATTCTGGATGAGTGTCTCAGAAAATTGCAGACAATATACAGAATATACCTATATCTATATATCTATATAGATACATAGATGTAGATTCTGAACATATATTCTCAAAAGAGTAACCACTAAGTATTTCTTTCTACCAAATATATATTGAAATGCTAACTAGGGCACAGGGGCTTCTTACCCTACCTGGGAATTTCGATGCACTATGAACATTGGGAAAGTATAAAGACTGGTGAGCTCTGAGTCAATCAAATAATCATCAATATTTGAAATTAGTGACAGTTGGTACTTTTTGTGGCATAATATGTATCACGAAGATGTTGAGTCATTAGTGAGTGCCCAGATGCTAATTTGTATAAAATACTGCGAGGTCACCATTATTATCCTTAATTTATAAAAGAAGAAACTTACACTTTACATGAACTAAATACTCCTCCAATGTCACACAATCAGCATGTGCCAGAAGAAAGTAACATACCTTGGTTCACTCCCAAACTTCACCTTTGTTCCTATACAATATGTAATCAAAGTAAGGAGAAAACTAATGTCAACATTTTTCACATTCCTTATCATAAATGATTTTCATAGGGCAATTAGAAACAGTGGGACACATGTTCTTATATATTGTTTTGTAAATGTGGTTTATAGATTAACATGGTTTATAGCACATCCATAAAATGGTTCTAAACTCTTTATATTCTAACACCTCAGTTGATGTCAAGTGCTAAGTATTTTATTTCTAAATGAATTACCCTTACCCCCAGAGAACATACCTGCATACACTTCCTTTTCCAAAGTGGTACCAGTTGACTGGTGCACTAAAAATTCTAAAGGATGTTTAATGAAAACCTTAAAAACATCCTGGTCTAACCTTGCAAGTGGCTCGTTCCATGTGTAGGGAGGGCTACACTGATTAACCTGTCAACATGAAGCAGTCCTAAGAGTCTCTAACTTATATTCAGAGGGACCACATTGCTAGCCTCTGAGGCATATTCTCAGTCTGTCTGAAGCATAGCTGAGTCTCAAGAATCCACAGTGACTTTAATATTTATTCCTTATCTCTAGTAAGCTCTTCCTTACACCAGTGTGCCACAGTCCCCTTATGACTGCCTCTGGCTTCTTTGGCTTGAGTAAACATAGAGAAGTTGTTGGTGCTCTGGGTTAATTGTGTTGTGTTGAATCTAAGCCAGGAACTCAGAGATTTGAATCATTTCCCACACAGATGGTTCAGGTGGGTTTTATAGCCCCTCTTGGGAGCAGTCCCAGGGGCTCAAACTTACAAAAAATGTTTCTTCTCTTGAGAAGGGTAAGTGACACATGAGAAGGAAAACATTTTTTCTATCACAAGACATCAGTTAATAATGAAATTCGATGTCAGTAGGACTAAAGGAGATTTTTAAAGAAACAGTTTATTTACACAAGTGGCTCTGACCCCACTAGTTGAGTAAAAATTTGTTCAGTTAAAAGCAGTTCTGTTAAAATGAATGATGTAGTCATGTAGGCAATTTAGTTGAGAAAGCAACACACAAAAAAAGTAGAAAACTAGTTTCGTGTGATACTGCATGGTGCTCTCCCTCTTTCTGTATATAAAATATCCACATGTATTTATATATATACATTCAAATACATGTAGTTCTATACATGCACACATATGTATACATCATTAATATATGTGTATGTATACATATATACATACTCATAAAATTATTGCAGCTATAAGCATGATATTACATATTCTAAACAAAATAGATATATACACATATATGTATTTGTGCATATAAGTGATTAAAACAATTTGATGTTCAGAAAATACTTATTAAATGCCTACTGTGTACCCAAGTCTACTTATTAAATCCCTACTATATAACTGAGTCTATGTTAAGTGCTTTGAAAAATAGCACTGGAAAAAATAAACAACAAATACCATCTCTTTTCTTAAGAATATTATCTGGCAATGAGGTGATTCATATCATTAACACTTAAAATAATAATGCCACAGAGAAATTAAATAGAATTATATTTTAATAAGTGATTGGAGTGACTGCCTTAAATTGTTCAAAGTCACCTTTTAAAGAGGTGACTTTTTTTTAAATTTAATTCTTGTTCAAGCACAGTTTTTTGTCTTATATTCCCAGCCCTGCCTCCCCCTGTAGTGCTCCCCATCTCCCTCCCATTTCTGCCCCCACCTTAGTTATTGTCCATGTGTCCTTTATACTTGTTCCTGTGAGTCCTTCCCCTTTTCCCCTGTGATTCTCTCCCCTCTCCCCTCTGGACCCTGTCAGCCTGTTCCATATTTGAATGTCTTTGGTCTTATTTTGCTTGCTTGTTTGTTTTGTTGTGTAGATTCCTGTTAATGGTGATATCATATGGTATTTGTCTTTCACCATCTGGCTTATTTTGCTTAGCATAATGCTTTCCAGTTCCATCCATGATGTTGCAAAGGGTAGGAGCTCCTTCTTCCTTTCTGCCGCATAGAATTTTATTGTGTAAATGTACCATAGTTTTTTGATCCAGTCATTTACCGATGGGCATTCAGGTTGCTTCCAACTCTTGGCTATCGTAAATTGTGCTGCTATGAATGACGCACCCTATGAACATTGGGGTGCATAGGTTCTTTTGGATTGGTGCTTCAGAGTTCTTATTGGCAGGAAAATCTCAGATATTCCATGCAGCAATATTTTTACTGATACGTCCTCTAGAGCAAGGGACATAAAGGAAAGAATAAACAAATGGGATCTCATCAAAATTAAAAGCTTCTGCATGGCTAAGGAAAACAGTATCAAGAAAAAAAGAGAAGCAACTGTTTGGGAAAACATATTTGCCAATGATACCTCAGACAAAGGTTTAATCTCCAAAATATACAAAGAACTCACACGACTCCACTCAAAGAAGATGAACAACTCAATTAAAAATGGGCAAAGTCCCCTTGGGAGGTGGGGAGCACAGGGGGTGGGATGGGATGGCAGTAATAGACAGAAAACTGTACTTGAAAAATAATTAAATAAATTACAAAAAAATGGGCAAGGACTTGAAAAGACACTTCTCCAAGGAGGACATACAGAGGATCCAGAGACACATGAAAAGATGCTCGATATCACTAGCTATCCGAGAGATGCAAATTAAAACCACAATGAGATACCATTTACACCAGTCAGAATGGCCATCATAAAGAAAGCAGCAAACAACAAATTTTGGAGAGGTTGTGGGGAAAAGGGGCCCCTAGTTCACTGTTGGTGGGATTGCAGACTGGTACAACCACTATGGAAAACTATGGAATTTTCTAAGAAAACTAAAAATGAATGTGCCTTTTAAAGAGGTGACTTTTTCCCCTGGCTGGTGTAGCTCAGTGGATTGAGCGCGGGCCTGCGAGCCAGACGATCGCGGTTCGATTCCCAGTCAGGGCACATTCCTGGGTTGCAGGCCAGTTCCCGGCGGAGGCCATTTCCCAGCAGGGGATGCAGGAGAAGCAACCATACATTGATGTTTCTCTTCCTCTACTTCCCTTCCCCTCTAAAAATAAATAAATAAATATTTAAAGAGGTGACTTTTTACAAAGACCTAAATAATGAGAAGTATATAAAAATGGTTTGAAGATAAAGATTCTAGTACCAATACCAATATGTGGAGAGCACTTTTCCCACACCAACAAGACAATTGCAGGATACCAGCTAGCTGCAGTCTCTGTCACTCTTGTTTTCGAACAGAGCAGTTGGCATTTTGTGCCTTTCCAGGTACAAGAGGAATATGTCTAGATTCAGCCCATCTCCATGTTGTTGAAACCCACCCTGAATGCAGCCTCTCACTATAACACCAGCTAGTACACTGATTACAGAACACTGACCTACTAGGGAAAGCCTATAGTATAAAAGGCCCACCCTCCAGAAGATAATTATAGTTTTTGTGCTGGGAGTGCCCTCTCGTATAGCATATTTTTACACTTGAGACCTGTGTCAAGTCTAAATCCCTTCTGACCAAATAATGACAGTAAACTATTGGGTTCAGATAACCCTGTGGCAGCACAGTAAAAGTAAATTGTGACCCTTTCCATGTGAAGATAAATTGCACTGGCCACTTTTCTGAGGTTAAAATAGAGAAGAGAGCATTGGTAAGATTAATCAGCCTCCTTTACCCTGTCGTATGTTTTGCGTGATCAAAACTGTGTCTGGAACTGCAGTCTATGGGTCATATGACTTCATTCAAGCCTTGGTAGTCTAACTGATTAGTCTCCAGTAGCCATCTGCCCTTTTCATGAGCTACACAAGACGACTAAACAAAGAATTCATTGGTACCAGCACTCCAACTTCCAGCATGTTGTTCCAGTGTCAATTTCTTTTTGTCCCCCAGGTATCCTACATTGTTTAAGGTTAAGTACCTGTGTGGGCTGAGGCCGTTCTAATGGTTCCCATTTAGCTTGTACAATTAAAACTGGCCAACGGGCAGACTTGCATGCCATCTGTTTTACAGTCTTGGGTAGGAGGAGCAACCCCCAGTTAGACAACATCCATCCCAATAACAAATTCTGGTGGGGCTGCATCATATTAAACCTATTCAAAAATCCTTTTTTTCATCCAAACTTTCACATTAATCCTGCCGGCCATAGCATCTTTGGACCCTCCCAATCTACACTTAAATGCATTAAGATTTCACCAACAGGTTTTTGGAATCTCACTGTCTCGTGCTCCTGGGCCAAGGAATCCCAGAAATGTTTCTCCCCTGCTACCAGCCATTTTACCCATACTTGTGCCTATGGCCTTGCATCTCCAGGTGGGGGCTGGGTCAGAAGGCCCTGGACTCTAAATCAGTCTTTGATTAATCTACCTACCTATCACCCCAGAGGCTTCCTGGTCAAAATTATCATTATAATCTTGATCTTCTGGCTTTTTAAATTTTGGAGTAAGTACAGCAGACTTGTTGCGGGCCTTTAATGTTGGAGGACTAACAGGGGTCCTTTGGGCCCACCCAGTCTGTGATAGTGCTGAATTAATACCTTGTTTCAACTCCATCAGTGTCTGCTTTATCCATCCCATTTTTCAACAACCATCTAAAGACTCTGCTGGTGACTCTGCTAATTTTAATTTTTTTTGAGTATTCCTGTGTTTCTCACCAAAATAATGTTCCTGGGATCAGTAAGACACACACAGGGAAGCTGAGAGAGCAAATCTGATAAGGCTTCTAGAATAGTTCAGTTTTGTAACAGTTAAGTTACTTGGGGTAGCAATGCAACTGGGGTCCCTTTCATCACAACATTTACCATAACCTGGACAACAGACATTCAGTGGGAAAATATCCAGTCATAAAGTCAGTCCCACATGGCTTGTACATAAAGCTGTTTTATCTGCTATGCTCCATTTTTCATTTGTAGGAAGAGTCAAGTAGTCCCTTAGGGTAAACATATTATAGAGTGGCATTTGTCCACGACACCAAGTTGGCTGCTCCCCCAGAAATAAGTACCAGTCTATTGGGATTGCATACCAACTCCTGTGATTATTTGATAGTGAGCTGTGGGTCCTGTATCCACCCAAACATGGTCTTCCATTCCACAGAATTCAAAATCGGAGACACAGCCTCCATTGGTTACTCTTATAATCCATTTTTGTTAAGGTTATTTGGGAAACTAATGATGCTGATCAATGAAATGAAACAATTTTTTCATACTATACACCTTGATTTTAGTAGTTTCTTGGTTTTGCCCTCCCCTACATCAACTACCTTCTTGGTGACCAGAGGTCTTAGAGATGCTTTATGTTGTCTGTGCATAATCTTTGGTGGCTTTAAAGCCAGTGGCCTAAGCTCAGACTCACCCAAATCAATTTTGTCTTAGTATTAAGGACCAACCCAGAATTTTCTTTACTTCAATAAAATTAGGTCAAACTGGATCATAGACTTAAATGTAAAATTCAAAACTAAAAACCAAAAAGATAATAGGAGAAAATGTAGATGACCTTGGGATTGGGGGTGATTTGTTGATGCAACATCAAATGTGTGACATATGAAAGAAATAAGCTGGACTTCATTAACTTCTTTGCGAAGGAAACTACAGAGACAATAAGATGACTAGTCACAGACTGGGACAAAACATTTATAAAGACTTGTATGAAAAACAACTCTTACAAAAAAAACAAAGATTTTAAAAAACACAATAAGAAAATGAAGAACCCAATTTAACACGCAAAGATCTAAGTAGACAATTCACTAAAGAAGATATACAAAGGGCAAATAGCACGTGAAAAGATGCTCAACACCATATTTTATTAGAGAATTGTAAATTAACAAAGGTAAGATACCACAACATTTCTATCAGGAACATCCAAGATAATGCCTATACCAAATGCTGATGAGGAGATGGAACAACGGAAATCTCATTCATTGTTAGTGGGGATGCAAAATTATTCAGCTTTTTTGGAAGACGGTATGGTGTTTTCTTACAAAACTAAACAATCTCTTACTACACAACCCAGCAATTGCACTCTCTGGTATTTACTCAAAGGTGCTGAAAATAAATTAAAACCATAATGAGATACCACTTTACACCAGTCAGAATGGTCATCATAATAAACAAAGCAACAAACAACAAATGTTGGAGAGATTGTGGGAAAAAGAGGTCCCTAGTTCACTGTTGGTGGGATTGCAGACTGGTACAACCATTATGGAAAACAGTATGGAATTTTCTAAGAAAACTAAAAATGAATATGCCTCTTGACCCAGCAATTCCACTGCTAGGATTATATCCTAAGAACCCTGCAACACCAATCCAAAAGAACCTATGTACCCCAATGTTCAGAGTAGCACAATTTATGATAGCCAAGAGTTGGAACCAACCTAGATGCCCATTGGTAAATGACTGGATCAAAAAGCTATGGTACATTTATACAATGGAATTCTATGCTGCAGAAAGGAAGAAGGAGCTCCTACCCTTTGCAACATCATGGATGGAACTAGAAAGCATTATGCTGAGTGAAATAAGCCAGGTGGTGAAAGACAAATACCATATGATATCACCATTAACAGGAATCTAAACAACAAAACAAACAAGCAAAATATGACCAAAGACACTCAAATACAGAACAGGCTGACAGGGTCCAAAGGGGAGAGGGGAGAGAATCATAGGGGAAAAGGGGAAGGACTCACAGGAACAAGTATAAAGGACACATGGACAAAAACTAAGGCGGGGGAGGGGGAATAGGAGGGGGGTGGGGAGCACTGGGGGTGGGGTGGGCTGGGATGGGAGTAAAAGACAGAAAACTGTACTTGAACAATAGTTAAATAAATTTAAAAAAATACTATGCATTCTCCTGGAAAAATAAGTCTTAATAAACAATATCATGTACAAAAAAAAAGTGCTGAAAACTAATGCCCACCCAAAACATGCACATGAATATTTATAGCAGCTTTATTCATAAATGCCAAAACTTGGAAGCAATCAAATAAGCTGATAAACTGCAGTATACCCAGATAATAAAATATTATTCAGTCCTAAAAATAAATGTGTTATGAAGTCATAAAAAGATATAAAGGAATATTAAATGTAGGTTATTAAATATAAGAAGAAGGCTACA
This sequence comes from Sturnira hondurensis, assembly GCF_014824575.4. Classification (NCBI taxonomy): domain Eukaryota; kingdom Metazoa; phylum Chordata; class Mammalia; order Chiroptera; family Phyllostomidae; genus Sturnira; species Sturnira hondurensis. Next base: position 454,320 of record NW_028075163.1, on the reverse strand, counting down.
TACCATTTGTCTCCATCTCAGTGACATGCTGGAAAAGCCAGTACTACAGAGTCATAGTACTATAGGGTCAAAAATGTCATTGGTTTTAGGGGCTGGAGGAAGAGAAGAATAAATAGGTGGACACCAGAAGATTCTTACTTCAATGAAACTATTCAGTATGACACTATAGTGATGAATACATGTTGTGATACATTTGTCAAAACCCACAGTATGTACAATACTGAGAGTTAACCCTAATGTAAACTGTAGACTTTGAGTAATGATGATGTACCAACACAGGTTAATTGATTATAACAGATGTATCACCTTCCACCTTCATGTGGGATGTTGATAGTAGGGAAGGCTGTGTATGTGAGGTCAGAGAGCTTACAGAAAGTCTTTGTATCTTCTTCTCAAGTTTGTTATGAGTGTAAAACTGTTAAAAATAAAGTTATGTAAGATAATAAGTACATATATACATACATACATAGACGAAAAATAAAAATTGTACTGAATGAATCGTATGCCTAGCAATTAGACTATGTTAAATAAATTCTAATATGTCTGAATCATGCAATATTTTTTGGGAAATGAAAAAAGATTGGATAATGGCATTAGAGTTATCCTTAAAATTTTTTAAATTGTAAAGTGAAATTTGAGTAGGTGTATAACACATAAGTTCATTTAGAGTGTATATTACATTTTCTGAAAATTAAAAGCCATCTACATTTTCTTGGTCCTAAGAGTTTCTTTCAAATACAGGTAAGAGAAGGATTAAAGGTATAAAAAGACAAGTAACTTGGTCATACTGGTGAACTTGAAAGAGGCCTTTGATAGTATATAAGGAACAGAGGAAGAAAATGAAAAGTAAGGTAATTTCTGGTGTAAAAAACATATACTGTCTACATTATGGCAAAATTATGTGATTAATGTATACTTAAAACATAGGTTCATGAAAAGAACACTAAAAAAATTCCCATCAATCTTTGTCAATAAACTGGACGTACAGTTTTAGAAAAATTTTCTTTACCTTTATAGTGTTCAAATATTGCAAAAAAAGAGAAGTCAATAGCACAATCAGAGAAAATATTTAGCCACTCATTATGAATAAATTGAGATGATCTATATCATGTAAAACCAAGTTAATAATAGATGCTCCAGGGGGTGTGGAAGAAATTATAGGAGGATGATTTAAAAGTACAAACAACCAGCTATAAGGTAAATAAGTATGAGGGATATAAGGTGCATCATGATGACTATAATTCACACTGCTGCATGGTATATTTGAAAGTCATTATAGGAGTAGATCATAAGAAGAAATTATTTCTCATCACAAGGAGAGATTATTTTATTTTTATTGTATTTATACAAATAGTAGATGTTAACTAAACCTTTTGTGGTAATCATTTCACAATTATGTAAATCAAACCATCATGCTATACATCTTATAAAGTTATATATGTCACTTACTTGTTAATAAAACTAGAAAAACAATAGATGATGCATTTCTTCTAAAATTAACCCCAGTTGTTCTTAAAAAGTGACTTTAATGAAGAATATTTTGTTAGGTGGGAAAGTTATATGTGGATTTTCATCTGACCACCAAAACTTTCCATTTCCTTTTGTTTTATATATTTTATCCAAGCTAAGATTTTTTAAGGTATTTGACAAAGGGGGCAGTAACATAAAATGGAGTAAAGGTAGCCTCTTCAACAAATGGTGTTGGAGGACTGGATAGCTACCTGTAAAAAAATGAAACTCAAGCACCAACTTACACCATACACCAAAATAAATTCAAGGTGGATAAAAGACTTAAATATAAGCCGTGAAACCATTAAAGCCCTAGAGGAGAGCATCAGCAGGAAAATCTCAGATATTCCATGCAGCAATATTTTTACTGATATGTCCCCTAGAGCAAGGGACATAAAGGAAAGAATAAACAAATGGGATCTCATCAAAATTAAAAGCTTCTGCATGGCTAAGGAAAATAGTATCAAGATAAAAAAAGAAGCAACTATTGGGAAAACATATTTGCCAATGATACCTCAGACAAAGGTTTAATCTCCAAAATATACAAAGAACTCACATGACTCCACTCAAAGAAGATGAGCAACCCAATTAAAAAATGGGCAAAGGACTTGAACAGACACTTCTCCAAGGAGAACATACAGAGGATCCAGAGACACATGAAAAGATGCTCAATATCACTAGCTATCAGAGAGATGCAAAGTAAAACCACAATGAGATACCACTTTACACCAGTCAGAATGGCCATCATAAACAAAGAAATGAACAACAAGTGCTGGAGAGGTTGTGGGGAAAAGGGGACCCTAGTTCACTGTTGGTGGGGTTGCAGACTAGTACAACCACTATGGAAAATAGTATGGAATTTTCTAAGAAAACAAAAAATGAATGTGCCTTTTGACCCAGCAATTCCACTGTTAGGAGTATAGGAGGAAATGGGAGGGAGGGAGGGAGTACTGGCAGGGGGTGGGCTTGGATGGGAGTAAAAGACAGAAAACTGTATTTGAACACCATTAAATTAAATAAATTTTTAAATTTTTAAAAAAGAACCAACAGTGAGTGCATAAAAAAACCCCGAAGAGTAATTGAGGATATCTCAAAAGAGAGAATTTAGAGTTGAGGTATTTGATATCAACCTGAATAGCAGAAACAATCTCCAATGTACATAGTGTATTTTATCACAATCAATTTGTCCCAAAGCCTGACTCTGGGAGTGAGGGGGAATGGGCAGGGGAGAGCAATTGCGGTAAAGGTGGGACAGCTATAAATGAACAACAATAAAAAATATCTTAGAGACTTTCTCAAAATTTACTATTATATCACAATTTCTTGTGGTATACCTATAGGTAACTATGTCCCACAGTCTTATCCTGGAACATAGTTGCTGAATTTTGTCCCCTTAATTATGAGAGTTAGGTATAAAATTGTTAAGTATTAAGCAGCTTTATGAGGGCAATTCCATTAGGCCACAATGCTTTCATTAGGAAATATTATTTATAATCATAGATAAAAACATTTTCATTTACACCCCAGACTTAATTTTTAATTGCATTTTGAATTTCATGGCTCATAATGAGAGAAAATAAAGTCAAAACAAAAATTGTGAAAACACTGCAACCAGAAATAGGCATTGTTTTGTACCTAGAAGATTTATCATGCAATTACTTATAAAGCATATCAGACTTAGACTAAAAAAAGATGTTACATATCACACATACACATAACTGCACAGTTAAATGTCTTAACAGCATCATTCCTGAATCTAATTAGAAAATTAAATACAAAGGTCAGAACTATTTTTATAATCATTTTTCTTAATCCCAGAAGCTATCCACTGTACCCTTAAAACAGATAAACAAATATACAGACATAAAAAAGTGTAATGTCTACTGACCCAGAGAACATGGCATTTTCAGAAACTTTAGTTAATTCCATTAGTTTATTTTTTGGTTTGGTAATGAATTATTCAGACTCACATTTGGAATTTATTCAGTTGAATTTTTCATTGTATCATAAGTTCCCTACATGAACACAACATTTAAAATGAAAATGTTTTATTTCAAAATATATTTGGCATTCTTTTATTACACTTCATCCTCTCTATTTGAAATAATAATGAAAACAATGACAGTAGCCAACACTTATGATGTGTTTACTATGACTCAGATACTATGATTAGTGCTGTAATTTTATCAGTGGTTAAAGTTGGTGAACTTTAGGGGGGATTTTAGAAATTTCTTGGTGTGTTTTGTCATTGTCATAATTTTTGGACACACTATTAGATTTAGTAAATCAGAGAGAGTCCTACTGCAATATAAGACAGAAAACTGTACTTGAACAGAATTAAATAAAAATAAAAATAAAAAATAAAAAATAAAAGCAATATACATAAAAATAGAGAATAATTCCTCCAAAATTCGCACCCTCTGCAAAATGTGATGTGTGTGAGAGTAATTTCAGATGTGCAATTGAACATTTTGTGGTTAAAAAATACTATGATGTTCTGAATGTATAACTTTACCTGGCTTTTATTTATTGTTCTAAATATAGATTTTTTACTTCACTTTACTTGTTATCAGAAATTATCTTTGCATGGTTTTAACACATAAACATGTACCGGATATCCTAGAAAAGTAACTACAATTAATGTCAAGAGAATATTGTATAGTGTTGGGTTAAGACGATGAAAATCAAAAGTTATTCAACATTTTTTTAACAGAAAATGTATTTTTTTCTTTTGGTTCTTAAACTGCATCACTGGATCAAAAGGCAGTTCTATTTTTAGTTTTCTGAGAAAATTACTGTTTTACACAGTGGCTGCACCAATCTGCATTCCCACCAAGAGTGTACTAGGGTTCCCTTTTCTCTACATCCTCTCCAACACTTGTTTGTTAATTTGTTTATGATGGCTATTCTGACCTGTGTGAAGTGGTATCTCATTGTGTTTTTTAATTTGCATCTCTCTGATAGCTAGCGATGCTGAGCATCTTTTCATATGTCTCTGAGCCCTCTGTATGCCCTGCTTAGAGAAGTGTCTGTTCAAGTCTTTTGTACATTTTTAATTGTTTTTTTGTCTTTCTGGAGTGGTGTCATGTGAGTTCTTTATATATTTTGGAGATCAAACCCTTGTTTGAGGTATCATTGTTAAACATGTTTTCCCATATAGTTGGTTCTCTTTTCATTTTAATGCTGTTTTCTTTAGACATGCAATTCCGCTGCTGGGATTATATGCTAAGAGCCCCGAAACACCAATCCAAAAGAACCTATGCACCTCAATGTTCATAGCAGGATAATTTACAATAGCCAAGTACTGGAAACAACCTAAGTGCCCATCAGTAGATGAGTGGATCAAAAAACTATGGAACATTTACACAATGAAATTCTACACAGCAGAAAGAAGGAGCTCCTACCCTTTGTGACAGCATGGATAGAACTGGAGAGCATTATACTAAGTGAAATAAGCCAGGCAATGAGGGACAAATATCATATGATCTCACCTTCAAATGGAACATAATGAACAAAAGAAAAAATCAAACAAAATATAACCAGAGACATTGAAATTGCGAACAATCTAACAATAGCCAGAGGGGAGGGAACACTGTGGGGAAGGATTTTCAGGAGCTACTATAAAGGAAAAGGACATATGGACAAAACCAAGGGAGAGGATGGAAACAAGGGAGGGAGGTGGGATTGTCTGGGGTGGGGGGTTCGGTGAGGGGGAAATGCATACAACTGCAATTGAACAACAATAAAGTATTTAAAAAATAAAAATAAATAAACTGCATCACAAAATGCAATAATATGTCTCATGGCATTTGAGTAATTGATAAAATACACCAGGATTAGCTGTCGTTTATAACCGTCACATTTGTGTTTATTCTATGCAGGCACAAGGACTTGACTGCTTTATTATGTCTTTAGTGTCATCATAAACAGGTATATGAGGTCTGTCCAGAAGGTATACAACCATATAATATGAAAAATACAGACATTTATTGAAGATAAAAAATACAAGGAACATTGTACATAAGACAATGATGCTTTAGTCACCTTCAAAGCAGGCACTTTGGGATCTCACACAGTTCTCCCAGTGTCTCTTCCACTGTTCAAAGCACTCTGCAAAATCCTTTGTTGGAATCAAGTCATTAGCAACTGCAGCATGATGTGCTTTCTGCTCTGGTACCAGAAGCCATAGAACAAATTTTGCCAGAACACATTTCATACCAAAATCCTGGTCAAAATCTCAGACAGTAGTTTTTGCAATCCCCAGGTCAGCTTCTAGTCACTGATCAGTCACTGATCTTTGTTGATTGCAGCCCATATGCATTCAACATTCTCAAGTGTTCTGTTTGTTGCAGGCTTTCCAGCACATGGATTGCTTTCAACAGATTTCCAACATTTTTGAAGCTTTTGTGGCACACCTTTGTTTCCTACACCCATTTCATTGTCCCCCAAAACCTTGCAAATTATGCAAATAGTTTCTGCAGAGGAATGTTCAAGCTTAGAGCAAAGTTCATTGCTCTACCTGTTCAACCATTTCAAATGTGATGGCCACACAGTACACATACTCACTCAACTGCATTTACTGCCCCCACTGACTAGTGCTATGAAATTGTCATTGTTCACACATGCACATTCTAGTCCACATTCTTTGGCTGCCAGGTTACACCTATGTTGCACACACTGTACTTGTTATATTAACAATGGCTGGACTTTTTCTGGACAGACCTTGTATGTATTGATATTTTTAATTCTATATTACTATTTGGGTATTATGTTGTTTTTTTAAACTTACTATATTTGATTCAGGAGGATAAAATAGACATTAGAAAACTTTGTTACATAAAGGGGAAACTTTATTATGTTCAGAATTATTAATGTACATCATTTTGTTTAAGACTTGAATTCACAACCATGGTTTATGGATTATTATGCCTGCATCATATATAAACTTTAATTTAAATATCACACTTCATTCAAATAATTTATAGGAAAAAATTTTCATAAACCAAAGTTAGGCAATAAATTTTTTAGATATGACATAAAAATGATCTGTAAAAGAAAAATAAGATAGACTTCATTAAAATTAAAACTATTTCACTCTAGAGTTACTTATGGCTTAATAAGTCTCAAAGTCTGTACTAAATACTAAGTTTGAGAATATAGATAATAATAATAAAATTTTTGCTTTAATGTTTTCTACTTCTTCTATATCCTCTATACTTACTACTGCTCACTGAAGTCAATACATTTACCCAACATTACTCTCCAATATGAATGCAAAATTTAGATGAAAACATTTCCACTTCAGAGTAATGTTGTTTCATTTTTAATATTTCCTGTTTATGAAACTCTCATCCATGATGACAATCTGGGGAGTCACAAACTTTGCAAAGCCAAGCACATTGGGTTGTTAACAATTTAAAGAATCCCTCCCTGATTTTTTTGGTTTTAACACCATAAATAATAGGATTCATCATAGGAGGAATAAGAAGGTATATGTTGGCTATAAAAATGTGGATATATGGAACAATGTGGTGACCAAATCTATGAGTGAGGAAAGAGAAAAAGGCTGGTGTATAAAACACCAAGATGACCCATACATGGGAGACACAGGTACTTAAGGTCTTGAGGCGAGCAGCTTTGGATGGAAGATGGAAGACAGTGAAAAGAATAAGCACATAGGAACAAATGATCAATATGAAATCCAATCCTCCTGTCAGGAATGCCACAATTAGGCTGTATGCTCTACGAATCTTTGTCTCAGTGCAAACCAATTTAATCAGGGCCATAAACTCACAATAAGTGTGGGAAATGACATTAGTTTTGCAGTAGGAAAGCCACCTCAATAGTAAGGGGTGTGGAGTTAGGAGTATAGCTCCTCTGAAGACAATCAGCACACCCAAGTCTATGATCACTTCAGGTGTTAAGATAGTGGAATGTCTTAGTGGGTGGCAAATGGCTACATAACGGTCAAAAGCCATAGCCAAGATAAATCCAGATTCCATAGTAGACAGAGAATGTATAAGGTACATTTGAGTGAGGCAGGCTTCAAAGTGGATCTCTCTGTCATTGAACCAGAAAAGACTAAGTATCTTGGGAAGTGTAGAAGAAGTGAGCATCAGATCAGCCCCTGAAAGCATGCACAGAAAGAAGTACATAGGTTCATGCAGTTTGTGGTCTGTTTTGACAATTAATAAAAGGGCAACATTTCCCATCAGTGACAGTAGGTAGACCAGGAAGAAAGGGATGGAGATCCATATGTGAGCAGCCTCCAATCCTGGAATGCCAAGCAGTAAGAAGGTGACAGGTTGAAGACTGGTCCTGTTATAATCTACCATTATCCAAGCAATGGATATTCCATGATCCTGTCCAAATTAAACATTACAAAGATTTTAAATATTTAAAGACAATTTTTATTGTTATGAGCTTGAAGAGATGTTAACATCTAACAACACGCAACTGGCTATTGAATAATTTCTTTGGTAATAAATTATTTCAATGTATCAAATACATAGTGCTATACTTTGTGTGTGTGTGTGTGTGTGTGTGGTAAGAAAAATAGTAGAAAGGAACCCATCTCCTTCTCACTCTCTCTTGCTTTGCCTTCTTTTTTCCAGAAAGTATTATCCAATTCACTAAATATATTTTAGCAATATTATGTAGTATTACAGAGGTAGTAGTTGATATACCCAGTTATATATTTTTACAATCTGAACAGTCAAAAAAGTAAAAGCCCAATTATAGTAAATGAGATTTGCCATTTGTATATTTAATCCCTTTTACCCCTCCTTTCAAAAATAGAACTTATATAGAGAAAGGAGAGTTGGGAAATACTAAAAAAATTGGGCCAATAAAAAAGTGAGAACATAACTGGTCTTATTTTGAAAGATGAGTCTTTGAGTTAATTAAGGAAAACATCTTATCTTTATAAAATCGGCCAAAGATTATGGTAAGAAATCATCATTTTGCAAAGCAAATCCAATACAGAAAATGGCTAAGTCTGGAAAGCATGAGTATTCAGGTTACTAGATATTTTTCTGAATTTAAAATGATCAATTAAATTCCTCCAGAAGGTACATAATATATTCTTCACTCACACAATACACTTAGGCTGATTTTTGCTTCCCAAGTAAACTTTTAAATGCAACTCATCTCAAAATATTAGGCTACTGCAAGTAGTCTTGAAATGTGTGAACAATTTTTTTGGTAAGTTGTTCTGACAGTCCTAAATTTTAGATTGGTAGATCATTACTCGGTTCAAACATTAGTATATGGTAGCAATGTGAGGCATCTTATAAGTCTCTATTAGTCTGAATAAAATGAAGTTTAATTAAAATGAGGTTTGAGCAAATATAGTTCAGGACTAAATTCTAAAGGCTGGTTAACAAAAATTATGATGATGCACATCTCAGCTTAAACGTTAAACTGATCTTCTTCTACCTTGTTTTTGTCAAGTCAAGAAATTGAACCATCTTTCAGACAACCACAAAGACTGTCTTCACTGCTGTTATTGGAGCTAGGAACTTCAGTCAAATGCCAGTCTTATCTTCTCATGGAAGCACTAAAATCTCCTTTTCCACCTCAACCACAATTCTGCTGTCTGTAACCTGGTTATCTTACCTCTACAACTACACGGTCTCACTGTTCATCCTGAGGCTCAACATAGTATTGGCTCTAATTACAACAGGTGTCATTACACTTCTTATCTTGGAGACCAGAGACTCACAAAGAATATCCTATATATAGCCTCTTGTGAGTATGCTGTCTGACTGTAGGCAACTTCACGAATTTTTCCAAATCTCCATGGGCACAATTTGGTCTCTTGCCGGGACTCAGTCTTATGGTGTCTATTCCATCTGAGTTCTGCGCTTAGAAATCAATAAGAGATAGTGTCTGGAATTCAGATCTTGGGAGGTATTTATTATATCTTTGGGCTTAAGCACTAAGTGCTTTCTTACAACATATATAATGAGAGTTAGGAGTGGAGGATATTGTGGAGCAACAAGTTCATGAATGATGAGGATGATTATATTAATATCATCACATGCATATAGATATTCTTAAGTAATTCAACTGAACCAGTTTTAGTTCTGGAAATCAACTAAAGTTCCAGAATATTTTCTAGTCACGTTTCTGTCTTGCATTCCCCTGAAATGTATTTGTTTGATCAGGTACAGGGTACGCATTATCCCCATGTACAGGAGCATTATTATTTGTTTTTTGTTGGGGCCCTATGCAATGATTAGATGTGTTTTTCTATAGATATGTTCTTTCCTATCCTTCTCTTCTGCCCTATAATTCAGGAAAAGTGAACATTACAGGATTTATTTCACAGGGTCACAGATCATCTTTATTTAGGCAGGGTGTTCAGTGTGGACACTAGGACAATTCTTTCTATTTCTAAATTTCCTCAACTGCATCCATTCTATGGCTTCAGATTTTGCAGAGGGTGCTTCCATAGTTTCAGCTTCCAGTGGGAGACTGATGTTCCTGAGATAGGATTAAACTACCGATAGCCTCTATGTTTGCTGGCTAGAGTTGGTGTGGATTTTTGTGGCTTCTAATTTCTGGGAGTCCTCACTGTCAAATGTTTGCCCTCTTAAAAGTCCTATAATTTGTAAAAATAGTTACCTGTATTAAAGATGCTTTGTAATAAGGACTTAAGTGTTATTTTCTGATTTAATTCTGACTAGTGCAGATGCCACCCATAATAATAGAGAGCTAGTGATTTCAGTAACTTGTTGAGTTGAAGAAATGAGAGTATTGACCTCCTAGTTATCTCTTCTCAAATATTAGAAATGGAATAATCAAAAGACACCAGCAATCTCAACATAATAAATGTTATATATGAAAAACCCACAACTACTTTGTGCTAAATGGTGAAATACTGGAGGCTTTTCCTCTATGGTCAGGAGCGAGACAAGAATTCCTACTTTCACTATTTGTATTCAACAAAATACTGAAAGTTTTTGCCAGAGAAATTAGACAAGAAAAGGCATTCAAAAAAAGGCATTNTGCCAGTCTTATCTTCTCATGGAAGCACTAAAATCTCCTTTTCCACCTCAACCACAATTCTGTCTGTAACCTGGTTATCTTACCTCTACAACTACACGGTCTCACTGTTCATCCTGAGGCTCAACATAGTATTGGCTCTAATTATAACAGGTGTCATTACACTTCTTATCTTGGAGACCAGAGACTCACAAGGAATATCCTATATATAGCCTCTTGTGAGTATGCTGTCTGACTGTAGGCAACTTCACAAATTTTTCCAAGTCTCCATGGGCACAATTTGGTCTCTTGCCAGGACTCAGTCTTATGGTGTCTATTCCATCTGAGTTCTGAGCTTAGACATCAATAAGAGGTAGTGTCTGGAATCCAGATCTTGGGAGGTATTTATTGTATCTTTGGGCTTAAGCACTAAGTGCTTTCTTACAACATATATAATGAGAGTTAGGAGTAGAGAATATTGTGGAGCAACAAGTTCATGAATGATGTGGATGATTATATTAATATCATCACCTGCATATAGATATTCTTAAGTAATTCAACTGAACCAGTTTTAGTTCTGGAAATCAACTAAAGTTCCAGAACATTTTCTAGTCATGTTTCTGTCTTACATTCCCCTGAAATGTATTTGTTTGATCAGGTACAGGGTATGCATTATCCCCATGTACGGGAGCATTATTATTTGTTTTTTTGTTGGGGCCCTATGCAATGATTAGATGTGTTTTCTATCCTTCTCTTCTGCCCTATAATTCAGGAAAAGTGAACATTACAGGATTTGTTTCACAGGGTCACAGATCATCTTTATTTAGGCAGCGTGTTCAATGTGTACACTAGGACAATTCTTTCTATTTCTAAATTTCCTCAACTGCATCCATTCTATGGCTTCAGATTTTGCAGAGGGTGCTTCCGTAGTTTCAGCTTCTAGTGGGAGACTGATGTTCCTGAGACAGGATTAAACTACCGGTAGCCTCTATGTTTGCTGGCTAGACTTGGTGTGGATTTTTGTGGCTTCTAATTTCTGGGAGTCCTCACTGTCAAATGTTTGCCCTCTTAAAAGTTCTATAATTTGTAAAAATAATTACCTGTATTAAAGATGCTTTGTAATAAAGACTTAAGTGCTATTTCCTGATTTAATTCTAACTAGTACAGATGCCACACATAATAATAGAGGGCTAGTGATTTCAGTAACTTGTTGAGTTGAACAAATGAGAGTATTGACCTCCTAGTTATCTCTTCTCAAATATTAGAAAGGGAATAATCAAAAGACACCAGCAATCTCAACATAATAAATGTTATATATGAAAAATCCACAACTACTTTGTGCTATGGTGAAATACTGAAGGCTTTTCCTCTATGGTCAGGAGCGAGACAAGAATTCCTACTTTCACTATTTGTATTCAACAAAATACTGAAAGTTTTTGCCAGAGAAATTAGACAAGAAGGAAAAAAAGACATTCAAATTGGAAAAGAAAAAAATAAAATTATCTCAGCAAGTGAAACAATCATATAGATAAAAAACTATAAAGATATATCTCTCCCCCCACTCTCTCTCTTTCACACACACATACACACACACACACCCTACACACACACTAGACCTAGTAAACAAACTGAAAGAAATTGCAGGATTCAAAATTAACATGTAAAAATTAGTTGCTTTTCTATACACTAACAATGGGCAATATGAAAAAGAAATTATACAAGCAATTCCACAGACAATACTATTAAAAAGAATAAAATAGGCATAAACTTAAGCACTGAAAACTGCAAAAAAATCACCTAAAGAAACCAATAAAAACGCAAGTAAATGGAAATGCATCCTGTGTTCTTGGGTTAGAAGATTTAATGTGGTTACTGTGCCAAGGCTACCCAAATGGATACACAGATTTAATGCAATGTCTATCAAAGTTGCAATGACATTTTTTGTAGAAATATAAAAATCCATATGAAATATTAAGAGACCCCCAAATATACAAAAATACATGGAGAAAAAAGAACTAAATTGAATGTTCTACATTTCACTATTTCGAAACTTATTACAAAGCTATATTAAAACCAGCATTGTACTGGAAAAAGGCAGACATATAGACAAATGGAGTGGAATAAAAAGTCCAAAAATAAACTCTCACAAATATGCTCAAGTAATTTCCTGCCATGACTATTTATTGGGGAAAAGGTAGTCTTTTCAACAAATAATGTTGAAAAACCTAGATATCTACCTGCAAAAGAATAAAAGAAAAGAATGGAAGAATAAACTTCATCTTTATTCTTCCATTTAGGTCTTCCATCAGAGACTTAAAATGGAAGAATTAAAGCTATAAAATTATTAGAAAACAAAGAAAAATTTATGACATTAAATTAGATAATGATTTCTTGGATATGATAAAGGCAACACAGATGAAATAAACTGTACTTTACAAAATTAAAAATTTTATGCATTAAAGGACTCTATTAACACAGTGAAAAGGCATTCCAGATACAAGGCAAACCACATGAACAATTAATATTCAGAAGACATTTTTTAGAAAACTATAAGAACTTAACTGGAATGAAAAAAGGTCTTAGACATTTGTTTAAAAATGTTCAAATGGCCAATAGACACATTAAAAGATGCTCAGTATCACTGATTGTTAGGGAAAAGCAAATTAAAACCATGAGATACCAGAAAGATGGCTATTATTTAAAAAATAAAAGAAAGAAAAGGACAATTCTTGGTGTGGATGCCAAAAAATGGAAGGAATATTTGCATACTTCTAGTAGGAATATAAAGCCTACAGCTGCTACAAAAAAGGCATGGCATTTACTAAAAAAAAATTATACATAGAATTATCATTTGATTAATCAATTCCACTTCTGGATACATACCCCAGAGAAATTTTTTTTAAAGATTCAAACAGATTATTTTTACACTTATGATCATAGCAGCATTATTCACAATAACTTAAAGGTGAAAACATCCTGTGTCATCTGCAGATGAATGAATGGAAGAATGAAAATGAATTCCCATAATATTAAAAAGGGGGGACTTCTAATACATGCTAAAACATGGGTGAACCTTGAGGATATCATGCTACCTGAGATAGCAAGTCACAAAAAGATAAATATTGTATCCCTTACAATATAATGTAAATCACTTAAGTGATTCCACTTAAGTGAGGTACCTAGAGTAGCTAAATTCACAGAGACAGCAGTAGAGTGGTACTTATCAGAAGATGTGAAGTGGGAATGGGAAATTAGTGTTTTATGAATATGAAGTTTCTATTGGAGAAGATTAAGAAAAGCTCTGGAGATGGATGGTGATGCTGGTTGCACTACTGTATAATATGACTGTACTAATTCTACTGAACTATACAATTAAAAATAGTTAAAGTGATAAATTTTGTTATGCATATTTCAACACAATTAAAAGAACCATTAGTGTGATGCTTTTTATTTATATTCCATTCCAGTGCTAAAACATGAGTGATGATATTGGATAGATAAATAGGTGGATAGATAGATAAAGCAGTTATTTTCCTTACATTATCTTTTTGCTTCCATTTATTCTTGAACCAACTCTTTCATTCATCCAACTAAAATCAAGCAACTTTTATCATTAGTATCCTAAGAACATGTTCCCGTATTTTCTTGGTCCTCACTCCATACACAATAGGGTTGAGAAAAGGGGGCAACAAAAGGTACATATTTGCAATAAAAATATGGATATGTGCAGGCACACTTTTCCCAAAGCGGTGAGTAAAAATGGAAAAACCAGCTGTGGAGTAGAAGACAAGAATAACACAGACGTGGGATCCACAGGTGCCCAAAGCCTTAAAGCTAGCTTCTCGGATTGGCAGGTGGAATACAGAGCGCAGAATGAAGGCATAGGATACAGCAATAAGAATGGCATTACAGGAGCCCATGATTGTAGCCATACTGAGGCTGTAATGTTTGGTGCCTCCTGTATCCATACATGCCAGCTTCACCACAGCCATGAATTCACAGTAGGTGTGGGCAATTATTCGGGTCCTGCAGTAGGGCAGCTGTTTGAGCAGGATGGGATGTGGGGAAAAGAAGGCTATACCCCGAATCACCACAAGGATTCTGATTATAGTGATGTGAGCATGGGTGACAATGGTGGTATGGCGCAGTGGGTAACAAATAGCCACATAACGGTCAACGGCCATGGCCAGAAAGGAGCCTGATTCCATGGCAGTAAAGCTGTGGATGAAGAACATTTGGGCCAAGCAGGCATCAAAGGCGATGTCATGGGCTCCAAGCCAGAAGAGACAGAGCATGCGGGGCAGTGTAGATGTGGAGAGGACCAGGTCAGTGACTGACAGCATGCACAGAAAGAGGAACATAGGCTCATGGAGGCTTCGCTCTGCCCTCGCCACGGCCAGGATGGTCACATTCCCCACCACGGCCACTATGTACAAGGAGCAGAAGGGAATCCCAATCCAGACATGCAGGTGCTCCAGTCCTGGGATGCCCAACAGCAAGGTGACAGAGAGGGACAAGAAGTATTGAGAGGAGGCGTGGTGACTTTTCCTCTGANAAATTATATTAAAAAAAATTTAAAAAAAAAGAAGATGTGAAGTGGGAATGGGAAATTAGTGTTTTATGAATATGAAGTTTCTATTGGAGAAGATTAAAAAAAGCTCTGGAGATGGATAGTGATGCTGGTTTGCACTACTGTATAATATGACTGTACTAATTCTACTGAACTATACAATTAAAAATAGTTAAAGTGATAAATTTTGTTATGCATATTAAAAGAACCATTAGTGTGATGCTTTTTATTTATATTCCATTCCAGTGCTCAAACATGAGTGGTGATATTGGATAGATAAATAGGTAGATAGATAGATAGATAGATAGATAAAACAGTTATTTTCCTTACATTATCTTTTTGCTTCCATTTATTCTTGAACCAACTCTTTCATTCATCCAACTAAAATCATGCAACTTTGATCATTAGTATCCTAAGAACATGTTCCCGTATTTTCTTGGTCCTCACTCCATACACAATAGGGTTGAGAAAAGGGGGCAACAAAAGGTACATATTTGCAATAAAAATATGGATATGTGCAGGCACATTTTTCCCAAAGCGGTGAGTAAAAATGGAAAAACCAGCTGTGGAGTAGAAGACAAGAATAACACAGACGGGGGATCCACAGGTGCCCAAAGCCGTAAAGCTGGCTTCTCGGGTTGGCAGGCAGAATACAGAGCGCAGAACGAAGGCATAGGATACAGCAATAAGAATGGCGTCACAGGAGCCCATGATTGTAGCCATACTGAGGCTGTAATGTTTGGTGCCTCCTGTATCCATACATGCCAGCTTCACCACAGCCATGAACTCACAGTAGGTGTGGGCAATTATTCGGGTCCTGCAGTAGGGCAGCTGTTTGAGCAGGATGGGATGTGGAGAAAAGAAGGCTATACCCCGGAGTACAATAGACGCTCCCATTTTGGCAATGTGAGCATGGGTGAGAATGGTGGTATGGTGCAGTGGATGACAAATGGCCACATAACGGTCAATGGCCATGGCCAGAAAGAAGCCTGATTCCATGGCAGTAAAGCTGTGGATGAAGAACATTTGGGCCAAGCAGGCATCAAAGGCGATGTCATGGGCTCCAAGCCAGAAGAGACAGAGCATGCGGGGCAGCGTAGATGTGGAGAGGACCAGGTCAGTGACTGACAGCATGCACAGAAAGAGGAACATAGGCTCATGGAGGCTTCGCTCTGCCCTCACCACGGCCAGGATGGTCACATTCCCCACCACAGCCACTATGTACAAGGAGCAGAAGGGAATCCCAATCCAGACATGCAGGTGCTCCAGTCCTGGGATGCCCAACAGCAAGGTGACAGGAGAGGGACGAGAAGTATTGAGAGGAGGCATGGTGACTTTTCCTCTGATTTTTATCAATCCCTCTGAAAATAGAGTTGTTATATCAAGATGATCACAACCAGGTGCTAAAAAAATATGGAGAGTTTGTTCAGAAGGGTCATTAATGGTGTGTTGTTAAAAACAATTCAAATTCACAATCTCCAGTATTTAAAGTCATTAGAACCAGATGACTAAAATTAGTAATAACATACCAAATTACTGTTTTTAAAAATATAAAAAGATAATACTTATATCATTTCATGTTATTTCAGTACCTAAAAGTCACTTTGTCCCTTCATTTCCAGTAAAAGATTCCATCTGTAGTCAAACTTGTACTTAATTCAACACATATTTTTGAGCAGTTATTGTGCTTCTCTTTTGAGTTGTCATAGAGTACTTCTTTCATAGAGTAAATTTTCCATAACTAGAAGTGATCAAAGGAGAGGTCTTGTGAAAATTTGGGGAGTTATTTTAAAGAATCTTAACTGGGAATTAGAAATAATTTTGTTCCTCTCTTTCTGGACATGATATTGAAGGTTTTGACATAGCTTTTGAAATAGGATGAACTCAATATATATCTTCAACCTTTTATTTGCCCCTGCATCTGTGACTAATCTGACAAGTAAAATATTATTGTTTCTTTTTTTCTGTTATTTCTTTCTATCATGTACTCTTCAAGGAGGCATATATTATTTTCTTTTCACCCAATCACTTTATATTGTTAAGGACAATATATTTCTTAAAGTAACCTTACCACTACCTTCTCATCCTTATTTTTTTAGACTTTGATAATTTCACTCTGCCTATGAATCCTAATTGTGCTCCTTCATTTCTTGATGCAGAAATCCACATTCTAAACCATGCACAATAATTTATTTATTGGATTGGTAAATTTACCTAATGATGTCTGGAAAATCAGTTCCTGACTATAACAAATTTCTTCCCATAGTTCAAATCAACAGTCAAATCTATAACAGAGATTCCCTGGGATAAAGTATTATATGAACATTAAGCAAAGAGTTGAAAGGTTAAAAGGGGGGAAGTCTTAAATTATTGCAAATGCTTCAGTTTTAGAGAAAACCTTGGTTACTAATTTTCTGTTTTTTCCATCTCCCATACAGGCAGTACTTGGTACTTGGGTGGTGCTGCCATTAGCCCGTAAGAAGAATCTATTTTCCCTGTCTCAAACTGATCATTGTAAATATAACAGGCAGTAATAAGAACTTACACAGAGTTACCTCTACATATGCTCTCCAGAACCATGCTAACACACTTACTTTTTCCAAATATCATTAACTGAGGAAATATTTCCTAGGTTTTTAAGTTACACTTCTGAGCTTTATCACAGTGAAAAACTCTTGAATACTGCAAAGATGACTCTTTTATTATTTAGCTTTAAATAATTCATTATATTTTAATCAAGGATAGATGTTCCTAGAGTTCAAAAGACAAAAGCACAAGCATAATTATAACTCTACGTGAATGGGTACACATTATTTAAAGATGTAATTTGTCATTAATAATGAAGTATGAGGTGGAGCTCTAAAGGAGTAGAGCTTCTGAATATGATTGAAGTTGCTATCAATTTTTTTTTAGTTCATTCATTTTTAGAGAGAGAGGAAGAGAGAGACAGAAAGTGAGAGAAACATCAATTCATTGTTCCACTTTATTTACTCATTCATTGGTTGTTACTTGTATGTTTTCGGACTAGGGATCAAACCTGAAAAATTGGCATTTTGGGAGGACGCTCTAACAAACTGAATTACACATTCAAGGCCAGTCAGTTTTAAATATATTGTTATAAAACTAAGATATTATATGTAATTCCTGGGCCAACCACAAAGGAAATGTAAAATATGCACAAAAGGAAATGACAGGTACTCAGAAGGTGGCATCACAAAAATCAGCTAAATAAAAAAGAATGCAACATGGGAAGAAATGAAGGGCAAAAAAGTTATAAGACATATAAAAATAAATCAAAATAATGGCAAAAGTAAATCCTTCCCTATGAGTAACTACTTTAAATGTAAATGTTTTAAATTCTCTGGTCAAAACATACAAAGTGGTAGAATAAATTAAAACACCAGGATGTGACAAGTGAGAACTTGGACGTTGACACTGTGCCCTAACAATAATAAAATGTTGAACCAACTAAAAAATTAACAACTCACCTTACATCCCTAAGACAAATGAGGTTGCAGGGCAATCTTCTATCCCCCAAATTAAAGAAACCAATAAGCAAAAACTGGAAATCACAATTTACCAGAGCAAAAATTTTAAATGGGAAACAGTACAGGGTAGAAAAATGAAGTGTACTTAATAAATTGCTGGAGAGTTAGTTAAGCAAGCCTGAGAGATAAAACTCTAAGGGGATAGAGTCAATGTTGGGTCCTACAATATTGAGAGTTTTGCCTCCAGGAGCTCACCATGTCCCCCATGTCCTCCGAGTGATATCACAGAAAAGTCCCCCAAATCACCATGCTTTATGCAAGGTGAAGGAGAAATGAACCATTTTGGAAAATACCAGATTATGGTCTAACTAACCTGGGAGGAAAATGATTCTAGCTAAAAGTAAGCAGAAGAAAGGAATAATTCAAACTAAAGCAGAATTCACTAAGTTGAAAACAAAGAACCAATAAAGAAAAATAAAATTGCAAAGACTATACCATGAGGATGTACACTATACAAATAAATCTATAACTTATAAGAAATTGAATCAGTGATAAAAAACCTCCCAACCAACAAAAGCCTAGGACAAGATGGCTTCATTGCTGAATTCTATCAAATACTTAAAGAAAAATTAACACCAATACTATTCATAATCTTTCAGACAATCGAGGAGGAGGGAATACTACCAAAATCATTCTCTGAATGTTATTCTGCTATGAAAATCAGCAAACATCATTCTGACATGAAACTCAGAAAAAACACTATGAGGAAAAAACTACAGATTAATGTCTTATAAATTCTGATGCAAAAATACTCAACAGAATACTAGAAAGCCAAGTTCATTGCATGTAAAAGAATTGTATGACATGACTTAGTGAGATTTACTCCTGGAAAGTGATGATGATTCTTTTCTTTTCTTTTTTTAAAAATTTACTCTTTATTGTTTTTTAAATTATCATTTAGCCCCCTTATACACACATCCCAGCAATCACCATGCTGTTGTCCAATGTCCATGAGTCCTTTTCATTTTTTTGCTCAATTTTTTCATTCCCTTCACCTCCTCCACCCCACTAGTTGTCATCCTGCTCTCCATCTATGAGTCTGTCCCCATTTTACTTGTTAGTTAAGCTTGTTCATTAGATTCCACATATGAATGAAATCATATGGTATTTGTCTTTCTCTGACTGATTTATTTCACTTAGCAAAATGTTCTCTAAGCCCATCCATATTGTTTCAAAGGGTAAATTTTTCTTCTTTTTTATGGCCAAGTGGTATTCCATTACATAAATCAGGGATTTCCAACCCTTGGGCCATGGACCAGTAGTAGTCTATGGACTGTTAGGAGCTGGAATACACAGCAGGAGGTGAACAGGAGCATTATTACCACCTGAGCTCCACATCTTTTCAGATCAGCAGAGGCATTGTCATTGAAGCCAGAATCCAAATGTAAACTGTGCATGTGAGGGATCTAGGCTGCATGCTTCTTATGAGAATCTATGGAAGCAGTTCAAAATAAGAATTAAATTCTTATGGTAATCTGATGATCTGAGGTGGATCAGAGCCTATAATGCTAGCACTGGGGAGTGGCTACAAATACAGATGATCGTTAGCAGAGAGGTTTGACTGCACAGAGACCATCCCCAAACCACCCCCTCTCGCTATCCATAGAAAAATTCTCTTCCATAAATCTGATCCTTAGAGCTGAAAAGGTTGGGGAATCCTGGTATAAATGGCCATAGTTGTCCTCTGATGGACACTTAAGCTGCTTCCATAGCTTGGTGATTGTAAATAACACTGCAATGAACATAGGACTGCTTACATTCTGTCAAGTTAGTGTTTTGGGTTTCTTCGTACATATTTCCAGAAGCGGAATTGCTAGATCCTCTCTTATTCAATGCAGAACTGGAAGTCCTAGCCACAGCAATCAGAAAAGAAGAAGAAATAAAAGGCATCCAAATTGGAAAAGAGGGACTAATACAATCTTTACTTCCAGATGACATGATACTGTACATAAAGAACCCCCAAAATTCCAGAAAGAAACTATTGAAGGTAATAAATGAATTCGGCAGGATATAAAGTAGCAGGGTATACTATTAATATCCAGAAATCACTTGCATTTTTATATACCAATAACAAACTAACAGAAAGGAAAATTAAGAAAACAATCCCATTCACAATTACTACAAAAAGTGTAAAATACCTAGGAATAAGCCTAATTAAGGATATAAAAGACCCATACTCAGAAAATTATAAGACACTGAAGAAAAAAATTAAAGAAGATACAAATAAGTGGAAGCACATATTGTGTTCATGGATAGAAAGAATTAACATTATTAACATGTCCATATTATCCAAAGCACTCTATAGATTCAATGTAATTCTTATCAAGATTCCAAAAATGTATTTCCTAGAACTAGAACAAATGTTTCAAAAATTTATATGGAACCACAAAAGATCCCCCATAGAAAGAACAATCCTGAGAAAGAAGAACCAAGTTGGAGGACTCACGCTACTTAATATCAAACTATACTAAAAGGCCATAGGAATCAAAACATCATGGTACTGGCATAAAAACAGACACGTAGATCAATGGAACAGAACAGAGATCCCATAAATAAACCCACACCTTTATGATCAATTAATATTTAACAGAGGAAGCAAGCACATACAATGGGTTAAAGATAGTTTATTCAATTAATGGTGTTGGGGAAATTGGACAGACATATGCAGAAAAAAATAAACTAGACTACCCTCTTATACCACACATAAGAATAAATTAAAAATGAATAAAAGACTTAAAAAGACCACAAAAATTATAGAAGAAAATATAGGCAGGAAAATCTCAGACAATATGTTTTTGGATATATCTCCCCATTCAAGGGAAATGAAACAAAAAATAAACAAAATAATCAAACTAAAAAGTTTTTACACAGCAAAAGGATATTATCAACAAAATAAAAATACAATGGTAGAATGGAAGAACATATTTGCTGATACATCTGATAAGGGGTTAATGTCCAAAATTTATAAAGAACTCACAGAATTTGACACCAAAAATACAAACAACCCAGTTAAAAATGTTATCAAAACAGTCCAGTACTGGCATAAAAACAGGTGCATAGATGAATGGAACAGAATAGAGAGCTCAGAAATGAACCCAAGTCTTTATGTTCAATTAATATTTGACAAAAAGGGCAGGAGCATAAAATGGAGTAAAAAGAGCCTCTAGAACAAATGATATTGGGAGATCTGGACAGCTACATGCAAAAAAAAAAAAAGAAACTTGACCACCAACTTACACCATACACAAAAATCAACTCAAGATAGATAAAAGACTTAACTATAAGTCATGGTACCAAAGAATTTCTTGCAGGAAACATAGGCAGTAAAATTTCACATGTCCCATACAGCAATATTTTCACCCATATGTCCCCTAGAGCAAGGGATATAAAGAAAAGAATAAACAAATGGGACTAAATCAAATTAAAAAGCTTCCACATGGCTATGGAAAACAGCAAAATGAAAAGGGAAACAACTGTATGGGAAATATATTTGCCAATGATATGGACAAAGATTTGATCTCCAGAATATATAAAGAACTCACATGACTCCACTCCAGGAAGACAAATAATCCTATTAAAAAATGGGTAAAGGACCTGAACAGACACTTCTCCAAGGGGACATACAGAGGGCCCAGACACATATGAAAGGAGGCTCAACATCACTAGCCATCAGAGAGATGCAAATTAAAACCACAACGAGATGCCACTGCACACTGGTCATAATAGCCATCAAAAACAGATCAATAAGTGCTGGTGAGGTTGTGGAGAAGAGGGAACCTTAGTACACTATTGGTAGGAATGCATATTATTGCAACCACTGTGTAAAACAGTATAGCATTTCCTCAAAAAACTAAAGGTGGAATTGCCTTTTTACCGACCAATTCCACTACTGAGATTATACCCTAAGAATTCTGAAATACCAATTCAGAAGAGCCTATGCAGCACAATGTTCAAAACAGCACAATTATCAATAGCTAAGTGCAGGAAGCAACTTAAGTGCCCATCAGTAAATGAGTGGATCAAAAACCTATGGTATATTTACACAATGGAATACTAGGCAGCAGAAAGAAGGAGATCCTACCTTTCATGACAGCATGAATAGAACTGGGGTGCATTATGCTAAGTGAAGTAATCCAAGCAGTGAAAGACAAGTACAACATGATCTCACCTATGAGTGGAACCTAATCAACAAAACAAATAAATGTGCAAAATAGAACCAGAGACTTTGAAATAAAGAACAATCCAACAGTAGCCAGAGGGGAGCAGGGAAAGGGATAATGAGGGAAAATAAGGAAAGGTCCAGGTATAAAGGACACATGGACAAAGCCAAAGAGGGTAGGTTGGAGGGTGAAAGGTGGGGGTGGCAGAGGAGCATGATGGGAGGAAAATCGAGACAACTGTACTTGAATAACAATAAAAAAAGATAAGATATTTGTGAAAAAATAAAGAAAATTAAGCAATGCAGTATACCACAATAATAGACTAAGAGGATAAATAAAAATGCATATGATGATTTCAATTGATTCAGAAAAAAATTTTACAATTCAAAATATTTTCATGATAAAAACACTGAAATAACTCGATGTACAAGAAATCTACCTCAGTATAAAAAACCTGTAGCTAGGGAAAACTTGGAGAAACCTCATGTACACAGGTGGAAAAGAATCAGTTTTTCCTCTTGGCTCAAGACCAAGACAAAGATGTTGATTTTCACAACTTCTATTTAACATATCACTGGAACTCCTAGTCCAGTCAATTATACACGGAAAACAGCTAAAGTTTCCAAATTGGAAAGGAAGAACTAAAAATGTCTCTGTTCTCAGAAGACATGATCTTATACATAGAAAACCCTAAAGATTTCCCCCCAAACAGTTAGAAACACTAAAATTCAATATAGATGCAGGATACAAAATCAATGCACAAAAATTTGTGTTTTTATACACTAACAATGAAAGTCCCCCTCAAAAATTAATAAAACAATTCAATTTACAGTATAAAAAATTTATCTGAGTGGTAGAGTAGATGATGATAAGAATTTGTTTATAGTTTCAAAAGAATAAAATATTTAAAAATAAACTTAAATAAGGAAATGAAAGATTTGCATACCAAAATTTATAGAACTTTGCTAAAATAAAGAAGATAGAAGTAAATTCCATGTGCTTGTTGAAAGAGTTGATATTGATGAGGGTGTCTGTATGACCCTTCTCTAAAAAAGACATGCAAATGCCATATCTTTTTCTGTTCAACATCTCCAATTATCAGGTGAAAACAAATTTAAAAAATGCAATGAGATACCATGTCACACCCATAGCAATTACCTAATATGATAGCTGTTATATAATGGATGGTCAGTATGTAGTTGATAAATGAATTAATTAATCCTGTATTAAGGACTATAGACTATATTTTAAAGAAGTACATGTCAGATTTGCCAAGGTTATTATAAATTTTTTCTAATCAATTTGAATTTGAGTGTCTCTCTACAGATTGCTTCACTATATGAAAAATTCAGAAATATTATAAGATGGAGTAAGGCCTGTTTAGTACTTTGACATCACAGTCAAGGTCTTTCATTCAAATTAGTAGATTTCTCATAACAAGAAAAGATCTTGCAGAGAGAGGACAGCCAGGAAAGCTCTAGAAGAGAATAATTATTTTATTTTAATTGAAATATAACTCATCTACATTGTAAAATGCACATTTTGTAGTTTTATACTTAAGTATTTTTCTTTTTTAATCTATTAAAGATATTCTTTAAAATTTTGATTTTCAATTTTTCATTGATATTGTAAGGAAATATAATTGACTTTTTACACTAATCTGTTATCATGGTATCTTGATGACAATCATTAGTTCCATAAGGATTTCATAGAACATTTAATATTTTCCATGCAGACAGTTATATCATCAGCTTTTTTTGAAGATATAATTGACAAACCAAATTATAAGTTATTTAAAGTGGACAATATGATGATTTAATATATGAATACATTGGGAAAAAATTTCCCCCATTGAGTTAAATAACACATTCATCATTTCACATACTTACCTTTGTTTGTGAGAATATTTAAATTCAGAGAATATGTATATTCTCTCAGCCATTTCAATTATACAGCATAGTGTTATCAACTTAAATGTAATAAACAACACATTATCACATATTATATTATTACTTGACACACTAGGCCCTATTTCTGGGAGTAAAGAATAAGAGCATAAGCTTTCCAACATAATTTTGCAAGCAGTTCATGATGTCCTATGACAAAGAAGTGTATTACATGAAATTTGTGATAAGAATGCAGCCTCAGATTTGATACATCTGAAATATTCCACAAGGCTCTATAAAGCTCATCATTTGGAGAACTTGACTATTTACTCTGATATTATTAGAGTTTCATATGCAGTCACTGAAAATTTTCATAAACATTACCAATGCAGGGGGTGAAAAGTAGTGTCAAATTAGAACAGGGAAGAAAATGGCATTCTAGGTCTAGGCAACAAGGAAAACCTGCAGTGTAGTTCTTGAAACTAAGGCTATAAAATTTTTATCTTTTTGTTGTTTGAAACTAAAGAGTGCTATAATGATTTCAAATAATTTTATTAGTGGTAAGAGCTATAGTAAGAATAACAGTAAAAGTTCTTGTGACCATAAGTTTCTATGTATTAATACATATTTATACAAAATAGTAGCATTGTATTCATAAAGATGAATATGTTTTCTGTTTCTTTAAGCTATAATTCTGGCCAAAGGCCGGAAAATAGACTAAATTATTGTCTTTCTTCATTTCAGTCTATACATTTTTTATTTCTCAGATTTTCTTTCCCCATACTCCAAATGATTTCAGATTCACCTTGCTCTGAAAGTGACCCATTGTTTTGAAATTTCCTGGTTCTTATTTCTTGGAAATAACTCATGATGTAACTGTTTTCTGGCTATCTGCCTTCAGGCAAGGGATACCTTTCTCCTCCAAAAGAGGGCTGAGTTTCAGCAGTGTAAAGATCTCTCTGGGGCAAGGTCTGAAAATTGCACTGGGATCAGATAAGATTCTAAGGTCAAGGAAAACAACCCCTAAAGACAGGTGATGAAAGACACTTAGTAACTAATATCTTTTCAAATTCAAAGCCTAGCAGAAAAGGCTTTGAATTTGAAGGCTCTTTGAATTTGAAAGGCTCTTTCATCCACTGATTTACATTCCAGCCAGCTGTTTTTCTGGGTGAGTTTCTTCTCCATAAATTGGGATCAGAGTTGCTCAGAGTTGCTCATTGCAGCAAATTTTAACAGAAGTAGAAACGATAGTGAATCAAATGATCTTGGTCCTGTATCTCTCAGTAACAAACTTTCCTTTGGCGTGTTAATTTTCACTTATTCAAGTTTATCAACAACAAGACAGATAGATTAGACTCTTGTCATTTAGTGATTGAAGAGATTGCAAAGATAATCTACCACTATCTTCTTAATTACATGTTAAGAAAACTCAGAACTGACACATCCCAGTTAATTAGTGGCAGGACAAGATGAAAATAAGGTTTTCAGCTTCTTCTTTTAATATTTGCCTACAAAGTAGTTCTAACATTGCTTGGTTGCTTAAAAATAAGAGTAGACAGTCTTGTGGTTTGGAAAAATGTATGTTTGCAATTTGAGCAGGAAAGCTTGAAATATGTAGAAAGAAAGTCAAAGATAGAAGCAGCTTTGATATCTGGTTTTGTTACCACTGTAATTACAACTCTTATGCTTCCCCTGAAATACAGTCTATTCTTTATTGGGGCATTAAAACCTTATATTTTTAGATCTTGTTTCTAACATTTTACCCTGCTTCCATTTAAGGTATCTTCTTATTCCTTTCTCTTTATTTCAGATATCAAGAATGGACATTTTCTGATCTGATTATCATAAAAAGATGAATTGCATAAAATGTATGCTCATGCTGTCTTAGAAGCTATTTTTAATCTAAAAACTTTTCTTATCCATATGTTTTCCATACACCTAGTAAGACTTTAAAGAAGGATGTGATTATTTCTCAGTTGAAGTAGACAAATCAATTTAAATAAGTAAAACATTGAGTCCATGAAAGTGTTCACATCATTGGAAAGCCATTTCATCCATTTGCATGAATGTCCATTCTCATGGGTCAAATCGAAGAAGCTTATTCCGTTCCAGAGAATCCATGATCTCAAAGATTTCTGACCTTTTCTTCAGAAACTTCCCTCATTTCTGTATTTTTGTTTTAGACACCTTTGAGTAGGTAGTAATTAATATACCTTTGTTTTCACAGAAATTCTCTGTGAGTCCTAACAAACACTTGTTACCAAACCCTGAGTGCTTACTTTCTCCCATACTTTGTACTGAGTTTTTCATTTGTAAATTTATTTAGCCCTCCCAGTACTCAATGAGTTAAGTGACATTATTACTCCCATTTATAGTTAAGTAAACCTATGAAACTTGGACAAGATCCCATGTGAGGTAAATATGTAGTGGATATTATATTTCAAAATTTCTATCCTATGATTTTAAATACTGTGTTTTTTGTTTTTCTGTTTGTTTTATGAGATGGTCAGTCACAGACAGAGGAAAGGCTTAGGAAGCAAATGCCAACAGATCCTAGAGATCTGAGGTACAGCAGGCTTTACAAGGTCAAATAAAATAAACAAACAAACAAACAATCAAACAAACACCAAGGTGATAGGATGATGGGGCAGGGGTCTGGGCCTGTGAGACCAAAGGAGGAGATGGAGGTAGGGGAGCTTAAGCCAAGACCTTTACTAGGGTTTCCACAGCAAAGCAAGACAGGGAAATGTGAACAGTTTAGAATTGGATCGTTTGAATAATTTTGGTGGACTTTGGGTATAGGTGTGGCCTCTACTTGCCTGGTACCTAGCAGCAATATGATTAAGGCAGAAGAATATTGCTTCTTGGAGGACATGGGACAGATAAAGGCATAAGAATGGCTTAGTTTGCATATTAAAGCAATACACCTGGCTGTGCCCTCTGCTATTGCTAGAAATCGGCTAGCTCAGACAGGGAGGGGCAGTCTCTCTCCAGCAAGAAAATTTTTTAAGATGTCAAAAATTATAATACATAAATAATTATATACATATATCGATATATGCATACATATATAGATATGTGTACACATATATAAGGTGATATATATTTTTATAAAATAATATCACTATATTTTATATTTTATATTATGTATATAAATATATGTCAACATATATTATATAATATACATTCATTCATATTGTGGGCCTGGCACTAATAATGCCCCCTTTTATTACAAAATCTTTATTAAAAAATCATAAGCATGTAATTTTGTAACATAATATCATACTCTCAAACACACCATAAGCCATTTTAGGTGAAATATTCAAATTAAAACAATAAATTATTACATCCATATTATTACCCTACCAATCACACTCAAGCAGGCATTACTTTTGCTGAACCCTGTAATATATATAATACACAAACAATATTACATAGAAGAAAAGTAATTTGATAAATTCATTATCACCTGTAATTGTGCACTTGGAGCTAAATTTTACTTTTATCCTTACATGGTTAGACAGTTTATAAATAATTTTCTAGGATATATTGTCTTTTACACATCAGAGCTATTTCTTTGTCTGCTTATGTCACATTGATAAGCTATATCCATATTTGTCCCAATCACTTTTAGGGAATCCCCTCCCTAACCTCATTTTATATGGACAACAAAGAGAATTTCTTATCACATAATTTCTGATAATTTCAGTCTATATCTCTATTGCCTTAGACATAGTCTACTAATGAATGTTACTACTGAATCTCATATAGCAAGATTTCCTTCTCCATCAACTATTGAAGTATTTTATTACCTTGGGGACTTTCAAGTTATGTCATCTTTTATATTCCCACTGAACCTGTATTTTATTCTATAATTTTACAGCAGTAATCTCTCTAGTTTCCTTTTAAAGAGAAACACATAGAGTCCTATTTATAGTGGTATTCCTTATTCAATGTATTTGTCTATGACAAAATCATAGGGAAGATAAAACCTTCAAAAGATGTTAAGTGTATAAATTGGTTAATGAAAAATAAGAAAGAGAGCATATAAAGCTATCTTTAGCTTTAGAGAGTAGATTTCTAAAGAAAAAGAGTTGGACAATTATTAGAATATCAGGAGTTCAGAGTAGAAGTGAAGTGAAACAATATAATAAGAGATATCAGAATTTATTTTTACTTCCAACTGGTAAGAGTAAAACAAAAGAAAGTACTTGGGTTAGATTGAATTCCATTATAAATAAAAGACAGGCCCACAGCCAACCTGCTTTTTTGTATCTGAAATACATTAATATCATCAAAATATTTAAGTTACAAGGTTTAGCCAAAAGGCAGTTTGTGCAGGTTACAATTCTATCCTAAATGATTGTGCCTTCTAACTAAACTAACTTTCTATCTTCTCAACTTTCTGTCTCCTTTAAGATCTGCAAGGACTTACATCACCTTCTATCCCATTCTCTTACACATCCATAAATTATGCTAATAGGCCAGTATTATCTTAGTAAGCAAAATATGCTTCTCCAATGCTGATAAAAAACAAACAAAAAAACAACTCTTCCATCTCAGTTTCCAAGAAAGAACCAGGATAACAGGCCTGAACAGAGGCAACTCAACCAATATTTGCTGGAAGAAAAAACCCCCTCACTGCCCTGAGAGTCAATTTGTTAGATTTGTGAGGAGGTATTTTTCTTCCTATACTAGAAAAACATGTAAAGAATGGGAAAATTGGCCACCATCTGGGGATTCTGACCTTTGAAGAAAATGAACAAGGCTATGAGATTAAAGATTCAATCTATAATTTCAAGTGCCACAGATAAATTTTGCCTAATCTGAAATGTGTCTGGAGTTTGGAAATGGATATAGACAAAAAAAATTAATCTCCTCATGACACTATCTGAGAACTCTTCAAAAACTAGCAAGATCAGTGCTGTTATAATTTCAATTTCTACAATTTCTAGTTGAAAAACACTGGATTTATCTTTCTCATTCACAAATACCCACAGTGGCTTTAGAAAATATATCCATGAATTCTATTTTGATACTGACTTAAATTGATTCCCAAAAATATAGTCATGTGACCTCATTTTAATCATGTTTTTTTATGCTCTTCTTTCTTCCTATCCATATTTTTTTCTCTGAATAGGTAATAAAATCAGTGGTGAGGAAAGGATTTGCTAACTGGATGGAATCTACCAACATGTCGTATCTGAACCCAAGTACAGTGACTCTGATTGGGATCCCTGGACTGCAGCACGTGCAATTTTGGATTGGATTTCCCTTTCTTGGTGTATGCCTGATGGCTCTGCTGGGGAACACTTTCTTGTTAATCATCATCCCTACAGAACGCAGTCTTCACCAACCCATGTACATCTTCCTGGCAGTGCTGGCAGCCACTGACCTAGGTCTCTGTGCAGCGATTGCTCCAAAGATGTTGGCCATCTTCTGGTTTGGCTCCTTATCCATGGCCTTTGATGCCTGTCTCACCCAGCTCTTCTTCATTCATGCCTTGCAGGGTATGGAATCTGGCATTCTGTTGGCCATGGCCTTTGACCGCTATGTTGCCATCTGTGATCCTTTGAGGTACACATCCATCCTCACACCTTTCTTTTTAGTTCTGACGATTCTGATGCTGGCACTTCGGACAACAGCGCTTGTTGGGATTTTGCCCATTCTACTTAAACGACTACAACTTTTCCAGTCTGTGACTATTGGTCATTCCTACTGTGAGCACATGGCTGTGGTCAAGCTGGCTGCAGAAGATGTCCATATTAACAAGTCATATGGGCTCTTTGTAGCTTTTGCAATTCTAGGTTTTGACATGATCTTTGTCTTGATCTCCTACATTCTAATTTTTCAGGCTGTTTTTCGTCTTTCCCAGAGGGAGGCACGACATAAAGCATTCAGCACCTGTGCTGCCCATATTGTTGTCTTCCTGGAGTTTTATATCCTTGCCTTTTTTTCCTTCTTAAGCCATCGTTTTGGACATGTGTCACCCCATGCCCATATCCTATCATCTACCATCTATCTTCTTGTGCCCCCTGCACTTAACCCCATTATCTATGGTGTGAAGACCAAAGAGATCCGCAGGCAAGTCAAACAGATTTGTATTCTGAAGACTGACACACAGAAGTGATCCAAAAATATTGTAGCATGACATAGGAAATGTATGTATCTGTCTGTTTAAGATGGAAACTCCTTGTACCATGTCTATTCTGGTGAGGTTGTTATATTATAGTGATCTTCCCTAAATAACCCATATTCCTGAAACAAGAGCACTCAGAATATGAGATAAATTTTAGTGAAAACATATATGTATATCACAAATTCCTATTATCCTCCATCTCTCCTTTTCTTTCTTCTTTTATCTTTTCTTATAATCTTGGTATGATAATAAATAATATAGTTTTGTACCTACCATAATTGGTGCTAAAAAAAAATACCCTTCCTTCTTCATGTGGTGGAAAACTTTATGAGTCATCTACAAATGAAACATATTTGTGTTTTTTTTCTGAATTGAAAGTGACCAAGTTTATTTAAAAAAACATATTTTTTACCATTATGAAAACATAATGTGAAGGCTCTGGTGACTGGCTCTTCAATTATGAGAAGAATGTGCTAGACAAACTACATTTTTGTGGCCACTAAATTTTATATATTTCAGTAGTTGATTATAAAATGGTGAAATTCACTATCGTTAAGAACTATATGGAAACACACTGCTTCTGAAATAAAAATGTTTTTGTGTGAATAAAAATCTCTCTATCAATGAAGATTGTGAAATAGTGAGTGGATGATCCTCTATAAGGGTGGCATTCTTCACATGGCATTCTTCATGGGGTTTCAAGAATATTATAACAGTTCTAAGTCCCACTGGCTGGGTTAGGTCAGAGATATCAGAAACCATTGTCAGCAATAAATATACTTCCATATAGTGTCTAAATAAAGACACTATCTATTCACAGCATGTAGAGTAGAAAGATGTCACATTCTGAAGGATATTATTATTGGCAGGTACCAACTGTGGCTATAATTATTTTTAGTAGGCAGAAATGTGAATTGATAAATAGATGGTTGTTGGAGTATTTACTTAGCAAAAATAAATACTTCTTTCCTCTATGTGGCTTACCACTCCAAACTTTGCCCAATTTCTCATTTTTTTCTGTAATAGCACCTGCAGTGGATTGAGAGTCTTTTCACTGTGAAGCAGGGGTCAGAAGATAAGCTAAATGCCTGAGTTATGGGAGGAAACTGCTGTCATGCTGAAAAAGCCATGTTGTCATTGAAGAAAAGAGATGTGTCCTGGCTCCATAAATCTCTATAAATCTCTGACATATAAGCCAGGTGCTTGGGCTATGTTGGGATCTCCAGAGGGAAAAAACTAATTCACAAAAGTGAGAGAAAACCATGTTCATATATAAGAACTGATGTGGATTGTGAAAAACAATCCACTGGTGAATAATGATTGAGATGTTTGGTAACATAATTTAGAACCTAGAGAGGAAGTAGAAGCTGAAAAATTGTATTATGTTTTGCAAATTGTATTTTTAAGCATGGCTGTAAGTATATCATCCATATGTGATCTTGTCATACCTTCATGAAGAATGATTTTTTTTTCTCCCTGGCTGGGTAGCTCATTTGGTTACAGCATAATTCCTATATGCCAAAGTGCCAAGGTTGTGGGTTTGATCCCTAGTCAGGGCACATACAAGAATCAACTGATGAATGCTTAAATAAGCAGAATAATAAATTGACACTTCTCTTTCTCTTTCAAATCAATAAAAATTTAAAAAAATTTAAAAATGAATGCTGCTAGGCCCTGGCTGGTGTAGCTCAGTGGATTGAGCACGGGCCTGTGAACCAGACGATCACGGTTCAATTCCCAGTCAGGGCACATGCTTGGGTTGCAGGCCAGTTTCTGTCAGGAGCCAGTTCCCTGCAGGGGATGCATGAGAAGCAACCATACATTGATGTTTCTTTCCTCTCTCCTTCCCTTCCCCTCTAAAAAGATAAATAAATAAAATATTTAAAAAATATTTAAAAAAATGAATGCTTCTATACCTTTCAATAAATTTGAGACCTAGCAACTGCCACGAATACAACAGAAATCTGTATGTGCCAATTCTTGGAGAGTCCTTAAACTAATATTGTACCTTTTCTTATTTTTATGCCATGATATAAGAACCCCCTGGGTTCTATTGTGATGGAACAGGAATCAGTATGGAGGTGAACTGAGGTACTTGACATCCGAGTGAGTGAAAAAGAGGCCTTGTCCCTGGACCTGGATTCCTACTCCAAACACTATCTGCAACTGTTTGAGAGACTCCAAGTGAGAACTGCACAGCTGAGTCCAAGCAATCAATGGAACCTTGAGGGAAAAAATCATAAACTATTGTTCAAAGCCACTAAGTGATGGGGTGTTGTATTACACAAAAATAAACACATAAAGGAAATGATGTCAAGTGTTAAATTCTGCAGTAACAAAAGCTTAAAACATGCAGCATTGGTTTTGAGTGGATGTACAGAAGCTTAAAGGGTGCTAATGTTGATGAAGGCTTTAAATAGAGTGACAAAGTTGTTATTATGTACCAGAGAATAAAGGAATATGTGCTTTGTAATGATGGAACAATTGACAAAACTGTCACCCTTTTTCACATAGAATATATATATATATATATATATATATATATATATATTCTCTCTCTCTATATATATAGAATATATATATATACATATATATATATATATATCTTCAATGAACCTGTGGGTTTGATAAATTAAATTTCCAAGGAATGTTGAAAGTACCACGTATAATAAAATATGTATAGAAAAAGATGAGTCAAAGAAGTGTTTAACTTTCAAGTATACCTCAGAGAAACTACAAAGACTTCTGGTCATTCTGAGTTTGAACACAAAACTGGTTCTCATTCACTTTTTCTTTAGACATTATATACTTAAAGTCTGAGCTGGCCTCTGGGGGAAAAATGCATTTTTAAGACACTTTGTTATTCAGAAGAACTGCCAGGTTAGACTGAAAAGGATAGTGACATATTAAAATGAAAAGCATCATTGCAGTCCCCAACCTACTGGCTTAGAAAGATGAAGTGAAAATGTGAGCCATTAAAAGTGATAACTCAAAGTATAAAACCTAAATCCTAGAGGGTAAAACCAAGAACCACAGAGGGGAAAGAGAATTATTCTTGTGGAGCAAACTAGGACTTCAAATCAAGAAACTGGCAATACACGCCTTCAATTTCAGTATGCTATTCGCCGGTAACTGCATGTTCCATTTTTCTTCCTCTCGTCAATCGATTGTTTCTGCAGTTATCCTATTGCTGTATTAACATTATATGTTGACAATGTAAAAAGCAAATGACTTATCTCTTCCATTAATATGTGTTCAGAGAAAGAGAAATCATATTCCAAGAACTATATCCAAAGAACCATACACATGAAAGCTTGGATGTAATTTAGGTGATGAAAATTTGGATGAATGCCAAAATGGAATGACGAAAGTTTGGAGGGGATGTGAACATTTGTTGCATATGAGAGAAACCATGCCTGACTATCTTTGTCAAAGATGGATATGACAGTGTCTTCTACGTGAAGAAAAACTCATGTTTTTTCTGCAATGCAACCATCAGGAGTCTATTTCCCATCCCCTTGAATTTGGTCAAATTCCATGACTGCTTTGAACAATAGAATACTACAGAAGGGATTCTATGTAAGTCTTGCACATAAACCCTATCTAGCCTAGTAGCTTCTGCTTTTTATCATTTGAAGCCCTAAAAGACCAGGTATGAAGTTCATTCTAATTCTAAGGGGACAGAGGCTGGGGAGGAGTAATGAAGCACCAAACTTGTCAATGAAGAAGCCATATTGAATGATTTCCATCCCTATGAACTTTCTGAGAATTTAGCTGAAGCCCCTTTCTTCCTGCAATCATGGGAGAACTTAAAGCGAGAATGTTAAATTAAACCAAATCAACACAAAACTCAAAATTTTGGTTTGTTTGTAATGTAGCAAAAACTAATAAAAATAATTGGGAAAGGGGGTTATAGTTGATGAAACACTGCCCCACTGAAGATGAGACGTGTCCTATGTAATATTCAGAAGTGGAGTTGAGATTTCACTATGAAAGGATCCTAAATGGCAAAGAATGCTGGACAGTCAAACAAAATGCTTCTTTTCTCCCTCCCTCCCTGTCGTTTCTCCAACTCCTTCCTTTCCTCCATGTCATCTTTCATTTCTTTCTTTTATTTTTAGCACATATGTTGAATGTGTAAGTTCATGAATTGTTTTAAATTCACTTGCTTCATTCAAAGAAGTTCTTTGAAATGAGCCTTGACCTATTCAGCAGCATATGTTTACTAAACTCATATCAGATACCATTGAAATTCTAGATGCTATGAAAACAAGTATAAACCACACTTTCATCATTAATGTTTGAAAAGATCATGTAAGGAGGCAATTTGCATGTTGCATGCTATGTGTTATAACTGAGAAAGAATAAGGTAACACCAGAGACCGTTGAAAAGAATTCAATATAAAGTGAAGGGGAAAAAGAGGCAGGAAGTTAGGAAAGGCTTAAAAAGAAAGTATTGTCCAAGATGAGCTCTAAAAGTTGATAAAAAGCATGTAGTTGTAGCATTCTAAGGGTAGTTATTAATTTATTTGAGCAAATTTATGTACTTGAAAACAGGTACAGCCAAATTGGAAGAGGTTAATAGTGATTTTGCATATTTATTAATAAAATCTATATGTGCATCACATATATATGTAAATGAGTTGTGAATTTATGCACATCTCAGGTGAGGTATATGAATATGTATAAATATAAGTATGATAACATGTTACAGAGAGAGAGAAAGATAGTGAGAGATGTTTATAAACAAAATGATTGGAGATATGTATATGAAAGAAAAACATGTATATTTATATATGGTTGTATGAAATAAATATCACGTGTGTGTGATGTTTGTTCCAGGTAGACCTGGGGATATCTAAATTATGAAGTTTGAGGATGGGTAAATGGTCATGATTTACATGTATAGGTCACTTGGTTTATGAGTTGGTATTTAGAAACATTTTTAAAAACTGAGACTAGTGTTTAGAACATGCTTATGTGTAGTGAAAAAATCAGTTTCTGGGTACAGTCCTTGCCCTTAAAGAAACGTCAGTGTAAGTGCAGTGGTAAGGCATGCAGACTAATATTTGAAGTAAAGAACAAGTCACAGACTAATGAATGTCACAGAGGCTAAAAGTGTTGGCAGTACAGAAAATGACAGGTTGGTGTCATTTGAGGACAGGCATCAAGGAAAACAAATTAAAGAAGAAATCTCTTGAGGTGTGAAGGATTTCAACTAAAAGATCAAGGGAAAATGCCTCCCAAGTAGCACAAAAAATAAGCTAAAGTAGCAAGAAATGTGTAGTTTATTCACAAATAAAGCAGTTGGTTTGGCTGGATTGATGCCTGTCCTGTGATTTAGTGAAAATAAAGCACATGGAAAAGCAGACTGGAATTAAGTCATGCAATTATTTTAATGTCATGCTATGCAGTTAAGACTTTATCTTGAGAAACTGGCTGTTGAAGATTTTAAGTACATTAAGGAAGATATTTGTTTGGAAAATACAACTCCATTTGCAGAGTTAATAAAAACTTTGAATATTAGAGAAATTGATTATATGAAGATTAGTTAAATAAATTTTAAAGTATAGAAATTTAAAATGATAAAGTATAAGAAAAAGATACTGGAAATGTTCAGAGAAACATTAGTCATTATTTGGATGAAGGGAAGCAAAAAAAATAATTAAGAACATCAGTATTTTGAACAATTTAACAAGTCAAATGAGTAAAAGTGGGGAATATAGAGGGATAACATAGTGGCAAAGAGATTAAGAGTTTCGTTTGGAAAGACTTAAGGTTAAGGTGCATATGGAGAGTGGTTCACAAGGCTGTTTCAGTGTGTCTTCTGGAACACAGAAATAGTGCATGCTTTGAGATACAGATTTGGTTGTCTTCACTGTGTGAAAACAAATTAAAGTAGGTAGAAGGGAAAAAATGAAGCTAGAGGAAAAAATAGTTTTTTTAGTTTCTTTTTTATTTCCCATGCTTTCCCATCAACGCCAATCTACTGCATATTGTTTGCATAATTTGACACCAACAATAACTCTCTAAATAAGACTATTCTTAGAAGATTTTCTTCAGAATAGTCTTCTTTAGGGAGTGGTAGGGGGAAAATGGAGACAACTGTGCTTGAACAACAATAAAAATGTGGAAAAAATAACAAAAAATGTTTAAAAAATTAAAATTAGGTATGAAAATTAATAAAAGACTATTCTCCATTAAAACCCTTCAAACAAAAAAAGATCTTTACTCACTGATATGATCACAGATAGTTTTACACAATTATTTCCATTAAGATTATTCTTCATGATATATAATTCTGCACTGGTTCAATATCTAAAACATACATGTAGAAGAAGTATACTAACAATGAATCAGCAGAAGCAGAAATCAAGAAAAAAATCCCATTCAATATAGCAAAAAGAAAAATAAAATATCTGGGAATAAATCTAACCAAGGAGGTCAAAGACCTGTATGCAGAAAATTACACAACACTGAAGACAGAAATCAAGGAAGACACAAACAAATGGAGACGTATACCGTGTTCATGGATTGGAAGAATTAACATCATCAAAATGTCCATACTACCCAAAGCAATTTACAGATTCAATGCAATACCTATTAAAGTACCAATGGCATATTTCACAGACATAGAACAAACACTTCAAAAATTTATATGGAACCATAAAAGACCCCGAATAGCAGCTGCAATGTTAAGAAAGAAGAACAAAGTAGGAGGGATCACAATACCTGATATCAAACTGTATTACAAGGCCACTGTAATCAAAACAGCCTGGTACTGGCATAAAAACAGGCACATAGACCAATGGAACAGAATAGAGAACCCAGAAATAAACCCAACTCTCTACAGTCAATTAATATTCGACAAAGGGGGCAGTATCATAAAATGGGGTAAAGATAGCCTCTTCAACAAATGGTGTTGGGAGAACTGGACAGCTACATGCAAAAAAATGAAACTCGAGCACCAACTTACATCATACACCAAAATAAATTCAAGGTGGATAAAAGACTTAAATATAAGCCATGACACCATTAAAGTCCTAGAGGAGAACATTGGCAGGAAAATCTCAGATATTTCACGCAGCAACATTTTTACTGATATGTCCCCTAGAGCAAGGACTATAAAGGAAAGAATAAACAAATGGGATCTCATCAAAATAAAAAGCTTCTGCGCAGCTAAAGAAAACAGCATTAAAATAAAAAGACAACCAACTGTATGGGAAAACATATTTGCCAATGATACCTCAGACAAAGGTTTAATCTCCAAAATATACAAAGAACTCACACGACTTCACTCTAAGAAGACAACTAACCCAATTAAAAAATGGGGAAAGGACTTGAACAGACACTTCTGCAAGGAGGACATACAGAGGATCCAGAGACACATGAAAAGATGCTCAATATCACTAGCTATCAGAGAGATGCAAATTAAAACTACAATGAGATACCACTTTACACCGGTGAGAATGGCTATCATAAACAAAGCAATAAACAACAAATGTTGGAGAGGGTGTGGGGAAAAGGGGACTCTGGTCCACTGTTGGTGGGATTGCAGACTGGTACAACCATTATGGAAAACAGTATGGAATTTTCTCAGAAAACTAAAATTGGACTTGCCTTTTGACCCAGCAATTCCACTGCTGGGATTGTATCCTAAGAACCCTAAAACACCAATCCCAAAGAACCTATGCACCCCAATGTTCATAGCAGCACAATTTACAATAGCCAAGAGTTGGAAGCAACCTAGGTGCCCGTCAGTAAATGAATGGATCAAAAAACTATGGTACATATACACAATGGAATTTTATGCTGCAGAAAGAAAGAAGGAGCTCCTACCTTTTGCAACAACATGGATGGAACTGGAAAGCATTATGCTGAGTGAAATAAGCCAGGTGTTGAAGGACAAATACCATATGATCTCACCTCTAACAGGAAGCTAAACAACAAAGCAAACAAGCAAGCAAAATATCACCAAAGACACTGAAATAGAGAACAGGCTGACAGTGACCAGAGAGGAGAGGGGAGGGGATTTCAGGGGAAAACGGGAAAGGTTTGCTGGAACAAGTATAAAGAAAACATGGACAATAATAAGGGGGTGTGTAGAGATGGGAGGGAGGTGAGGAGGGCTGGGGAGGGGTGGGCAGGGATGGGGTAAAAGGCAGAAAGCTGTACTTGGATAATTAAAATAAAAAAAGAGATATTTTTTGATTTATAGCTCCAAAAAAAAAATAAAATAAATCCAAAAAAATCAGGATAAATATTTTTGTCCACAAGTCTTGATAATATAGTCCTAAATTCATTGTTAACTCATTTGAAATAATGTGCTTCCAATTCATAATATGTAATGCAATTACATAAATAATAAAATTAACAACAAAATATTTCCCTATGTTACTACTTGCAGAAGCATTTGAGGAGGGTTCTGGTCATGAGGGTTTCATAACATCTGCATTCTGTTAGAAATAACTTGTCTCAGTTACATTCCCATACTGAATAAATCCTCCTCTTCCTTGCTTTGGTTATTTCATTCCCCACGAACCCCCAAATTTGACAGGTATTATTTCTACCTCCAACCTAACCTGATTTCCAGCTCCATACCCCAGGTCTCCTGTCTACCCCAGGTATCAAACTCAGTCTCCATGACAGTACAGGATCCTCAGTACCCACTCCCTCATTTGCTTGGTCCGTACTCCATATATCAAGGGGTTGATCATGGGAGGCACAAGGAAGTAAAGATTGTCAATGATAATCTGTAGATGGGGAGCCATATGGTAGCCTAAACTTTGGGCTAGGACAGAAAAGACAACAGGGGAATAAAAGAGACCAATGACACAAAGATGAGAAGCACATGTGCTAAGAGCTTTGCCCCGAGCCTCCCAAGAGGGTATCTGAAAGACAGCCTGAAGGATCAACCCATATGAGAGCATGATAAAAAACAGATCAAATCCCACAGATGCTACAATAACCATGAGGCCATAGATAATGTGCTCAGAGATGTCTCCACAGGCTATCTGTACCACAGCCATGTAGGCACAGTAGGAATAAGCAATGTTGTAGGTTTGGAAGCTTTCCAGTCTTTTTGCTAGGATGGGTGCTGGGATCAGCACCGTCACTGCCCTTGCCAGTACAGACAGTGCCATCTTCACAAGCATGTCGTGAGCAAGGATGGTGGTATATCTCAGAGGGTGCCAGATAGCCACAAATCTGTCAAAAGCCATGGCCAGGAGAATCCCAGACTCCATGACATAAAACAATGGGATGAAAAACATTTGCGTGAGGCAAGCGTTGAAACTGATTTCTTTGGCATTCATCCAGAAGATACCCAGCATTCGGGGCACAGTGACACTGACCAGGGACAGGTCAACAACTGATAGCATGGCCAGGAGGAGAAACATGGGTTCATGAAGACTCTTCTCCACCCAGATGATGCATATGATTGTGGCATTGCCAATGACTGCAATGACAAAGACCAAGAAAAAAGGCACAGAGAACAAGCCATGGGATTCTTCTAAGCCAGGAATTCCAGCCAGGACAAATATCAAAGGCTGAGGAATGGAACTGTTGCAAGAGGACGTTCCTACCATGAGCTCCTCCAAGGTCTGATTCCTGAGGGGAAAGGAATAAGGGACATTTTGAAATCACTGTATAATTTGTATTTAAAATACCAGGTATTGTAGGTATTATGATGATAATCATAATTATATTACATCAACTAGTGGTCAAATAAATGTTTCAGCTGCTTGGGGTAAAGAGGATGATAGTCCTGGCCTAGTTTCTCTACAATGGGAAGAAACAATTTCAGGGATAAATTCTCAATGAAAACATATCAACTCCATTATTTTAGATTGTTCTGAGGCTCTGATCCCATTTAATATTTAATATGTGAAATCTTGTAGGATTTTTTCCCAATTAGCAGGACCTGGAAAGAGACTCAACATTACAGGCAAAAGCTGGAAATCATGGTTTTCACTACAGATGAGAAAGTTTAATTTCATCATCCCAAGGTCCTCAGCCCTTGAGATTGGCCTTGGTGCTTTATGATTATTCTCTGGAGTATTTGTTGATTTTTACAAAGAACCTAGGAAACCTACTGATCTTATACCTAAAAATATGATAGTATTCTGAAGAAATAACATATTTTCCATGAGAAAACTGAATCCAAAAATACAATAGATTACAAAATACAAAATACAAGTTCCAGTGTTTTAGAATTAAAGTGTGGTTGGGAGTGGGTAGAAGTAAGTTAAATTAATGGGGTGGCATATATATATATATATATATGTGACTTTATGTAATTTTATATGGAGAACTTAGTGGTTAATTGTGATATATATTTCTATGGAAATAAGGCTATTGTATTTGCTGTACATTTTGACCTACTTAACTATTTTGAATAGAAACACATATTTAAAAATTTATAAATTATTTGATAAAAATTATGAAGAGTATAATTAATAAATTTAAAGTGAAAAACAAATAAGTATATAATAATTATAAAAATAAGGTATAGAAATAAGACTCTTTTATTAATATGATTGAGATTAAATTTCACTATTAAGATTTAGACTCCAAATTTTGTTAGAAATATCTCAATTATATAATATTTAAAAGAATCACACAGAATAATTTTCTTTTTTTAATTTTTTAATTTTTTTTTACATTTTAAAATTGTTGTTCAAGTACAGTTGTCTCCATTTCTCCCCACCACTTCCCACCACCCCAGCCATCCCCACTTCCCACCCTTGATCCTAACCCTCTTTGGGTTTGTCCATGTGTCATTTAAGTTTAAAATAAGGTTTTAAAATTTTATTTTTAAAAAATGTTGCAGAGTTGTTTGTGGATATACCTAATTATATTCAAATTGCTACAGCTTGCTCCAAAAATGTGTAATTTAAACCACTTTCATTTCCTGTGACCAGGAGCAAAGCTTAAACTAAAATTAGGATGGAAAAATGTAACACAAAGTTGTATTTTAAAGTTGCAAATAAAAGTACAGTAATATTAATATTGTGTCCTTTTGTTTCATTGTTAATAAACTTGATTATTTGTCTTTTATGACAATTAATTTACACTAAAGATTTAAGCACACAATATAGAGTGACATATCTGCTAAAGTAACCCAAATACACATCATAAAATTGAGCTGTTCAGATCTAAGTATTTCATATATCAGCTGCATCTGGTAAGAAGCATACCATAGCTGAACAATAGGCAGGTCTTCTGGAAGTTAAATTGGTATGGTAAAATTAGCAAGGTCTTTGAGATAATACCTGTCGGAGATACAATTTCAGCCCTGCTACTCTATCTAATTTGGCCAGTATTTTAATGCTTTGAATCTCATTTCTTTTTTATCCTTTTCTTGAAATAATTTTTAAAAATGTATTCTATTACAGTTGTGCCAGTTCCCCCCTCTTTGCCCTCCTCTGCCCCTCCCACCTCCCATTCCCACAATCAATCCCAACATTGTTGTCCATGTCTGTGGGTCATTCATACATGCTCTTTGTCTAGTCTCCTCCCCTTCTTTTGGCCATTATCCCCCTCACCCTCTGGTCACTTTCAGTGTCATTTCTTCATCTCAAAAGTGGGATAAGGCTTGCTTTAAATATTGTAATGAGTATTAAATCCATTATTAAATCCTAACATTGTATAAAACATATACTATTCCTGACAAAATCCTTTGAACGTTTGGTTGTTTTAAAAATTCAAACTTTTTTCTTTTTCTGTGAAGTACAAGGTTTAAATTAAAGATGCAAAAAATAATGTTCTTTTTGTGTTTTGTTTCTTGCAAGGACTGTAACTAGAATAATTAATAGTCTTGAATTGACAACCTAAAGAGACATGCTTGACAGCTCTGGTAATTTTACCCTCAAATATTTTTACATTCTTTATATACTTGAGTGAAAAATGTTTAGTATCACCAGAGATGGATATCTGGCTAAATAAAAGATGCTAAAAGATTTTAAAAGTATATTTTAGTTTAATAGGAGAAAGAACCTTATCACAAACTCAAACAGAAAAGATACCCTGTGGAACCTAAAACTCATTATCAGGTAAAAATTGAATGATCATGTACCAGGAATATTGCAGAGCTAACAGAAATAATTGCCACCAACAGCTATAACATTAATTATAAGTAAAGAGACTATCAATTTAGGTTTAAAAATTAGGAAAAGAGTTACTACTTTCTAACGAATGTCACTGTGCATTTTAAAAATTGCAGATCCCAACCATGGTCTTAAAAGGGTTGGTGATTGTTATTTAGGTATCCTTTTCTCCTACAGGATTTCTGCATCTCAGGATTTTCTACTTTTTTTCTCCCTCTTTTTCTTTCTCTTCCTGGAATAGTACCTGTAGATGGTTGTGAGTCTGGTCACAACA
This sequence comes from Sturnira hondurensis, assembly GCF_014824575.4. Classification (NCBI taxonomy): domain Eukaryota; kingdom Metazoa; phylum Chordata; class Mammalia; order Chiroptera; family Phyllostomidae; genus Sturnira; species Sturnira hondurensis. Next base: position 411,139 of record NW_028075163.1, on the reverse strand, counting down.
GTGGAACTGGGACGAACAAAGCAGCTGTCCACTTGAGGTGTGGAAGAATTCTGTTGATGTCCAGATTAAAATGGAGTGTCTGAGCTGGAAGCAGGTTTATGCTGGTTTGTCCTGCCTCCCACCCCTCCACCCCCTGGGGTAGAGACTGGGTCTCTAGTGGCCTCTCTGTTAGGCAAAGTGCTTTACTTAGCTCGGATATTCTGGGGAAGAAAGGCTAGAACCAGTCATTGAGGATAGGAAGTGTGGTTGAAGAGACAGAAAGAGAGTGGACTTTGGGTAGTGAGCACACATTGGGTGTTGTATTATAAAGTTGTACAACACAGATGTTGTATTATAAAGTTGTATACCTAAACTTACATAAGGTTATCTTTTTCACTTAGTATAATATTCTTTTTTGTTTTTATTTTATTTTTTTCACTTTCTTTATTGTTGGTCAGGTACAGTTGTCTTCATTTCCCCTCACCTCTCTCCCCCACACCAGCCATCCCCACTTCCCACCCTTGATCCTCCCCCTCCTTTGATTCTGTCCATGTGTCCTTTATACATATAAAAATATGAAAAAATGTTACCCTTATAAATTTAATTAAAATTTTTAAAGATCAGATGTTTAGGAGCACTGAAAAATTAATTGTTGGTGTGTTGAGAAAGTTGAAGCCTGTAGTTTAGGAACTCTAGGGAGAAAAATAAAGACTGGGGGATCACTTAGAATGAAATTAAAAAGCACTTGGAATAAAGTAAGGCAGAGGTGTTTACAGCTATAATTATATACAAATTGCTACAGCTTGCTTCAAAATCAGTAATTTAAAACATTTCAATTTACCATGACCTTGAGGGCTCCAGAACCAAAACTTAAATAGGAATTAAGAGTCTTGATTTCCTAGATGCAATTAGGATCCACAAAAAGCTGAAAAAATATGTGCACTAAGTAAATTTTAATTGACTAAATTAAGACAATTGGTTGGTAAATAAAGATATATAAAAGAAACATAGAGATATGATATGAAAGTAGAATAGATGGAGAAGCTTTAGAAAAAAATATTGCACAATACAAAATTTAAGATAGACCAAGTTTCAGAAAGACTTGGCAGAAGTCAGAAGCTTAACTTGTAAGTGCAAAAGAAGGAGAAAAACTGTTGAGAAATTCTTAAGGAACTGTGTTGGGGAAAGTGGTCAAATATAAACATTCTGAAGGTAGGGCTCTGTTTGTTCACTGTTATTTCCCCAGGGCCTGGCAAATTGTAGGTCTTTAAATATTTTATATAAATGAATGCACACCGTATAGTCACAGGCTCTTCATCAATCATCCACTGTAGACTGTAAGCCCAAAATAATAAGATAAGCAGCAGTTATACAACCTGTGAGCTTATCCAAGTCTTCAATTAGCCATATTCCAAAGCCCAAACTACAATATATTCAGGGTATTTAAATCGATTCAATTCTTTCCATTATGCCTGAAATCTGGATTAAGTCATTATCATATTGTCTTAGAAAATTCTTATAACCTCCTACAAGATTTTTGCATTCATTCTTTTCATTCTTTGTCTCAACCTCTTTTCCTCATTGCAGTCACATGATTTAATAAAGAAATTCAGAGGTCACTCATTGTCTTAACTGTCCCATGTATTCAGAATTTTTCATTTCCAGGAACCAATCCCAGGTCAACTTTGGCATTTCAGTTGTCATGTTTCTCCAGCTTTCCTTCATTTGGATCAATTTTAGTCATTCTTTGTCCTCTCAACTTTACATTTTGAAGAGATGGGGCCAGTTATTTTGTAGAATACACCTTTATTTGAATTTGTCTGTTACTTCATTAGATTCAGGTTAATGCAAAGATGGCAGCAATACTGTAGAAGTGGCATTACGTTCTTTCTTCCTTTTTTTTCTTTTTTTATTGTTCAAATTCAGTTGTCTCCATATGTTCTTTCTTATTGATCCTCTCTGGTAGCAGGCTATTGTGACTTGTTCCCACATGGGTGTTGTCAACTTTAATCACCAAAACCTGGACATATCCTCCAACTTTCTCTACTTTAGAATCACTATTTTTTCCCTTTGTAATAAATAACTAACCTAATAAGTCACATTTAAGTTTTCATTGCGGTTCTTTTGTTTTTTTTATTTTCAGGTGAGGGGAGAAAAACTACTATACCTAAAAGTTACTTGGATTCTTTCTTTTCCACTTCTCTTTAATATGATTGTTACCCATTTGTTCTATAATGCAATTTATTTGTTTCTGTTTCAAACTTGGAAGTTTTAAAGAATCCTTTTTGATTTAACTACTGGCATTCTAATCATAATGTGTCTGGGTTTAGGTTTTTTTGGATTCATCTTGCTTGGGATTTCCTGAGCTTCTTGGACCTGAATGTCTGCTTCCTTAACCAGGTTGGGAAAATTTTCAGCCATTATTTCTTTAAATTGGTTTTCTGTCCCTTTCTCTCTCTCTTCTCCTTCCAGGACCTCAATGTTGGTATGTTTTATGTTGTCCCAGAGCTGGACAATAGCTTAAGCTGTTCTCATTTTTTAAATACCTTTTCCTTTTTTGCTGCTCTTAGTGGGTGTTTTCTGCTACCTTGTCTTCCAAATCACAGATTGGGTCCTCTGCTTCATCTAATCTGCTATTGATTCCCACTAACATATTCTTCATGTTAGTCATTGTATTCATTTATGATTTTTTAAATACTTTCTATTTCTTGTTTATGTTTTCTATCTCTTTGTTGAAGTTCTCACTGAGACCAGTGAGCATCATTATAACCAGTGTTTTAACTCTTTATTTGATGGATTGCTTGTCTCTGTTTCATTTTGTTCTTTTTCTGGGGTTTTATCTTTGTCTTTCATTTGGAACATATTAATCTGTCTTCTCATTTGTCTGTCTCTATGTATTTGTTTCTATGAAATAGGTGAAACAACAATCTCTTCTGGTCTTGAAGGAATGATCTTGTGTAAGAGCTGCCTTCTTTCAGACTTTGTGTGCTAGGTGTCTTTGGCAGGCTAACTGGAGCTGGAGGGTACATGGGCCACATGGAAGCTACCTGCACTAGGACCACCTTGCAAGGCCAGTTGGAGTTGCAGCTTAAGTGGGGTCAGCGTTAGGTAGTCCCAGGAACAAGCCCCAACGAGACCTGGAGCTGAAGTTGGAGTGAGTTGATTCCTGGGGGTAAGCCCCTGGAGCTACAGCTGAAGCAGGTGTACTCTGCAGAAAGTTCTGGGGACAAGCTGTGCCTCAGCAGGAGATGTGCTAGGGTGGGTGTAAGTCGGACAACTGGAAGCTAGAGCTGGAAAAGGCTGGATGGAGAGCTGTATCTCTCTCTCTCTCTCTCATTTGTTGTACAGAAGCTGTTCATTCAGCCCTCAGTTTTTCTTAATGGAGAATTGTTCTATCTCTAAGTGTAAATTCATAATGTTCCTAGGAAGGAGTGAGGTCTTCCTGTGCTGCCATGTTGGACTGGAAGCCTACAATGATCCTTTTAATACACAAACCTAATTATGTCACTCCTGTGCATAAAACTTATGTTGTCTTCCTCATTTTTTAGGGTAAAATTAAGAATCTTAAGCATGCACTATACACCCCTGCATGGTGCTATCCTAGCCTTGCTCAGCAACTTATTTCAACTTCTGTACTTCAGCCCATGAAATTAATTTCCTTCAGTTCTTTGAATGCATAACACCCCTTCCTATCTTAAGATGCACACCTGTTCACACATCCTGTTCTCTCTCCCAGTAACATCACCATCCCATTTTCATGACCTGTTTCTTTCTTCAGCTAGTTAACTTCCAATCAGCACTAAAATAAATGCCATTTTTAAGGAAGCTTTCCTTAATTTTCTTAGACTAGGTCAAAACCCCATGTTATGTGCTCTTATAGAAATCTGTATTATTACTTGGCAACACTTACTATTCAGTGTAATTATGCATTTGAGCATCACTTGGTTATGTCACTTCCATCAGCATATAAACTCCCAGAGACATAGACTTCTCTTTTGCTCACTTCTCCTCAAAATCCAGCACAGTCTGGCATCTTTTTGCCCCTCCACCATTAAAATTTTATTGTATGAATATAAATAAGTTACATATTTTCTTTATTTTGACTAGAATTTAAAGTATGGTTTTTGAAGATTTAGTTTTATGTTTGTTACTATTGCTGAACATTTCCATTGAGAGAGAGCTTGTAAGTGCTAACTCCTTATTTCATGTTTCCAAAGTTAACATAGAAACAACCCTGATACTTGTCAAGAAATATATTATGATTAAATTTCATAATTCATGGTACTCTGAATAAAAGGAAAACATGGGGAGAAGGTCCAGATTGGGCAGTTCATCTAACTGATGAACTGTATCCAGTTCATCTAACTGGATACATCTAAGATGTATCCAGGATACATCTAACATAATGCCAATAGTCTTAAAGTTTACATTTCACCACAGATTCTCTTTAGCCTAGGAGAGATCTGTCCCTACTCCTATGTCATTGTCATTTTTCTCCATTATCTTATAAAAAGATCATCAATCCTATCTTTATAGTTTTTATTCTTATTTATAACCATCACATAATCAGAAGTTCTAAAATATATGACACATAAATTCAAGCATCTTATTGTTCATTCATTCCTTTAGAAGCTTTCATTAAACACATATAGGAAACTGAGAGGTATCAGTGTTAAAAAGTAAATAAAGGATAGTTTTTATACATGGACTGAGTGCCTTTGTGTTTATTTAAATCTGAGCTGTACCACTTAATCAGTATGTGTTATTGAGGAAATCATTTAATCTATCTGAGTCCAAATTTCTCATTTGTAAAATCAGACTAACACTTTGGTGATTATGGTGATGATATATGTGTGTATGGGTGTGTACACTGTACATACATATGTCTCACAAAGTAAATATACAAAATTATAGTTGCTGTGATAATCTATAGTTAGGTGATGTTTATTTATTAAAAGGTTAATGTTTGGCACTATTTTGAATGTCTTTTTATATGCTTTCAGTCATTTAATCCTGAAAATTCTATAGAGAAGGAAATCTTATGATCCCCATTTTATTGATTATGAAAACAAAGCCCAGAAAATGTCTGAATATACATAGGTAGTAAGTGGTAGAGATAAGTGATGAATCCAGGCACACTGATTCTATGTTGACTCTATAGCCAGTGTACTTAACATCTAACAATAATAATTTAATTGATAAAAGGCTATTAAGAGTTAACTACAATACATCATGACATTTCTTTATCATGATGGTAGGGACAGGTTTTAGTTAGTTTTATTTGAGGAAATAAACTTTCCGATAAGGTGATGGAGCTTAAACAGATACCTTACCTTGAAGAATAACTAAGTTCTCTGTAGGTAAGAAGGTTTCTAGACAGAGAGAAGCAGTCTAAGCAAAACTGTGAAGATATTATTTGAATCAGTGTTGGAGTCCTTGCAAATAGAACAGAGAGTGCAAGCGATTTATGAGAACAGGAGAAACAGTAGAAAGGCAATTCATAAAACTCTAATATGTGGACTTTATTATTGCAATATTGAATTGTTCCACATTACTGTTTTAAGAACTTTTTGTGTCAATTCTTGTGAAAATAACACACAAGTATTTGTTGTAGTCAGAGGACATGAACCTTGTTACATTGACTTTTCTATATAATATTGCGTAATCATTAATTTTTCAATTGTAGATACATCCTTTGTAGTATTTTGAGGCTTTTATGAATTTCTTCACTTTTTGAATCATTCACTATTGGAAAATATACTACTACCTCCAGTTACAACACAGAAGATCAGTACCAGCAAGGAGCAGAAGGGGATTCCTTTCAAATTCATGCAGTTCTAAGTAAGCTTCCTACAATTCAGGTGCACACAAAATACAATATGCTTATTAGTTCCATTAGAGTTGGGAAATTTCTATTATGTGTGATCACTCTTCCGTATTGAAATCTGATAAAATGATTGATTTCAGCAGGAGAAAATATCATGTCTGTTATGAGAGAGAAAGAAATTTGCACTCTTTTCTTCCTATTCTGATACTATTTCTACAAACAATTTCAACATAATCAGGAAAACTTTACCTTCAGAAAACTGAGTACATAGTCTCTAATTTTCTTTGTCCTGACACCATATACAATGGGGTTAAGAAAAGGTGGGACAAGAAGGTACATATTGGCAATGAAGATATGAATCTGGGGGGCCACATTGTGGCCAAAGCGATGAGTGAGGAAGGTAAAGACAGCTGTGGAGTAGAAAACAAGGATTACACAGACATGAGAGCCACATGTGCCTAAAGCTTTAAGACTTGCTTCTTGTGATGGAAGGCGAAAAACTGCACGGAGAATTAGAACGTAAGAGACGGCAATGAAGAAGCCATCACAGGAACCAATGACAGAGGCCACACTGAGGCTGTAACGCTTGGTGGCTCCTGTGTCCACACAGGCAAGCTTCACCACAGCCATGAACTCACAGTAGGTGTGGGCAATTATTCGGGTCCTGCAGTAGGGCAGCTGTTTGAGCAGGATGGGATGTGGAGAAAAGAAGGCTATACCCCGGAGTACAATAGACGCTCCCATTTTGGCAATGTGAGCATGGGTGAGAATGGTGGTATGGTGCAGTGGATGACAAATGGCCACATAACGGTCAATGGCCATGGCCAGAAAGAAGCCTGATTCCATGGCAGTAAAGCTGTGGATGAAGAACATTTGGGCCAAGCAGGCATCAAAGGCGATGTCATGGGCTCCAAGCCAGAAGAGACAGAGCATGCGGGGCAGCGTAGATGTGGAGAGGACCAGGTCAGTGACTGACAGCATGCACAGAAAGAGGAACATAGGCTCATGGAGGCTTCGCTCTGCCCTCACCACGGCCAGGATGGTCACATTCCCCACCACGGCCACTATGTACAAGGAGCAGAAGGGAATCCCAATCCAGACATGCAGGTGCTCTAGTCCTGGGATGCCCAACAGCAAGAAGGTATCAGCAGATATTTGAGATTTATTGGCTGGACCCATTGTGTTGCTGCTCTCTGTCTTTTGTAAATGGAATCCTCCTTTTTTGGGCGAAAGTTTTTTGCCAAGGTCATCACACCAAATCTGAATAACAAATGAAAAACACATCTGGAAGGTCCCAAAATGTCATGTTAGAAAACATAAAGGGCTGTGATTTATAGTGAACAAAATTTAGAAACACTAGGTAAAAACTATATTACCAGAAACAAAGTACTTACTATTTTTACTATAAATCAAGTCATGAATCACAAATTTGTTAAGAAACCAAACAAAATAAAACAAAGAATCCCAACACCTCTGACATATATGTACAATAAAAGTCAATATCACATTTTGACTCCATAATATGATTTAATCTCAAGGCTCAATTAGCTTTTGATAGAAATATTTGATATCAGTGGAATGGATCTTCAAATTCATTTAGCCCAACTTCCTTTTTTAAATTAATTAATGTTTTAGATAGAGAGAAATGGAGGGAGAGAGGGAGAGAAGTGTCAATGTGCTAGAGAAACAGATCAGTTGCCTCTTGCACACCCTCGTCTGGGGACCTGGCCCACAACCCAGGCCTGTGCCCTGACTGGGAATTGAACCAGTGACCTCTTGTTTTGTGGGATGACACCCAGCCCACTGAACCATGCTGGTTATGGCCCAACTTTTTTCTCAGTGTCATCCTTAAATACAATTTCCTAACTGATGTCTGAGTACTCTCAAGTGTCGTCACTCGTTTCTTGGACAGTCCATTACATGTCCTAGCACCATCACAGAATGAAACCCCTGGAGCTATGAGATAGTACTACCCTTTCCTATGGCAATACTCTTTACAGCCTCCCCTGTCTTCTACACAGAAGCCTTCAAAAAAATTGAGGCTTTTCTCATGCCATCACTATGTCTTCTCTTTTTATATGAAACTTTTCCAATTTATATACCTACTGGTTTGAAGCTTAGTGTCTAAAAAAATCCTAATTATCTCCCTCTTCAGTATATTCTCCAGTGTACCTAGTTGTTAACTTTTATTTCTTGTATCTGGGTGTACTAGTCAGCACAGAGATTCCTCTATGTACTTGATTATCTGCTATGATATATACACTATTAGTGTGATTTCAGCTTATAACATTTTTTATATGAAGAAAGAAAAATAATACTTAGTGATCTTAACATGGAAAGGACATTGTCTGGAATCTTCATAGATGTGACTTTGTAGCTAAAAAAATTCAAGGTAAATATCATCTTTTCAATTTTTAAAAGATTTTATTTATTTACTTGTAGAGGGAGGAAGAGTGGGAGAAAGAGAAGGAGGAAAACATCAATGTGTGGTTGCCTCTCGCTCACACCCTACTAGGGACCTGGCCTGCAACTTGCCCTAAACTGGAAATCAAACCAGCCGCACTTTGGTTCGGAGGCTGGCACTCAGTCCACTGAGCCACACCAGCCAGGGTTGTCTTTTCAATTTTACCAATTAGGAAATAAAAGCCCAGAGTGTTACAAATAATACAATGTTATCTCAAAGAGTGACTGAGACACAAGAATTTTAACACAACTCTGCACGACTGAAAATTTCACACTATTACCTTTATGCCAAAAATCAATGTTTTCTATCGTAGATATTAAATTCAGAGTCACATTTAACCTACTAATAGTTTTCAAAATTTTTAAAGTCATATTTTCAACATAATTATAAACAAATGCTTAAAGATTAGGCTTTTTATTTTTATTTTAAAATATTTTTATTGATTGATTTAGAGAGAGAGAGAGAAACATTGATTTGTTTTTCTACTTGTTCATGCATTGGTTGATGCTTGTATGTGCCCTGACTGGGAATCTAACCCCCAACCTTGGCATACAAGGGTGATGCTCTAACCAACTGATCTACCTGGCCAAGGCTAGCCTTTTCATTTATACTTGATGATATATGTAATACTTTTAGATAATATTTTAAAATGATTATTACCATGTGTTTTTTGCATTATTGAAAATTTATCACTGTTAATACCTTGACTATATTCAGTATTTTCTGCTGATTCTAATGGTATTTACTCTATATTTATATTGATGCAATTTAAATGCAACTTTGAAATAAGTATAGAATTATTTTTATCATTCTACAAAACTTGTTTTCAAACCCTCTAATATACTTGTATACTGTTTGTTAATTAGAAATGGATCTGTTGAACTTAATAATAATAAGATTACAAAATACTGAACCCAGTTTACTGCCTTGTAATAATTTGTGAGGCTTGATCAAGTGTCTCTTTAAACTAGAATATGACTTACTTATTAACTATTTGGGGTGGAATCTAAAGTACTTTAAATTGACTACACATTTGATTAGAATTACTCCCAGCATTATTTGGAAATATTCTCAGTCTGACCAGAGCTTTATAAAATTATCACTTACACATTACTTTAAATTACTACAATATTTGATTGAGAGGAAATAAAGTTCAATAAATCTTGCTAATTACCAGCTATCACAAGTAATGCTATCACTTCTCTTTCTTCCCCTTCCATCTGATTATATTTATTCCCATCATAAGCTCTTATGTTCTTGGACTAAATGCATTTGTTTCCAAATAAATTAAAAATAGATAAATAAATACATTTCTATAATAAGGTTCAAGTTGTCTTATAGATAGTCATTATATCTTTTCCCCAGTTTTCTTAACTGTGAAGTGGGGAAAACAAAAGGTTGTTGGAAGGTTAACTTAGTTAATACATGTTAACAAATTGGTACACTATCTTTCAAAGAGCAATTTAAGAAATTAAGCATCGGAATTTGGTCATTATTTCATATGTAATATGACTCCAGTAAACCATTAAGCATGATGTGATCCAATTTGCACTTTAAATAACACAATAAACCATCCTGTCTAGCCTTTTCACCAAGTACTTTTTCTAAACCTTCCATGTGGTAATGTCAAACTTCTTACTATTCCCCAAACACAATGTGTTTCTTTGTGAAATGCCTTTTGCACATACTTTTCTGGTTGCAATTTTCCTCCTCTCCCTTCCTTTTATTTATTTGCCTTTCCAAACTATAATTTTTTTGTAGTATCTAGGTCAAAAATACCTCCTCTATGACTCTTTGCTAAGTTAATTCAGACAAAAATTTGCAAATTATTTTTCTGTGCATATTTACATGTTTTCTTATATTTATTTGTGATAGACCTTATCAAATTTTGCATTATTAGATTCATAAATATATTATTATGACTCCTGTCTTTCTCATAAGGTTAAACTCTTCTCATTCTAGAAACTATAGCATAGCTAGGTATTACTATAACCTAAGCCTATGGACTGACATTGGAAGATGCTTAATAGGAGTACTGTCCCTGACATCTCTGTCCATAGTGAAACAAAAGAGTTTTTTCTCCTTGGTAGATGTGTTACTGCTTTGCTCTGCTATAATTGCAAGAGGGGACTTCAGGCATAGAGAAACAGAGCAACTAATCAAAAGTAGGTTTCAAGTCAATTACTGCTTTGTCTGAGGGCTTGAAGATCTAGATTACCTAGATCACCACTTCCAAAGAAACATAAAGCTATTTATGTCTCTCTGTTGGATCCCAGAACCTCTTCAAATTAAGATATTCATTCAGAGACCTAGATATCTGTATTCACATGTGCCTATGGAGGTAAACTATCCCATTTTTGTACATCTGACATTTTCTTATATGTTGCCATATATACGTTATAGCAAAATACAAGGTCAGGCACAAATATCACAAAATCATAAGCATGCAATTCTGTAAAAACAATATCACACTCAATCACACTATGTGACATTTTAGGTGAAATGTTCAAATTAAAACTATAAATTATTACACCCAGGTTATTACCCTACCAACCATACTCAAGCAGGCCTTACTTCCGCAGGACTTTGTATATCCAGAGATCCAAGCACACAAGGACTTTTAATGTTTCTAATGTTACATAAAAGCTCCTATAGGCACACTACATCAATGCTCAAATAAGTACATTCACATATGAACAAATATATTTAAATAAGCTTATATTTTAAAGTACAAGCAAAACACTCAGTTTTACTTATTACAATGCACCCCGATTATTTTCAGAATTATTAGTCATTCTTCAGGACAGAAATCCAGGTCTAGGTGTGGAAGTGGTCGAGAGAGATGTCAACAATCTGTTTAAAAATTCATCCAGGAGTTTTGTGAAAAAGTTTATGTGATGTGCAATTTTAGTCTTGAAATCTTCCTATATTTTCTACTCTCTCTTATATGTATAGATTAACTCATTTGAAGATAGACCGCATCAAATAGTTAACAACAGTGAATGTGACTAAGAGAATGTAATGGTCAGGATATTTTGAAAATGCAAACAGAGAATAATGGTTGGCCATAGCTTGGCCTCTCCAACTGACTGCTTTAGTAAACAGTCATTTTTTCACCTTATTCCTAAATTTTCTTCCTCCCACAGGTGTTGCTTAATCAGGTTTAATGCTGAGTGGAAGGAAATGTGTTCTTTGCTCACAGCTTTCTCTGACTTCAAAGCCTTTCTTGGGCAAACAGCATTAATATTATTTTAATTCTAATTTACAGTATCTGTGGCATTATGCTCCCTATACTTCAGCTAATCAACAGGTAGCTGTATTCATATCAGCTATGGAGAAAGGGTCTATTTCACCTCCTTACTATTTTGTCTGTCTACAATAATTATTCTTACCATTACCAAGGGTTTTCAAAGAGGTGCACATAACCTTTTTGAATATCTTATAATTCTATAAACACTGATGTTTGAATGGAACCCTTTCCTTAACCCTTTTTTTCTGTCCTGCATCTGTATCAACTCACCCAAATTAAAAGCTGAGAGTCATTTGGTGAGCCCGTTTCTATAAAGAGTAGATGCTAAGAAGTGTGCTTGGTGAACAAGAGCTGGGGTATACCAACTTCTAATCACACTGGCTTAAAAGGTGCAGGAATCAGGGGAACCAGTGGTCCTCTGGGATATGGGATCTTTTCCCAAGCTACAAGACTTAAATTATATTCAGGCCCAGTAATTATTATTAGTTCTCCCTTAGGATAATACATAAAGACATTATTATTTCCCAGAGGTCTGCTCCGTGCTTTGATATGGAATTATGTTTACGTACTGGGCAGTCAGCACTTTCTATGCTCTAGTCTTAGTGTTCAAAATCTCTTTCTCACTGATCTTCAAAGCACTCTTTGGGAAAATAAATACCATAAACATATGAGAAGATAAAGAGACTAATAGAGCAAATAATTTCTGTACAATTTTATATCTAATGAAGGGTGACATCAGTAACTGAATCTGGATACCACTGGTTCCACATTTCAATACTTAAACATGACATCACCAATATTTAAAAATAAAGTGTGCCCAAATTAAAGTCTACATTCTTTCTTAGACATAGGGGTTAGTTTCACGGATTATAGCTGCAATATCCAAAATGACCAGCAAGTATCTTTATAATCTAGCCTTTGCTACCTCTTTGGCATCCCTTTCTGCTACACAGCTCATCTTTGAGTTTCCTTGAGTCTCAACCATTTTAGACTTTTTCTTTTTTTAACGATCAGATTCTGTTTCATATTTATGTTTCAACTTCTAATGCTCTCCGCGTCTCTCTCACACATGACTTCTCATTTTCTACTCATTTTAAGGTTACAGATGCAATGTTACTGCCTCAAAGATGACTTTATTTTTACTTTTAATTATGCTTATGTGTTACATTTCTACTACACTTTGTATTTCTTCACTCTCTCATATTGCTAACTATTTATTAAATAACTACGATGCCAGTTTTAATCTATATATACCTGGGAGTGTAAAACTAATCAATTATGATATAAATGGTGCCCTCTAGACTTACGGAATGAATCCCCATTCCAACACTTCCTAAACTATACACACAATAAATATCATAGTATAAAACTGCTAAAATTGTAGCTTTGGTCATTAATGTCCTATTGACAGAGGTAAGACCACAACTACTTCTACTGAATAAACTATATACTTTTTCAATAGTACGGTTTCAAAAGGGAAAATGTAATGCATTTTCTCAGGTTAATGACAATGTTTTATGTTATGATTTTGGTGTAGGTGGGCTATACATTTGTTCAAACTTACCTAACTGCTCACTTAAGATCAGTCAATTTCACTGTATTTCATTATGCCTCAAAAATGCATTTATACATAATACAAATCTAAAATTTGTTTAAAATGTAACAATTCATTGGTATCTTAATGACAGAAGTAACATACTTGCATTATCTGAGAAGAAAAATTTAAAAAATGGGAAAGGGAACACTTGATAATTAACTGGGACAACAGATGTAAATGAAGAATATCTTAGGCAAATGTATGTAGATGGGGCAAACATTTCAGTGTTTTTCAGATTGTTTTTATTATTTTCATCACACAATTTTTGCTTGAGCAAAGTTACTCATAACCTTCTCTAGACCTACTACCACCACCACTTCACATGTTGAACGTACTTAAATATTTACCTTAGCTGAGAACTTCTCCCTTAGGATATGCAGACTTAATATTCACATGAATCTCAAACTCGCCATGCTCAAGTTAATTTCATTAATGTAATCAAGTTGCTACCAATCCTGAGTTCCTTGTCAAAGGAAATAATGCCAAATGTGTCTAGTTTCTAAAAGAGAAAAAAATTACACTTTACTGATAGTAAAATTATGAACTGAGTAATTGGTGAATGCAGAAATGTTAGTCTGTGTATAGCTATGGATGTAAGTTCTAAGATAAACAAGTATGGAATAGGGAAAAAGTCTCTGAGCACAAATATCAAAGACCATTTTTCTCCCCCAGATAGCTTCTGAGAAAAGAAATATCCCATAGTTCTTAGATAATATTTATTTTAAAAGATGAGAAATACATAGCTGGAAAAGTAGTGATATATGTAATATTTCACAGTAGATAGGAAATGTAAAATTACTCAAAATGTCAAAAAACTTATTTATAAATTATTTACTAATTAATTTATTAACATGTCCATTCTTGGGAAAGAATATATATTAAAGTCAGAGAAATATAATTTAAAACAATAAAGTCACTGAGTACTTATTTGAGAAAAAATTATTTTACTTTTTTATTTAATTATTTTTCAAGTACAGTTTTCTGTCTGTTACTCCCATCCCATCCCACCCCCTGAACTCCCCCCCTCCCTCCCATTTCCACCCTTCTCAGTTGTTTTCCATGTATCCTTTATATATGTTCCTCTAAATCCCTCCCCTATTTCCCCTGAAATTCCCTCCCCTCTCCCCTCTGGTCACTGTCCCCCTGTTCTCTATTTCAGCGTCTTTGCTTATATTTTGCTTGCTTGTTTGTTTTGTTGTTTAGATTCCTGTTAAAGGTGAGATCATATGGTATTTGTCTTTCACTGCCTGACTTATTTCACTCAGCATAATGCTTTCCAGTTCCATCCATGCTGTTGCAAAAGGTAGGAGCTCCTTCTTTCTTTCTGCTGCATAGAATTCCATTGTGTATATGTACCATAGTTTTTTGATCCATTCATTTACTGACAGGCACCTAGGTTGCTTCCGACTCTTGGCTATTGTAAATCGTGCTGCTATGAACATAGGGGTGCATAGGTTCTTTGGGATTGGTGTTTTAGGGTTCTTAGGATACAATCCTAGCAGTGGAATTGCTGGGTCAAAAGGCAGGTTCAATTTTAGTTTTCTGAGAAAATTCCATACTGTTTTCCATAATGGTTGTACCAGTCTGCAATGCCACCAACAGTGGACCAGAGTCCTCTTATCCCCACACCCTGTCCAACATTTGTTGTTTGTTGCATTGTTTATGATGGCCATTCTCACCAGTGTAAAGCGGTATCTCATTGTGGTTTTAATTTGCATCTCTCTGATAGCAAGTGATATTGAGCATCTCTTTATGTGTCTCTGAATCCTCTGTATGTCTTCCTTGGAGAAACATCTTACTTATTTGAGAAAAATTTAATAGAGAGCACTTACACTGAGAAGATATGAAAAAGTTGTAAAATTATGTTAGAATAAATACCATTTTAGCAATCATTATGTGCTAATGTAGCATAAGTAGCATTTTTAGCAATCTCATGTTTGGGATTCAAGGGCTTCAGCAGTTATTAAGTGTTTTTTATTTATTTAAAAGATTTACTGTAAATATATTTGACATTGCCAGTGGGAAGCTTTTGAAGCAAGACACACCATATTTACCTAAAAGAAAAAAGTAACAAAGAAACTTCTAGGACAAAGTAACAAATAAAAAGGGAAATCTTGGGAGACAAGGAAAGAATGTTAAGTCTAATGAAAAAATCCTACTTGATCTGGTAGATCTCTAGATCTCTATTCATTGAATTAGGCTATTTGCTGTCTCCTGGAGAAAGACACTCGGTCTTTGCTGGTATAACTCCCAAACTCACAATTAAGCAGTACCTTCAAAGGCTGTTCCATCACTTCATTAAGCCTAAAACTTCTGGGTCGTGTGATATGTACAAAGATAGTGGATGCTGTAACCATGTGCCCACAGCTGTACCACCACTGCTGTAAAGTTTGATGTGATATTTGTAACATCCTGATTTGGTAGATCAATTACTTTTTAAAGACTCAGTTTTCCTGGCTGAAGTCCTGCAAGCAGAGAAGATAATCTCATATAGAATAGTGACTGAATATGGGTCAATTCCAATCATAATGAATTGGTGATTCTTTCAGGGTGAAAGAGGTCCAGTGTCATCACTACACTTGCCACTAAGTGACTGGTTGGTCTCCATGTTTCTGAAAGGTTGGACATTTAGCATCAGTAACAAGAAGAGTGGTAACCTTGGTGTGAGCCCATGCAGTTGGGCCCACACAAAACCTCCAACTCTACTGCCATGTCTATTGCTTACAACATTTGTTCTAGCTCTGGAGGTGACCAATGATAGGTAATGGCTTCTAGTCAAGCCATTGTAATTGGTTGTTTCATGTTACTACCATATTTAATGTTCTCTGGTGGATATTAATTGTAAATATAAACATCTTTACACTTGATCCTCTGCTTTGGGTCAGCTACATGTCTCTTCTCCAGATCTCCTTTTCCCATCCAGCCTCCTGACTAGTTAAGTCTTTCACAACTTCCTAGCACTCTATGTTATATTCTTACTTCAGGTAATTTCTTTTTTTTAGTATAAACTAGATGATCAGGCACACCATTTAAGGCTATAATAAATGGGTGCATTTGCCTTTACAAGAAGTTCCAAATATCAGGTGGATATTCCATTCCTTCACTACTATCTATCAGAGACTTGAGTGGTACTGCAGTGTAGAGGCAGTCCCTTTAAAGGTTGCACTGATGCATGCACAAGTGAAGCTTGACTTGTTCCCTTTTCCTTTTGCTGGTCACAAGAAACCATCCAGTGAAAATAGGTGTGATCTGAAAGGGAAGTAAAGGTATAAGAGTGATAGGGGACCTGAGACACTGGCTTGTTGAGATTACTTGTGTATCTGGCTCTGCTTGTATCTGATACAAGGTATATTATTTCCATCTTACAAAGAACTTGTGAGGGGCCACGTGACTTTGTTGATCTGACAGAATTTGTGGAATAATGGGCAGTCTGGCTGCCCAGTCACATTTTGTTCCATGGTCAGGTGCTCTGTAACTTTGGTACCTGCCAGGGTAAGCAGAATTTTTCTAAAGTTAATTTTTAGATTGTTTCATGTTACACTAATTGCTACTTCACTAAGGATGCTATTTCTTCTTTTCCAGGTCAACTAGAAGTTACATCAAATGAGCCAGAAAATAATATCTGTGTCCAATATAAATGGGAAGGGAGTTTCTCTGCCTTCTTTGCAGAGAACAAAATATCTTCTTAAGACTGCCAATGTCTCATTCTGCTGGGAGGAAACAAAGGAAAACATTCAGTAAAAAATTTCAGGGAGAAGCTGGTAATGAAAAATATCAGGTGGAAACTTTGTTTCCTACTACTTAAAAAAAGATACTAGAAAAACAGAACTAGGATCACAGCAAGAAATATGAGTGAAGCCAGACCACCTGACAAACACTTCCAGCCCATTCTCCACACTGTTCCATTAAATAGCACATTTAATCACAAACCTTTGGTCATTCTGCCAAGAATCTTAAAAGTGCATAGTTTCTGCAGATCTCAATGAAACTTGGTAAATACTATTATTTAAAACTCAGCAATAAACCTGCTGAATGGTATTTGTTTTATTTAATTAAGGTAAGTTTAACATAAATTATCTTTGAGAATTTTTTAACAGCTCTTCATACCCCTTGAGCTACTTGGAGGTGTGCTAGAGTATCATAAAACCAGGGTCACCAGTTATTTCCAAGTTGAACTTATAGCACAAATGACTCACTGTAACTGCCTCATAAAGTGCTTCCCAGACAAGGTAAAGCTAAAGGAGTTCATCAACACCAAGCCCTTATTGTATGAAATGTTAAAAGCACTTATTTAGGAAAAAGATTGAAACTATGAATCTTAAAATGACAACAAATTTACAACTATCAACAGTTGAATCTAAAAACCAAAACCAGAACCAAACTAAGAATAGAACTAGAACAGAAATAGAATTATAGATATGGAGATCATTTGGAGGGTTATCAGCTGGGAGAGGGAAGGGAGAGTATGGGGGAGAAGGTGCAAGGATTAAGAAGCATAATTGGCCCTGGCTGGTGTAGCTCAGGGGATTGAGCGCCAGCCTGTGAACCGCAGGGTCACAGGTTCCATTCTGAGTCAGGGCACATGCTTGCCTTGTAGGCAAGGTCTCCAGTAGGGGGTGCTTGAGAGGCAACCGCATATCAATGTTTCTCTTTCTTCTCCCTTTCCTTTCTCTAAAAATAAATAAATAAAATCTTTTTTTAAAGGAAGCATAATTGGGTAGGTACAAAATAGACAGGGGATGTTAAGAATAGTATAGGCAATGGAGAAGCTAAAGAACTTACCTGCATAATCCATGGACATGAACTAAGAGGGGAGAATGCTGGAGGGAAAGGGGGCATCAGATGGAGGAGGGCAAAGGGGAAAAAATTGAGACCACTGTAATCAATGAACTGTAAGCATAATCAATAAAATATACTTTAGAAAATAAAAAAGAGCTTATTCCCTGACCAAAAAAAAAGTAAAAAATAAAATTCAGCAATATAGAATAAAATATTCCCAGGCTAGATATAATAAGTAGGAAGAATAATATTGTTTCTTGCAGGATGAGGACTACTTCCTGCAGCAGACAATGCCTCACATGTGGGGTTCTTGCTAAGATGTGAACAACAGGGAAAAGGCCATGAACAGAGTTGGAGATGATGGTCCTCAGGAATGCAATCCTGAAGCCCCACTTCCTCTTCTCAGGCTGGCTCCAGTGAGACCCATGAAGACCCAAGGGTGCACTGGCCCAATGAGAAGCGACTTTAGGGTGGGAACATGGAACTCACATTTCTTAAGTCCCTTGCCTCTCATTTCCTATCACCTGTTTGGGAGATGTTTAGTCCCTTGTATGTGCTTGGAACATACTAAAAGCATAACTATGTGTCCTTACTTTCCCCTAACACGAACACTGTTATTTTGCTAAATGTTTAAAAGAAATCTTGGCCAGCAGAGGGCAGCCCACAGCCTGTGAAAAAACAAAGTGCCAGAGCTTAGGTTAACAGCTCAGTAAGTGGCTACTTGGAGAGAAGATCTAGTGTACACTCCCAGGAGATTCAAAACTCATTCACCCCGTTTCCTCCTTTTACTTCATTATAGAGAGTGATGAAGGGCGGAAGCTGCCGGCAGGAGAAAAGGATCTCACAAAGGTGACCACAAAGAAGAGTTCCTGGAGGGAGGGGAGAGAGATGGGTGAAGGAGAGGTGAATACATTCTTAGAATATATTGCCATGATTTGTCCATAAAAAACTTTTATATGCATTATCTAAATCCATCTTCTTTAATTAAGCTCTTGGCTGAACTATTGTGTGATTGGTAGCCTATGTTCCTTACTACTCCAGAATATGCATTGACTTTGATCTAGAAACAATTGAAGATAGTTCTTCGATATTAACTAAAATTCACACAAAGAACTTTACCTACAAGTGTTGGACCATGAACAAAAGGCATCATTTCCTCTTAAATAGGCCTTGTTGACAGCATAAAAATAACTATGAGGATGATTCTGAGAACATGCAAATAGGCTTTTCTAACTGGATTTTCTTATCTTCCTTTGTTCTTTTTCTTCTTTATGTTCACTGGAAAATTTTCATCATTTGTCATCAGAATTAATGAAAATAGACACCTAAACTGTCATATTCTTTTTAGTTTACCCCTCTGGATTCCAATTAAACACTGGTGCTAAACACTTTATTGTAATTCCAAGTTTCAACTTTCCAAGCTCTCAATAAATTAACTCCAATGGGACTAAATCATAAATCATATTTAGGACATTCTAAAAACTGTGTCAAAATTATTTTCTGAGCCCTGGCAGTTGTAGCTCAGTGGATTGAGCACAGGCTGTGAACCAAAGGGTCACCAGTTTGATTCCCAGTCAAGACACATGCCTGTGTTGCAGGCCAGGTCCCCAGTGGGGGCCACATGAGAGGCAGCCACACATTGATGTTTCTCTCTCTTTCTCCCTCCCTTCCCTTCTCTTTAAAAATAAATAAATAAAATATTAAAAAATTATTTTCTCAAATTGCTATGAATATTTCCATCCAACCACTGAGAACACTGAGATGGAAAAGTTATACAACTTGACAAAGATCAACAAGCTTGTGAGCGGTTGTTCTGGGTTTCAAAACTGAGCAGTATGTTTTCAGAGCCAATTGTCTTAAGCACTATCTTTATTGCCTCTCTTATAATTTTAGATATATATTTCATCTTACCCAAGACAATGTGAAATAAAGGATAATAAAATGAGATTAAACAATGAGAAATATGAGCACATGATTAATACTTCTTTTTAAAGGGAGCAGGTGAGGAATCATGTGACAGTCAGCTAAATATAGGCTCATGTAGTTCCTGACACTGAGAACCCACTTGCCAAAAATAAAAAATAAAAAATTTCAAGGGAAAAAATGACATGTCAATGAATGACTACAAATTGAGACAGGTACTTTAGCTACAGGACAGATTGGTAAAATATATTAACCTGGCTTAACCCTAAAACTATTTGAGTCACCAACGAGTAGTGTAGTAGTAATACAATGCTATAATTGTATTATATACCCATAATGACTAATTCTACAGGACATTTCATACAAATATGATTTATTACACTTCAAAAAAGGGAAAAATGGCTAATATCACAGTAAACGGTGGATATAACAATGAATTATGAGGAAATGCCAGAGCAGAATGTTTCTCTGTTTTGTAATATAAGTGTGAAATCATCAAAGAATGGGAGGGAGAGCAATAGATATTTTCAAAGAATCAACTTGAATGACATTGAGGAAGTAGATAAAGGAAAAATGGTAGGGCAATTTTGGCTATCATTAAGTCTTCTGGAAAGGTGTTTGTGGGAAAATATATTTTCAAATATTAGAATGATTCTAGCTAGATAAAGTAAAATAATATGTCACAAGAATTGCTAGGTGACCTGTGGAAGGCAAATAAGGACAGTTTATTCATCTGTGTTTAGAAGACATTTTGTTAGAACCATCTCAATTTCCAAGGTTATAGATTAAAATTCTTTTAATCTTATTGTTCAAGAGATACAGAGATCCCCATTAATTATGTCCTACAAAAGTATGGTAGCTTAGTGAAAGATATAATGGGTCAATAAAAACAGCTCTGATAAAGCTGGTAAGACTAAACAAGATAGTCTGTGTGAGCAAACATAACAAATAAGATCACATAAACTGGAGATATTGCACTATCAGGCAAATCTATTTTTGAGTAAAAAAATTTAGTCAATGCTTATTAATACTTTAAATATTACAATATTTAGGAGTTCAGCCTTCTGCAAAGACGGTTAATGTCTTTTTTTCTATAAATCTTAAGTATGTGTTAAGGAAAAAGGTGTTTTAGAATTTGTGAAAAGTTAAAATCTGGAGGAATCTATTTCTGATCCTCTTGGTTCTTATGCCATAAATCACTGGGTTAACCATAGGTGGAAAAAGGAGGTAGATGTTAGCCACAAAGATGTGAATGTGAGGAGCCACATGGTGTCCAAACCTGTGAGTAAGGAAGGAGGAAAATGCTGGGGTACAGGCCACTGAGATTACACACACATGGGATCCACAGGTGCCCAAGGTCTTGAGCCGAGCAGCCTTGGATGGAAGATGGAAGACAGTGTAAAGGATGGCAATGTAGGAACATAGGGTTAATATAAAATCTAAGCCTCCAGTAAGGAAGGTAGCAGTTAGACTGTATATTCTGTAGATCCTTGTCTCTGCACAAGCAAGCTTGATCAGAGCCATAAATTCACAGTACGTGTGAGGGATGATATTAGTTCTGCAGTAGGGAAGCCATCGAAGCATGAAGGGTTGAGGACTGAAAAGCAAAGCCCCACAGAAGACAACAGTCAGCCCCAAGTTCTTGATGACTGTATGTGTCAGGATAGTAGAATGTCTCAGAGGAATGCAGATGGCTACATAACGGTCAAAGGCCATGGCCAAGATAAACCCTGAGGCCATGCTGCAGAGCGAATGAATGAGAAATACTTGTACAAGGAAAACTTCAAAATAGATCTCCCTATCATGGAACCCAAAAATGCTGAGGATTTTGGGCATAGCAGTAGTGGAGATTATCAAATCAGCCACAGGGAGCATACAGAGGAAGAAATACATGGGCTCGTGCAGGTTGGAATCTGTTCTAATAATAAATAGAATAGATAAATTTCCCAGGACAGCACTTAGGTAGACAAGAAAGAAGGGCATTGATAGACAAGTGTGGAAGGCTTCCATCCCAGGAATACCAAGGAGAAGAAAGGTACTGGGATGTAAACTGGTACTATTTGTTAATAACATGATGAAAACTTCTGGCTGCATTCAGTTGTGGGATAATAAAAATTCTTTCATATCCCTTTGTCCATTTAATTATACCTTTATTTATTAACTTATATGAAATAGTTGATAATATATTGTACCTTAAGGAATAAAAGATAAATAGGGCCCCATATCTCACTTTAGAAATGAACTTTTCTAGTAAGGGAGAAACTGGTGCAAACCAATGATTAAATTTTCATGGGATTAATATAGTGAAGTTATATATGAATAAGTAGTTTTATTACCCATTAGATACGGTTATTTATTCCACTTGTATGAATCAGAGGATTCATAGGTAAGATGCATTCTGAACCTTAAAAATAAAGAGAAAATTGCAAGTTAAATAAGGTTAGAGGAAAACTCTAACCTTAACTTTATCAGCATGATTTAAAATTCCTTTGTCCAGAACTGTTTATGAAATATATTAAAATGGCAATGACATTGTAGAAAGAAGAGAATGGAAGATTGTTTTCTAAATTTCACTTGACTGCCCACTACAACACACTAATTGGCATGCACTGATAAATAATTTTAATTACATGTATTCTAGACTCTTTTTCCAAGAAATAAGAGCTGTAAGAGCGACAGCAAAAGGTTCCAAACCTGGACACGCTTTGCATCTGTCTCCTCAGACTAAGCAGAAATTATGTCACCCTCATCTTGCTGTTAACTATTTTGAAACCAGGCAATAATCACCCTCTTTTAGTTAACATCCCATTCCTTCTCTAAACATCTTTTCTTCTCTACAGCCTTCCATCCAACAAATTTAGACTCCAAAGTTTGAGGGTTACCAAATTTAGCAATATATAACTAAACTGTGCCATGCTCACTGGCCCCACTGTTAACCCTGAGAACAGTTTACAACCAGAGGTATAAACACAATGACAGTGGCACATTGTACTTTTGGAGATGTATAAAACAAAACAAGAAAAAATAGATGAAAATGCAGAAAGCCTTCAAAAATAAAAAAACAGCAGATTCTATCACTATTATTTTTTCACTTACAGTGAACATTCAATGTCATAGTTGTTTCATGTGTACAGCATAGTGGTTAGACATTTATATAATTTACAAAGTGATCCCTCATAAGTCTACTTCCTACTGGCATTTTATATAATTATTACAATATTATAAATTATATTCCCTATGCTTACTTTAATGCGACCAAAGTGGTGATTGCACAGAAAAGCCTGTCTCTGTTAGGAAATATACAGAAGGCACACATCTTCTCAGAAGGTGTTCCTCAACACCTACTCAGGTCAGAGAATTTAAAAGAATTAATAGTCATAAAGCCTAGATGATGGCATGGGAGAAAAAACATATCACCCAATTTTGGAATTCACAACCACTAAGCACAAGGAAAAAAATTCTCATTTGAAAATAAATAAAAGACAAAAAAATCTAAAATTATCTGGTAATGAAATAGGGTGGTAATGAAATAGGTAATGAAATATATATGGTGACACAAGAGAAGCTTTACAGTTGTGAAGATGTGAGAAGCAGAGTTTATTTTTGTATTATTATTGATTAATTATTGTATTATTTTCTATATGAGCAACTGTAAACCTACTTTTGCCACATCCCGTGTAGTTCAAGATTTATTTTGAATATTTTTACTTCAACAAATAAAATAGAAGTTTAGAAACTAGATATTAATATGTAAATGGTAAATGAAGCACACCCATGATTGTGCAATTAAATTTGCTTTTAGAACAACTCTTCAATTTAAATCAAGTTCAAAGCAACATTATAGAATATGAGAACATATGGCTTGTATATGGCATAATTCCAATTCTGAACTTTGTAGTAACTTCATAGGCTGCAGTGCTTTTATTATATGGGTGATAAAAATAAAATAAAGAAACTTTGAATTGAGAATTCTAAAATAACGCCAACAATAATTCCTAAAAAAATTAGGAGAAAGAAAATGATGAAGAAAACAGAAAAAAGTTGTATTGAGTAGAACAGTAAAAAGATAGAGAATATCTCGTTTAAAAGAGGACCAAACCTGATGAAATTTTACCAGTTTTAACAAAAACAATAAAGAAAAATTATGCAATTTTAGAAATGCAAAACAGGAAATGGTGTATTTACTGTAAAGTTTCACATACATTTCATATTATGGAATTACTTGGCCTCTACAGTAAGCCTATTAACTCCTCTGCCAGGAGGATATTCTGTTTTCCAAAGACTTTCCACATTAATAAAACCCTAGACTCACCATTTTGGGGGTCTTCACTTTCTTCTCCAGAATGAGTAACTAAGGCTTGAATTAGAAATTCTGATGTCCTTAGATTTTTGCCATAGGTTGTAGTAAAATGCAGGACTCAAACAGCCTGAATCCTATTTGGGATGCCCTCATTTAGTCTATTTCTTCAGAAGCCACGTGGACAGGATACTTGCTTGGAATTTCTTCCTCTTTGTTCCATTGCCATTACAGGCACGGATTTTTCTTCAGTCTATCACAAAGCTCCAGCTTTTCTCTTCAGCATCAGTAGTAGATACTTCAGAAATAAGGTGAGCAGATAGCACCTCTGAGCATGTAGAATTGGAAAAGAGAGTGAACTCACATGATTCCTCCCCTCCCAGGTGCTTCTTTGTGTCTCACAGCCTAGAGTTCCTTCCTCTCAGCTCCTCAATAAATGTGTTAAGTAACCTGGCCTATCTGTACATGTAAAAACCGCTGCTGTGCACGCCCTTTGCCCTAGGGCTTGACTAAATGGGGTGGGGGGCAAGGGGCTGTTACTTTTTGTATCTCCTCTTTTCACTGGCATTAGTTATCATAGGAAACCTCAACTCTATGACATGACTTTCCTAGAAACAAGATCAGATGGGAAGACTGTAAAGCTACTGGGGAAAAGGGAAATCCTAAAGCAAATTAAAATATGGTGGATAAATTCAGCCCAGACTTCCGCCAAGATGGAGGCATAGGTGGAAACACTGTGCCTTCTCCCACAACCAAGTGTGAATACAACAAAGGTTTGGAGAAACAAAAGGACACAAGACACAATCAAAGGACAGAAAATTGAATTATATGGAAGTCCGACCACATCTAATGGTTCAACGGGGACGGTAAGAGGGGCGGAGCCAGCAGCGAGCAGAGTCGGGCAGGACACGTCCCCTGACCCAGACACGCAGGCAGCCCGGAACCAGTTGGGGTGCAGGGCAGACTGACCGTGGTTGCACATTTGCACACAGTGAGACGGACCACGCAGGCCCCAGGGGGCGAACCCAGTGGTGGAGGACTGACGGCGGTGGCACACTTGCGTGCAATGGAACGAAACACAAGGGCCTGGTGACGGTGGTGGCTGGGACACTGGTGGGGGCCACGGCAGCAGGCGGCAGACGGGAAGCCATTGTCCCTTTTTGACCCCGCCCCCACATACAGTGTCACAACCCAGCGACTTAGTTGCCCTGTTCTAGTGAACACTTTAGGGCTCTGATCCTACTACAGAACAGGCACGAGCAGCCCAAAAGATGGTGTAAGAAGAACTCAAAGTCCCAGAGCCAATAACTCTAAGCGACCGAGAAATTGCCAGCCTCTCAGAAGCACAATTCAAGACACTATTTATCAGGATGCTCACAGAACTGGTAGATTATAGTCACAAATTAGAGGAACATAGTCACAAATTAGAGGAACATATGAAGGCTAAACTAATTGAAATGAAGGGAGATGCACAGGAAACCAATAGTGATGGAAAGGAAACTGGGACTCAAATCAATGGAATGGTCCAGAAGGAAGAACAAAACATCCCACCAGAAAGGAATGAAGAAATGAGAATTCAAAAAAATGAGGAGAGGCTTAGGAACCTCCAGGACATCTTTAAACGTTCCAACATCCGGATTATAGGGGTACCAGAAGGGGGAAAGAAACAGCCACAAGTGGAAAACATATTTGAACAAATAATAAAGGAGAACTTCCCCAGTCTGGCAAAGGAAATAGACTTCCAGGAAATCCAGGAAGCTCAGAGAGTGCCAAAGAAGTTGGACCCAAGAAGGAACACACCAAGGCACATCATAATTACATTAGCCAAGACCAAAATGAAGGAGAGAATCCTAGAAGCATCAAGGGATAAGGGGACAGTCACCTACAAAGGAGTACCTATCAGACTGTCAGTGGATTTCTCAAAAGAGACCTTACAGGCAAGAAGGGGCTGGAAAGAAGTATTCCAAGTCATGAAATCCAAAGACCTACAGCCAAGATTGCTTTATCCAGCAAAACTTTCATTTAGAATGGAAGGACAGATAAAGTGCTTCTCAGATAAGGTCAAGTTCAAGGAGTTCATCATCACCAAGCCCTTATTATATGAAAAGCTAAAGGGACTTATATAAGAAAAAGAAGATGAAAAATATGAACAGTGAAAGGACAGCAAACACACAGTTATTAACAACCACACCTAAAATAAAAGCAAACCAAGAGGACAGCTAGATCAGGAGTGGAACCATAGAAATGAAGAACACATGGAGGGTTAGAAACAGGGGGGTGGGAGGGAGAGAAGGCGGGAGAAGGCACAGAAAATAGCATAGTTGGTAGGTAGAAAATAGATAGGGGGGAGGGCAAGAATAGTGGGGGAAATATAGAATCCAAAGAACTTGAGACACGTGGTTATAAACTAAGGGGGGGGAGAATGGTGGGGGAGGGAGTGTGGGGGTGGAGGGGAATGAAGGAGGGGAATAGAACAACTGTAATGGTATAAGCAATAAAATATATTAAAAAAATAAATAAATAAAAAATAAATAAAATAAAATATGGTGGCTCAAGAAATATCACAAATGATTCAGACCCTGAATTGAAAGAAATAAGTAAAATGATGTTATAAAAATGACTTTATGTTTCTTTTTTAAAACTGATAATCTCCCCCCATCATTTCCTCACCCTCTACTATCCTAGAGCACTCATTTTTGCACTTCCATTGTCATTTTGTTTTCTTTTTTTCTTTTTTAAAGATTTTATTTATTTATCTTTAGAGAGGAAAGGAAGGAGAGAAGGAGAGAAACATCAATGTATGGTTGCCTCTCGTGAGTCCCCTGCTGTGAACTGGTCTGCAACCCAGACATGTGCCCTAACTGGGAATCGAACCGTGATTGTGTGGTTCGTAGGCCCAGTGAGCTACACCAGCTAGGGCGCCATTTTGTTTTCTGATCCCTTTGGCCTTAACGACGTACCCAGGGCCTTCCACTCTGTAACATTAGTGTGAAGGGAGATGCTGAGGTGATTGCATTATTTTTCACCTTACCTGTCTTGCATCATCAGAAGCTCCTGGCCTGTTTCTTATTGTAGTTCAATGCTTTTTCAGATAACCTCAATGACATAAATAGTTCTAGAACAACAGCCTCTCAGGAACCAAGAAAAAAAGTGGTTCAGGTGTGTATGGAGCCCTGTGAAGTTTTTTCCCAGGGGAGCCCAGTATCTGCCAGAGCAGAGACTCTTGAGCAGAAGGTAGTACCAAGTCCTCAGAATTATTCTCTGACATTTTTATTAAGGATCAAAAAGGAGGGGAAAAACAGATAATTTCTTCTCAAAAATCTGTGTCACATAAAATAAAGAACTCCTTTAACTGGGGACATACTTAATTTGTAGATATGCTACTTACATGAAATTATTTCAAATTTATAACCACATTGACTTTACATAATGATTTTTAAAAAGGTTTTATTTATGTATTTATTTATTTTTAGAGAGAGGGGGAGGGAAGGAGAAAGAGAGGGAAAGAAACATCAATGTGTGGTTATCTCCTGCATGGTTCCCACCGGGGACCTGGCCCAAAACTCAGGCGTGTGCCCCTACTGGGAATTGAACTGGTGATCCTGCAGTTTGCAGGCCTGTGCTCAATCCACTGAGCTACACCAGCCGGGCTACAGAGTGATTTTTGACTTAGTCGAATATACATAATTCCTAATTTTCTATGAGAAAATATAATGCAACAGAGACCTTTTCTTTAATGCTATAGTTTTCATAATTTTAATTTAATGTTTTTTAAATATATCACTTATTTTATGTCCTATAATTCTCTTAATCATTCTTCAGTTTTTGGATATGTGTGCTATTTTCAGTGCTCCAGGGATTAGGAGAAACATGAAGACCAATTCTTTACGCAAATGTGATAGGAACATAATAGAGTTAGAAAAAATCTCACAAAGCTATTCACATTTATGGCTCTGAATATCATCCTACAAAAAGTCTTTATGATCTCGTATTATACCACCATGCAGATGGAATTTTTTCACAAGCCTGCATTTACTCATTAAATTAACTTTTTCTATTAACTAGGTAATAGGTAATATCCTTGGAAATGTCACAAAGTGTACAAGTTCTGTAACAGGGATATTTGTTGTAGTGGGAGAAATCAATAATAAGCACATTTAAAAATAATATTTTAGTGATGTGGACCTAGACCTGCGGGGTCTGTGTGTTGTGGCTGTGATGAACAAATTCACACAGACTACAGAAGTGCTGTTGGAAAAAGGGATGGCACGGCCACTCTCTGAGTGAGAGAGAGGGCCCTGACCTCAACAGAGAGGGCCTCTCTCAACTCCAACAGGCTTTTATTGCTTTTCTGGGTACTTTACATAGAGGATGGCCCTCATTTACTATGCACAGGTTCACTGTAGGTGACTACCTTTTACAGATAACAAGGGAAAGAATGTTGCTAATTACTTCAAAGAGAATGATGTTGCAGATTAAGGGGGAAATGGATGAACTGGTTATATTGCATATCTGGGAGGTTTAGCGAGACTTTAGGAAGTTAAAGATATGCAGTAAACATTTTCTCCCTCAATTCAGGGTGAGGGAGTTTTAGCAAAAGCAAGCCTCATAGCAGCCTAGATACAATGCGGGCCCAATTCCCCACGGAAAAACCTATCTGTGGGAGTGGGTCTTGTGTGCTGACCTCGCCCTCTGTCAGTTTTCCAAACTAGGGGCTGGGTTACATTCCCCATGCCACGTGGAACGGTTCCCTAGATTGTAGGATATACAAAAGTCCTTTGTTGGAAACTAAGAGGTTGATGTGACAGAGACTGACTAAAGGTAAGAAGAACTTAGAAAAAAGGTCAGGAAGACCTCTGTGAGGAGACAACATGTGAATTGAGACCTGAAAGAAAAAAACTAAACCAGCCATTCGAAGAAATGAGAAAGAGTCATACAAGCAAAAAAAAAATGATGACAGAACATGATGAAAAGGGCATCTTCTATTCTGGGAGAATATTCTTCCTAAGTATTGAGGAGAAGAAAAGCAGAAAATATGTGGAGCAAAGTAAGCAAAGAAAAAAGAGTGGCCCTTGAGAAAGTTAAAGAAAGGCACAGGCCAGGTTATTTAAGACCTTACAAATCAATGAAAAAAAAAAAGCTATAGCTTTATAGCTTCCAATATTTGTATTGTTCTTAATAAAAAGTAATATGTTTTCACATATCTTATTCTAGCTACTGTAAGGACAGTGCCTCACACAGCTAGTTACCTGTCAGAATAAGCACTAAGCACTGTGCTTGGTGTAAAAGGCACTTATCTATTAATTTTGTATTTTGTTGTATTTTTTCATTACCATTTATCCTTCCTACATCCTCTTCCACCTACAACCCTGTCCTACAATCATCACACTGTTGCCCATGTCCATGAGTTCTTTCTCTGTTTCTCCATTTTTGAAGGTATTAATGGTAAAGAAATAACTGAACAATATTGAAATGAATCACTAAGTAAAGAATGACTAGTTGAGTGTATATATATATATATATATATATATATATATATATATATATATTTAATCTTGGGAGAAAATATTTTACCTGCCATGAGCCCACATTTCATATACTAAAAGAGACTTTACTGGCTTAGGATTATGATTTCAAACTTTAGGCATATGCAGTACATCTAGAATTTCCAAAAGCCTATTTCTTGTCTCTGGGTGTAATTCAAGTATGTTTGTTCTCACCTCTTTATCCTATGTTTTTATTCTACTTCTAATTACCCATCTCTTTTAGCACACTCACATTGATGAAAAAGGTATCAACTAAAAATAAATTAAAATTTGTGACTATTAAAGTAGATAACATTTACTGAATAAATGAGTAATATTAAATTGATAGGAAAAAGAACTTTTGGAGGACAATATGAACATTACCATCAATTACTTGTATGTTGTACGTGTAACATTTAACTACTTACAAACATCTTTAAATAAAACCTTCAAATACAAAATATATATTTTAATGAATGGATATTGAATACACCACTGCTAGTGCTTTTGTTACAAAAAAATGAAAGTTTTATTGATTTTCTTGCTAACAAAAATATATTGAAGCTACTGCATCCTAGGTTTTACATTTCATTTACCAGTACAACTATTTAAATGGCTACCTACATAAATAACCCAACTTTTGAGTTTATAATTTTTATCTACTATGTTAGCTCCTAATATTTATTATTAGAATTACATTAAATACATAAAATATATTTTATCAAAACCATTTAAAAATAATATTCTCAATATTAAGATAATTCTTTCCAGCAAAATACAGTTGATGAGAGGTTAGTAATTAAATCTAGAAATGAATGAACAAGTGAATGAATGAATAAATGATTGGCAAGGTCATATTATGAACTGAGAACAGAGGCATAAGTTTATTTTTGGATCTTTATTGAAGGCTAGAGTCTAGTCTTCTGGCAAGCAGGTAGTGTTCCTAAAACAAGAAGCCCTCTTGTTCCTGCCTACAATTAAAATATGATTGACACATCTGTCTCGTTTGAATATGGGTTTATAAATTAGAAGTTGCTTTTACTCATATTACCTTGTTTGATAAAGTTGTACTTGGTTTCTTTCTTTCTTTCTTTCTTTCTTTCTTTCTTTCTTTCTTTCTTTCTTTCTTTCTTTTTTTTTACCTTCTGAATGTATTCTCTGCCTTCTGGGGAATCTGTAAGATATATGGAAGCTTAAATAATAACTCATTTTTATATTTCAATCTCCTATCATTAAGCAAAATGCAATGCAATTGTTTTCATAATGTCAGCTATCATCTTTTGGATTATGGATTGATCATCTTTATGCTGCAGAAGACCCTTTGTGGCCAAAACATGATGGCAATTAAAAAAAAGTAACTGAGATGGTCACTATCCCCTTCACCAACTGTTTGCCATTTTCTTTTTTTTTAAAATTTTATTTATTTATCCTTAGAAAGGAAGAGAAGGAGAGAAGGAGAGAAATATCAATGTATGGTTGCCTCTCGTGAGTCTCCACCTGGGAACTGACCTGCAAACCAGGCATGCTCCCTGACTGGGAATCGAACCACAATGGTGTGGTTCACAGGCCCGCGCTCAATCCACTGAGCTACACAAGCCAGGGCTGTTTGCCATTTTCTTTTATACAAAGCATTGTTGCAGAATACTTCCATATCACATTTGATCATTCTGTCATTCAATCTAATAACTGAAACAAGAAAATTCTTTAAAAAGTACCACACAGATGACAGCCTTATTACACAAAGAATCTAGAAACAGCAATATGCATTTATAGCAACAATATAAGTATTTTCAAGGCATTCAATCCAATTAATTCAACCACTACATTATGTATATATTTACATCATATTCACATCTGATGCCAGGAAAGTAATTTAGTCCTATTATGAATCAAAAGGAGTAAAGGGATTACATTGCAAGAATTATGCAGATAGGTTTATAGGTGATAAAGTGTATGCCAGGTGCTATGAAATGCAATTAGCAATAATGTTTGGTGTGGGAAGAG
Source organism: Sturnira hondurensis (assembly GCF_014824575.4). Taxonomy (NCBI): domain Eukaryota; kingdom Metazoa; phylum Chordata; class Mammalia; order Chiroptera; family Phyllostomidae; genus Sturnira; species Sturnira hondurensis. Next base: position 379,494 of record NW_028075163.1, on the reverse strand, counting down.
CTAAATCAGTAAAATTGAATGTGCTTATGTAAAAGAGTCAAATGAATCCAGTGAACATAATCCTGACCATTTGCCACGACTTCCTCTCTTGAGAGTTTCTCAGATAGAATTTCATGCTCATTTAATCAGTACATTAAGGGACATAACCGATTGATCCAGGTTTAGCAACCTGACCCAATATGAGGTAAATACATATTTCTTGTCCCATGATCATTGCAGCTGGTGCAGAGTAATACCACCAGATCCATTCTGGAAGTCCATGCTTTCCTGCTATTGAGGCCCCACAGCAGTTTGGCTTTAGTTCTTCCTGAGTTATAGACACTCACATTATCTCTGGACATCAAAACATAACGTAGAACCTGATTTTTTGTTTGCTTAATCTAACCAAAGTAAATTTGTATAGTGTGCAACAAAAAGAATCTTTATTACACTAAGATATTACAGGAGATATTTTCTGGAACTTAGAAAATAACTTCTAAGAAGAAATAAAAATATATGCTTTAACTATATATCATATATAATATATAAAAACAAGTCAGGAAGTTTGTTATGCAAAATCATGAGCATTTATTATTTATTAGTTAAGGCTTTTATCTAGTAAAAATATTTATTAATTTTTTTGTATATTCTGGATCCTCTGGTTGTAATGATGAGTTTCAGATCAGAACCAATCCTGAACTTATCAAATTGACATTTGTCCTGCATCAAATTGACACAGAAGAGGGATTATGTTTTATTAAAATAGATAGTCAAATTCCCTATGAGGTTACAGTGACACTCCACTGCTGTAGTACTTCCATGTGCTGAGACATTTCTTCATGGAACTTAGGCAGTTCCTTTAGTTTCCTGTTTACTAGTGCAAGGAAGATGGCACGTGGAAATATGGATAGTTGAAGCTCTATTCAGAAGTTAGGTATTCTGGTGAATGGTCTGTCCAAATTAATTCAGGTGACATTTAAACCTGGTCTTCCATCCTAGACCCTCCTGTTCCTTGTTGCTTTGTAACCACTGATCATTTTGAATAATTACAGAGTTCTAGTAGTTTCATCCTTATCTGTTTTGTCTTTATCCCATAAACAATGGGGTTCATGGTAGGTGGCACCAGCAAGTAGAGGTTTGCCAAGAGAATAAGGGTGTGCCTGGGCACGTGGTTTCCAAAGCGATGGGTAAAAAAGGAAAAGAAAGCCAAAGTGTAGAATATCAAGATGACACATATATGAGCTCCACATGTTCCGAAGGCCTTTGTTCGGGCTTCCCTAGACGGTAGTCTAAAGACTGTCCTCAGGATTACCCAGTAGGACAGGGATATGAGAACAAAATCCAGCCCTGTAGTGAGGAGAGCTGCAGTGAGCCCATAAATACTGTTAAGGGCAAAGCTATTGCAGGCCAGCTTGGCAATGCCCATGTTCTCACAGTAGGTATGGTGGATGATGTTGCTCCGGCAAAAGTGCAGACGGAGAATGAGGAGGACACCAGGGGTGACTACAGCCACACTTCGAACCGTCAGAGCCAGGGCCACCTTGCTCATGAGAGAGCCTGTAAATAAGGTTGCATAATGGAGTGGTGCACAGATCGCCACATAACGATCAAACGCCATGGCCAGTAGAACAGCAGACTCAGAGAGGAACAGAGCGTGAACAAAAAACATCTGTGTGAGACACGCATGAAACGTCGATGGGGAAGGGCCCTGCCAGAAGATAAGAAGCATTTTGGGCACTGTGACGGTACAAAGAAGAACATCATTGAGTGCCAGCATGGCCAGGAAGAAATACATGGGTTCATGGAGGCTCCTGTCCCAGGCCACCACTGCCATAACTAGGCCATTGCCTGTCACAGCCAAAAGGTACATGAAGCTGAAAGGAATGGAGATCCAGATTTGGAAGTCTTCTAATCCTGGGACTCCAGTCAGTAGAAAGGCAATGAGGGGAGTGGATGTATAGTTGGATGTTGTCACAGAGAGGTAGCCAAAGTCTGTTACATGGAAAACAGAGAGAAAAGAATATAAGTAATGCTAGAAAATGAGTATTTCCTCATCCTATTCAAGACCTAACCATTAATTTTGGCATGATGAAACAGGGGAATAAAATGATTTGAGAAAAAATTACTACATAACTAAATGATTACAGGCAAACCATTTTTCTTTTTGGAGATGTCTTGTTCTCCTTGAAAAAATGTCAGAAAAATTGAGAGTTAAATCTTTTATTTTTGTAAAGCTAATTGCTGTGTCCACGTAATTTATGTATATGAGTTTCAAACTTTTAACAGTACTATGTATATTCAAGTAGTTTTTGCCTTTCTAACTTGATAATACATTCTCAAATCCCAAACATAACTTTTTCTCTTTTCATAAAACTGGATAGAGTTAATATTGTATTCTTTGATGGACAGATTTATTGGGAGGAAACAGGTTGGTTGGTAGACTGATATATAACTGGCGCCAGCATGATGGCTCCAGTTCATGTTTCCCTTCCTAAGGGTGTAAAATATGTTTGTGTGCCCTAATTTGTATACAGTAAAGAAAAAGTTTTATTCATCTGTCTTTCATTTGAACTCTTGAAGATAATGGTTGAATTAATGTGTAATTTAAACTGTTATGCAAAAGTTATATTATTCATACCTTAATAAGCATTGACTCTCAAAGATCATGAAATGGAATCAAACAAGACAAAAAATCAGAGTATGGAACATTTTCATTCAGAACAAGAAAGTCACTGAAGAATGTTAAGGCTCATAATTATTCAATAGTTATCAGTGAGAGAGCCTTCTACAGAGTACAGTGACTATAATTTTTATATTCATCAAAAAAAGGATGAGGTCAACTTATAGCAACTTTTAAAAATCTTTATTGTATTTTTCATTACCATTTAGTCTTCTTACACTCCCCTCCCTACATTTAAAGAAAATACAGTAATTCTCACTTTTATATGTCAAAAACTATAAGATGAGAGGAGCTTACCTTAAAAAATGCCTGAAATACAAAATTAATTTTCACCAGTTATAAAACACTAATTTAATTAGTCAAGTTTGTAATCAAATGCTGTACTTTTGGCAAAGGCATCGTGTATGTTTATGAAGACTTTCTGACTACAAATCTTAAGAAGTTTCAAAGTTATATTATATAGTAAATGTGTTCATCTAAAAAGGGGTTCCAAAATCTGGAATCTGCATGGCTCTAATTTTCATGTAGAATTGATACACTATCAAGTAGATGGAAAACTACACTGCATTCAAGATCTCTATCATTTCTTGAATTAACTGAAATCCTTTTCAAATATCCCAGACCTTAGTGAGAAAGTAGGACCCATTATCACATTATCAACAAAAAATTTATTCTATTTCCTACCATGCTGTCCTCCCTCACCCCCCTCTCTTTCTCTATCTCTGACAATGCAGATAAAGAAAAAATAAAAACAAAAAATTCTCATCAAAAGACAAACATACAGAAGACATGACACGTATTTCAAAGAAACTCCAAGAGAAAAATTCCTTGAATGGTTATTTTGTTAACAAAATGGAGTATAACTAGCCTTGTAAGATTTAGCTTTTGCTTCATTTTCAATGTCTGTCTTTGCTGTGTAACCACCACACAGAAAATTCAGCATATTTAAATAGGAGACATATCATATATCAGCACAAGAATGGACAATATAGCAGTAATGGTTTAAATAATAATTACAAATATTTATCAAAGTTTACAAGGCTAAACAATTTCCTAAAACCTGTTCTAACCACTCGACATGGATTATCCAATCTGATTGATGGTCACCACTACTATATGAAGTAGCCATTGTTAGTGCCCCAATTTTACACAGAAGGGAACTCAGTCACTGAAGGACTTTCCCTAGGTCGCATCACTAGTAAATACATAAAGCTTGTTCTAAAATCCAGAGACCTTAATTGCAGAACCCACAGTTTTAACTACTAAAGTATTCTAATTTACCTTTTAGATGCATGGTTTTTCTAAATCCTTGGAAACATAAATAAGCAGATATTGGATTTCCCTTAGGTCTGAAGTCTTAGGTCTTATGAGCTAGATAATCATGTCTAGCTTATAAGAATTCAGAGAAGATATATATATGTGTGTGTGTGTGTGTGCATATATATTTGTATACATAAATACATATATATATAGTCATCTGTGTTGTACATCAATATTTATAAAAACAACTCAAGGAATACCTCTGGGCCAAGAAGTCTTTTGGGTATTTTACATGCTGAATAATTGCTTTAGCATCTGAGACCTGCAGTCAGTATTTGGATTAATTGACTAGACTTAACTTTTATAATTACAGTTCATGTATATGGACACACTACTGTGACTAGGAGAAGAGTATATAAGCTATGGTTATAAATCCTGCTTTTTGGTGGAGATTATACATGATAAGATTAAGGAAAAAATACAAACCCATTATTAGTTAAAAGAAATTTGCAGATGTATATTTACTTGAGGAGAAAACAAAAATTGACTCTAACTGTATAGCCAGAGAAGTGAGGCAAGTTTATTGCCAAGGTTAGATAATATTCATTAAAGTAAGAAGATTCCTTTAGTGGAAAGAAATAATTATGATGCTATTCAGTATTTGGAGATATAAATCAATGCTAGCTGTCTTCATATATAATTTTATTTTCAAAATTAATTATACTTTTATTCTTGAACTCTGAAATTTCATGCCCTCTTAGTTCAGAGTAATCTAGCAAATCACCTATTTTAATTTACCAATCTGCATTCATCATGGAATTCTTCTGTTGACACCCATAACCTCCATCACCAGTGTTGGGAAATTTAATATAAGGCAGAAAGCACTAAATAATATAAAACTGTGCTTCCTATTTCACTTATGAACATTCAAGATAGGGTTCTTGAAAATGGTATTCTTTTAGATTTTTCCTACATGACAAAATACAAGTTTTAGCCTCATCTTTGTAAGTAGGTCTCAAAAGTTGGTGTCTAATCATAAACATCCAAGTTGCTCCAAAACAAAATCACTTTCTCAATTGGTTTTCTTTAATGTTTATATGAGTTTTGTAGTTTTTTTGGCATAGTTTATGGCTTTTATTCTTTTTTGTCTACTTTGTGGTTTATGTCTCAAATAATTTGTGACCATTCATTTACATCTTTATTCTTTCAATGCATATTTTGTAGGTCACATGCATTACTTTGTTCTTGTTAGTATAAATACATCAGTGAAAAGAGTAGACATGTTCCTTGTCTTAAGTAAAAAAATACTATCCAGTGGAAAAATTATTTTTTCCAGATAAGGGATTGAGTTCTAAAAAAAAGTTTTGGAATGATATTAAATATGAGAAAGATAAATGAAAAACTAAACATAACAATTTCATAAAACATCCTTCTGTTTTTCAGAGGATCTGCACTCAAGGTGGAGTAGGCTGGCAATAGATTGTTTAGAAACACAAACCAGGTAATGTCTAGTGAGTCAAAGTTACCAAAAGTAGTTTCCCAGAATACACAGAAATAATATGGCTATTTTCTTCTATCACTTTATGAGGCATAAACAAATCTTACTTTTGTACTATTATCCATAATATTTTTCTCTTTAAACTAGGGTTGTAATCTATATGACTAACAAGAAATTTTATGCAATTAATGTCTTGGTTCTGTGGACGGTATCTTATTAGCTACATAGACATTTTTTATTATACTACTAATTCTAGAACACATGAACAAGAGTTTTGCTTTTTTAAAATATGTTAACCTATTTTTTTACTATATCTGTGTTTTATGGTTGGGAGGAGGGTAGTTTGATTTTATAAGAAAGAAAAAAGAGAGAAAGAAAGAAAAGAGAAAAAAAGGAAAGGAAAGGAAAGGAAAATAAATAAAAGAAAAGAAGGCCAGTCTTGGCTGGTGTGGCTCAGTTGGTTGCAGTGTTGTCCCATAAATCAGCCAAAAGGTCACGGGGTTCGATTTCTGGTCAGGGAATCACATCTCTCTCTCTCTCTCTCTCTCTCTCCCCCTCTCTCTCCCTCTCTCTCCCACCCTACTCCTGCTCTCTCTCTAAAATCAATAAGAATGTCCTCGGATGAAGATTTAAAAAGCCATAAAGTTATGTATAGTAATGCTGAGTAAGGTTGATACTGCCCTGACTATATTACATTAATTTAGGAACACTGCATTATGAAGGGGCACTTCAAATAAACGTAATTACCTTCTAAAGGTGGGCCCCTTGTAGTACAACCTTCCCAAGCTAGGTGAACATTCTAGGAACCCATCTAAGTCAATGTATCAACTGGCATTGTTGTTAGAGGCTGAATTCGGCTTCAGTTTTTTTAAGAACCTTTCAATGTCATTGCCCATTTCATGATGGGTAAGGTATGAGTGTACCTGCCCACCGCTATGCTGAGTGTTCAGCATTTTTTGACAAAAAATGTCATGACAAAAAATGTCACGTCTCACCCTCCTTATTCACCAGATCTAGGTTTGAGAGACTATTTTTTTGTTTTGTTTTGTTTTCCCAGGATGAAAAAAGCCCTCAAGGGGAAACACTTTGTTGATGTGGAAGAGGTAAAACAAAAAACAGCAGAAGCAGTAAAAGGCATCAAAATTGAAAAGTTCAAAACTGTTTTGAGCAGTGGGAAAAACATCTCGGTAGGTGTATTGCATCATATGGAGAGTACTTTGAAAGTGACTGAAGTTTAAGCAAGTAAGAATAAATACACATTTTCTGTAAATAAATTTCAGGTTTTTTGAGTCTACCTAATCCTTCAAAAATTTAAATACTATGTCGATGGACTGAAAATGCAAATACCTGAACTGATGCAGTTAATAATAATGGTGACAGTGTTGATGATGATTATGATAATCATAGTGACAATACTGATTATGTTATGTTGGCCAACAAAATCCTTGACAAGAGTTTAATTTCTGTTTCCTTCTTTCTGTGTCTGTATTATAACATAAGGCAGGAACATATGTGCTGCTGCACATGGAAAATGCTGACTATTGCACTCAAGAAAGGAAGGAGGAAAACTTAGAGAATGAATAGTAATTGTTGCAGTGACTGACTGCATGTAATCAGGAAATGCCCAAAGAAGAAAATTCCTTAAAAATGTTAAGCAACTTTATATATTATTAGATAAATAAGTAATTAGAGTGGGCATTAGCCCCTGCATTAATAAAATAATCAATATTAACTGCAGTACTTAGAAGCATTAAAAGTAAAGTGGTCACGGGAGATACTGTCTTGGAAGAAATTTCAAATATAAAATGGGTCACTTAAAAAAATTTAGTCAAATAAACCTGCATTTTTAAAATGCCTTACATATCATTTGATTAGAAAAGTGTAATAATCATCCTCACATTACTTCCTGACTTACAGTCTTCACTAATTGATATACTTTACAAATTGTATCAATTGCCTAATAGTTACAAAATTTAAAAGTTTCCTACTGAGCCCTGGCTGGTGTGGCTCAGTGGAATGAGTGCGGGCCTGCGAACGACACGATCGTGGTTCGATTCCCGGTCAGGGCACATGCCTGGGTTGCGGGCCAGTTCCCAGCAGGGGACTCCTGAGAGGCAACCATACATTGATGTTTCTTTCCCTCTCTTCTTAAAATAAAAAAAAAATAAATTAAATTTAAAAAAAAGTTTCCTACTGAGAAGTCCAAGATGGCACTGTTACTATATCTATGAATTAGATAAGACACAGACTAGCGAATATTTTTATTGGACTAATTAGTACTTTTAAAAATGACTTTTCTGTTTGAGGGTCTTGGAGTATTCAGGCTAACATGCAAATTATGTGTGTTCTGGATATCTGGATAACTATCTCTGCAGAGGGAAGCATGCCATCCATACTTCACTGTTTTTGGGTACATCTGAACATGGACTCCTCTGATGTTGTCCAATCCAGTTCAGTATATGAGTACAAGTAGGAGATCATTGGGAGAAAGATGACAATTCTCAGGGGAGATTTTTACTTTTTGTTATGTGACTATTAGGAAATGGTTATTTGGCAGGAATATTTATCTTTGGGATGTATGTAAATATAGTGATGCAACAGCCCTGGCTGGTGTAGCTCAGTGGATTGAGCACGGGCCTGCGAACCAGAGGATCGCAGTTCGATTCCCAGTCAGGGCACATGCCTGGGTTGCAGGCCAGTTCCCGGCCAGGGGACACACGATACATTGTGTGTCCTCGGCAGAGGCAACCATACACTGATATTTCTCTCCCTCTCTCCTTCCCTTCCCCTCTAAAGATAAATAAATAAAATATTTAAAAAATATACTGATGTAACAATAATAAACACCAACAAAAGAAAATACAAATAAAAACAGAGATGGAGAAGGAGGGAGGAAGAGAGTCAGAGAGAGACAGACAGAAAGAGAAAATAACGGAAAGAGAGGGAGGGAGAGTAAAAAGGAAGGAAGGAAGGAAGGAAGGAAGAAAAGAAGGAAGGAATGCAGAAAGAGGTTCACTTGACAAGAACCATGAGAAGAGATTTATGTGCTTGGATGAACTACTTATGGTCAGCCAAGGCCCAGATTTTGTTAATAATAAGAGCCTAGTGGCTATTTGTTGACAGAAACTTCTCACATACTCGCACCTGAAAAACCTCAGACTGAAATCCAGGCTTCCCATACTGTGTTCACTTGTTTATACCATCTGAAGTGAACAACTGCAGGGAAACCCTGGTTTCCTTTTTCGACTAGCCTGCCCTGTTCAATTAGATCTGCACAATTTAGGTAACTAATTTACACAAAATGGTCCTAATTGGGAGCCTGTGTGAAAACTTTCATTATAAAAGGCAGCCTTCCCTTTTGTCTTGGTGGAAACACAATCCAGGTTGCTACCTGAATCTGTGTCTCCCAGGGCTGCAGCTCTTTTTTGCTCAAATCAATGCCTTTTTCTTCTTCATTAGTCTGAAATTAATTTCGGTTTTTGGAAGAAAGGAAGGATTCTAAATCACTCTTTAGCTACTTCAATCTTTATGTTCTACCCTCAGTGGCCAAAATCTCAAAATATTTATCTACACCAATTTTACGTACTCATTCAAATTTCCTTCATGAATTTTTAAAACACTGAATCCTTTCCCACCACTCTGCAAATATGGGTCATGATAAGTTTTCCATCGTTTTTCTAAACCTAATGGATGCTTTTCAGTAACCAATTTAAGTCACTGTTCTGCAATTTTGACGTACTCATTCTGCTGTTTAAAACACTTTTTCATTTGGATTCATTGACATCATGCTCTCCTAACATTTATATTGCTTCCTTTTCAGACTATTTTTAGTGATTCAACTGCACCCTATTGTAACGATCAAGTTTTTCAGTATACTCATACTGTTTCCTTGGTCAAATCGTCCACTCCCATGATGTCAAATACCATGTTTATGAACATCACTTCTAAATTCATTATCCAAGACACTGTTTTCATCAGAGCTCTGATATGTATATCAAACTCAAATAGAGAAAGTATCAAAATAGAGAAAGTATCAAATAGAGAAAGTTTAAAAAATAATATCTCTAAAACAAATCCTACTCACCCACACATTTCTTATATTGGTATATAACATCATCTCTTGTAGTTCTTATTCTGAAAATCTAAATATGATTGGTACCTCCTTTTCTCTTTCCCTTCATAGCCAATTAATTGTGAAATCTTGCAATTGCTTGCTTATCATTACTATATCCTGTTATTACGACTCTCTTATCTACTTTTCTGCTGTCAACTGTTGCCTCACTCATTTATTCAATAATGGGACTAATGTTCTTACACACGTTTGATCATTTCACCATTGTAATTGTAATTCACTAGTAGTTGCATATTTTTCTGAGAATTAAAACTAAATTAAAATCTCATCTTTCATTACCCTATTTTTGTCTAATTTTCAAATATTTACACTTGAAATTTCACAGTCACTTATTCACCTGTTTTTCATATGGTCCTACTTGTTCTCAACTTTTCCTTTTCCCTCTTCTCTCTGCCAAAAATTTCTTCTCTTTTATATTCCTCAGGTTATTTACCCTTAATCTTCCAACCTCAACTACATACTACTTGCTCAGTAAAGTTATTACATTCTCTTTGCTCAAGTAGAGTCTCTCATTATGCTGTCATTGTACTTGTCATTCCTTAATAAAGGCAATTATAATAATTGTAAATGTAGATAAATCCTTAATAATTTTTATTTTTATCATAGGGGAAAAGGGGAGGGACTCACATGAATAAGTATAAAGGACACATAGACAATAATTAAGGTGGCGGGTGGAAATGGGAGGGAGGTGGGGAGCACTGAGGGGCAGGGCAGGGAATATAAAACAGAAAACTGTACTTGAATAAGAATTAAATAAATTTTTAAAAATGAAGGTAAAAAAATAAAAAAATAAAAAGCTTCTAAAAATAACTTTTATTTTTATCACCTGTCATACTGAAGGAAAAGTACTCTTTTGTTTTCTACTGTTTTCTTGTACTTAAGTAGTGTCTAATACTGCATCTGACACTATGAGAGTACTTAATAATTTTAATGGATTTTTATAAATGTTCTGTGATTACTTCAAACTTAGTGTGTTCAAAAAGGGTTCCACTAACAATATTCATTCTTTGTCACTATTCCATTGAATGACAAGACATCAACTTGACTTCACAAGCCTGAAACTTGTGAAAAGCATCAACTATGAAACCACTCTCTGTTCACCAACCCACAATCAGTTATTAAGGTGTGTTTATATATCCTAAATATTCATCCCTGTTATGTTTTATTCCCTCAACCACTAAAAAATCTATGCTCAATTATGCTTTGGAAATAATATCTAAACTTTTTCTTCAGACTTTATGAACAACTTAAAATGCCATGAATAGATCTTAATGATAAAATATGAACAAAAAAGTGTAATGAAAAATGTATATGCAATAAGACCTTATGTTCCTAACATAAAAAGAAGTTAAGGGGAAAAAGTTAATCACAGTTAATCTTTGAGATAGAGAGATTATGACTCTTTCTATTTCAAAAGTCCTTTAATGTACTTGCATTAAGCCACTAAGGGGAAAAAAGGAATATAGTGGAGAGAAGGCTCAGAATCATAGTTTCAGCATAATAGTTACTTATCTAACTTCTATGAATAAGGAAAGTTCAATTTCACTGCATCATCCATTCTGACATCAACACTATTTTTTAAAAGTCTAAACAATAGATATGCTACTTAAGATCTAAACAACAGATTTTAAGTAGAAATGTTTCTAGATTTAAATGAAAAATATTGGATGACTAAGGTTAATACAATTTTCACATGACAACCATGCTGCCAATGTCACTGAAATGCAAAGGACTAAGTCAATAAAAGGCAAAGACACTCAATTGTCATGTCTGTAATATCTCCCAACAAACTTTCAGAAATCTTTCCTGGAATGTGTATTAGGAAAACTCAGTTCTATCACTTCTCCTGTATCAGTGAGACACTTAAGTTTTTTTAATACTTGAGTTTTTATAAAAGAACAAAATTTTTAGAAAATATTACACAGATATACATAAGTTATTGAACACATGGGAACTATCATTATTTTTTACCTTAATAGACAACAGAGTGGAGACTGACTGAGGGAGTGGGGGAGGAGGGTGGGCAGGGCAGGGGAGAGTCAGAAGGGGAAAACTGGGACAACTGTAACTGAACAACAATAAAAAAACATTTTACTGAATAAAATTCAAGGGTTCCATTATATTTTCAATGAAAACCACTTGTTCACCCTGCTTCAGATCTGCTGGGTCTTTACACTATACATGATTCCATTCATTAGGGGTGGAAATAGAATATAAATGATTCCCATAAGAATATGAACCAAGGGGGAGAGGTGCTTTCCAAAGCAGTGTACCGTGGTGAGACCAGTGATGGGAATATAGAAAACCAGGACAGCAGAGACATGGGAAACACAGGTCTGCAAAGACTTGAGCCTCTCTTCCTGAGATGCAACTGCCAGCACTGTGTACAAGATGAAAACATAAGAGATGAGAATAAGGACAGCATCTAAACAAGGCAAAAATCACCAGAACCAGGGCATATGAGCTGTTGAAGTGGATGTCAGAGCAGGCCAGCCGGAGTAGGTCCTGGTGCAGGCAGAAAGAGTGGGAGAGCACGTGGGAGCGGCAGTAATGGAAGAACTTCAAGCAGATGATGACAGGAAGAGTGGACACAGAACTTCTCATCACAATGGCCACCATGAAATGAATGATTCTACTATTAGTCAGGATGGATGTGTATCTCAGAGGATTGCCGATTGCAGTAAAGTGATCAAAAACCATGGCAAGGAGGACTCCAGACTCTGTGCTAGAGAGACCATGGACAAAATAAGTCTGCGATGCAGGCATCCAGGCTGATTTCCTGGCTGACCCCCCACAGGATCACCAGAACTATGTGCACTGTGGACAGCCCCATGCACAGGTCAGTGAAGGCCAGCATGGCCAAGAAGTAGAACATGGGCTGATGCAGGCTTGGCACAGTTTGGATCACGTGCAGCACCAGGCAGTTTCCCAGAAAAACCGTAACACAGATGGAGGAAAAAGGAATTGAAAACCAGAGAGAGTCCTGGTCTAGGCCAGGGAACCTTATAAGAATGAATATCAAGGAATTGCTAGAAGAAGCCAAGGAAGAAGGCATGAATATTTGAAGGCAGTTTTCAAAGTATGATAAATATTTATTCACAGTTTAGTTTAAACTGTCTATTGTCATTGAGAATGATCAAATACAACACAGCCACTCAGAATACAGCACAGGTAAAAGCAGGTGTAGAATTCCTGGGCCCCTCAAGTCTTTGGAAGAAGGCACAGGACAAGATAATTTCATAGGAATCTCCTTAGTATTACATCTCAGAGGTTGCAGAAGTAAGGCACTGTCCAACAATTTTAGGAAGATCAGATCACTAACTTCATTGACTTTCAGTCTCTCTGAGCAACTGTCACCACACAAAGCAAGTGATAGTGACACCTCAGGTGCTGCTGCTCTGCTGCTCTTCTGCTCTTGAGTCAGCCTAAGGAATGCTCTCTTCCTTACCAGTCCTTACCGTACAGGGAGACAGGAGGTTCAGATTTATGAAGAGTGAAGAGCATTGTGAAGCAGGTAATCCCAGGCTCCTGGGAGACCACTATTCCCTCATGGTCCAAGATACAAGTGAAAGATTCTGCCAAGAATTTTTTTCAGCAGTGATGATAGAAAACTTGCTTATTAGATGAGAAAAATATGATTCTAAGAGTCACAATGCATCTTCAACCCTGTATACCAATGATAGCTACAACTATAACATGTATATTTACATGGTCAAATTAAATTATATAAACAAAGTTTAACCCAGTGACAAGGCAATTTGGGGTGTTGCTTATTCATTTATTCAGTCATTCACTTATTCATAAGCCCTGTATTCAGTATCTGCATAGCAGCAATGGACAATTTACAGTGGTTCTGTTCTTTTGGAGCCTACAATCAAGTATGGACAGTATGGAATATAATAAAAATAAATACACATTTTCATATAGGTATCCTAACAGTGAAGATAATGCAATAACAATGAAAATTTTGAAAGGCTAGTAATAGTATAGTTCAATGACAAAATTAGAATATTATATATCTGATTCAAGAAGTAGCACAAATAAGACTTGAATGAAAAGTGTTGGAGAAATATCTGGGGGATTTAAAATATTACAATTCAGGAAAGGTATGTTTTTTCTACCACCACTAGAACTACATTGAAAATATTTGAACAAATTCAACCTTGAACACATCTATCTCTAGGCAACCCACTTTATTGTATTTGATTTTTTTACAGCCAGTTTTGACCTATCTGCAGTAATGTTCAGGAGGCATATCTCTTTTGGATGCATATCTCTTTTGGATGCCCATTTTGTTTAAGCTCTTGGTGTCCAGAATTGAGCATGGTAACTGTCAAGTAGTTGTTGAAAAATAAATGAATGTTTCTCTAGAATTCATACAGCAGAGATGCAAATGTCCCTTCTTATAGTTTTAAAATAATTTTCAAGATATTTTGCTACTTTGAAATACTAAATACGTTTATTATATTAAACATTTAGCATGAATATCTTTGGTGATATGTTATAAAAATACATGACTTTAAGTTTATACTTCCCTTAAATACTGGGGGGAATGTTAGCAATTTTACTATGTCCTACTTTTCATTGTTTAATGATATTCCAGAGTCTATCAGAGTATGGGACTACTAGACTATTTTACTGTTCCATCTTTATTTTTACTTTTTAAGAATTATTGTGTTTTTTAAATTAAACCTAATTTATTTTGCAAAACTCAACAAATGTTCAGATATGGTTTGTCTTCAATCCCCATTTTTTTAGCAAACATGAAAATTAATTTGGCGTTAGAAACATCTTCTTTCTCTTTAGCTCTCTTTGAAAATTTGTTTTTTGTAACACAAAAGAGAATACAAATATTGTCCAAAAACTATTTATATTTTCACCTTCCAAAATTACTAACATAATATATATTGAGAGGCAAGAATAACTGCAATGTTTTTTCTTAGTCACTCATGGGTGATTCAGCAGTATAATTAAAAACATAATGCTCTTAAGATAAATACTTTGAAAGAAATTTAATAAATCTTATTTTTGCTCTGCAAAAGAGCCACTATATCAATGCATTTAACTGGAACTATTGAGTTCATGCTTGTAGAATATTAATTTTAGCCTATTATTAGCTTTTCCTTTTGTAGCTTAGTGTTATGCCCTTTTACTGAGTGAAAGCACAGAAGAAAAAAAAGCAATTTCTTTTGTCCTCCCCACAGCCAACATCATGGAAAACAAGACATCACAAGTCACAGCATCTGAATTTGGTTTAATTGTATTTTGTCTGTTATACTTAAAATTATTTTGTATTATAATACTTATTGAGTATTTCAAATCAACATTTTTTCATTTTTAATTTATTTTTATTTTTTTATTTTGTAAACATATTTTATTGATTATGCTATTACAGTTGTTCCATTTTTCCCCCTTCATTCCCCTCCATCCTGCACACCCCCTCCCACCCACATTTCTCTGCTTTATTTCATGTCTATGAGTCATCCATATAAGTTTTTTAGCTTCTACATTTCCCATACTATCCTTACCCTCCCCCTGTCTATTTTCTACCTACCATCTTTGCTACTTATTCTCTTAACCTTTTCCCCCTCTCCCCTCCTCCCACTCCCCTGTTGCTAACCTTCCATGTGATCTCCATTTCTGTGGTTCTCTTCCTGTCCTAGTTGTTTGCTTAGTTTGTTTTTGTTTTAGGTGTGGTTGTTAATAATTGTGAGTTTGCTGCCATTTTACTGTACATGTTTTTTATCTTCTTTTTCTTAGATAAGTCCCTTTAACAGTTCATATAATAAGGACTTGGTGATGATGAACTCCTTGAACTTGACCTTATCTGAGAAGCATTTTATCTGCCCTTCCATTCTAAATGAAAGCTTTGCTAGAAAGAGCAATCTTGGATGTAGGTCCTTGCCTTTCATGACTTGAATACTTCTTTCTTTCCAGCCCCTTCTTGCCTACAAGGTCTCTTTTGAGAAATCAGCTGACAGTCTGATGGGAACTCCTTTGTAGGTGACTATCCCCTTATCTCTTGCTGCTTCTAGGATTCTCTCCTTCATTTTAATCTTGGGTAATGTAGTTATGACGTGCCTTGGTGTGTTCCTCCTTGGGTCCAACTTCTTGGGACTCTCTAAGCTTCCTGGACTTCCTGGAAGTCTATTTCCTTTACTAGATTGGGGAAGTTCTCCTTTATTGTTTGTTCAAATAAGTTTTCCACTTTTTGCTCTTCCTCTTCCCCTTCTGGTACCCCTGTATTTCAGATGTTGAAATGTTTAAAGATGTCCTGGAGGTTCCTAAGCCTCTCCTCATTTTTTTTTTTTTTTGAATTTTTGTTTCTGCATTCTTTTCTGTTTGGTCATTTTTTTCTTCCTCTGGTTCACTCCATTGATTTGAGTCCAGGTTTCCTTCCCATCATTATTGGTTCCCTGTACATTTGCCTTTATTTCATTTAGTGTAGCCTTCATTTTTTTTTTCATCTAATTTGCTACCAATTTCAACCAATTCTGTGAGCATCCTGATTACCAGAGCTTTGAACTGCGCATCTGATAGGTTGGCTACCTCTTCATCATTCAGTTGTATTTTTTCTGGAGCTTTGACCTGTTGTTTCATTTGGGCCTTTTTTTTGGGGGGGGGGGTCTTGACACAGCTGTTATGTAGTGAGGGGTGGAGCCTTAGGTGTTCATCAGGGTGGGGCAACACACCTTGCTGGGTTGTGACGCTATATGTGGGGGAGGGCTCAGAGAGGGAACAATGGCGCTTGCTCCACCCTCTGCTGGATTTCAGTTTCTTCCACTCCTTCCCCCAAGCAAACTGGGCCCTTCCGGTGCTGATTCTCTGGTGGGTGAATTTGTGTACGTTCTAGGATCCTGCAGGTCTCTCCATTGAACTCTCCTATGAGGGTGGAAGTGTCTCCTGCTGCTGCAATCCCCCACAGGTGTTTTCAATTGGTGTTTTGAGGCTTTATTTTCCTGCACTGGGACCCCAGGTTGTGCAGTCTATCTCACTCTCCAGTTTCACACGGTTTATCTGTGCGTGAATGTGTGACCACCAGGTCTGCCAGCCACCACTTTTCTTGCTGCGACCCCTCTCCACCTGGTGCCCAACTCTGCCCCTCCTGCAGGTCTGGATGAATGTGTCTACTTTAACTCCTTGGTTGTTGGACTTCCATACAGTTCAATTTTCTGTCAATACTGGTTGTTTTGTTTGTTTGTTTGTTTCTAAATTTTTGTTGTACTTATTTTGGTTATATGAGAAGTCATAGCCAAAATGTTAAAATTAATGATGTTAATTTACATTATTACCTAAGTTGTTATAAGTTTTAAGTTGTTATAAATTTTAAGTTGTTAAATTGTTAGACTTTAAGAGGCATTTGAAAGAATTCATGAACCATGTCTGAAAGGAGGTAATTGCCTCCAGCCTATTCTTTTGCACTTGAAGTAAAAGCATTTTAGGTATCAGTAACTTAGCGAAACACAATACTTTAAATACCCATATAATTTACTCACATCTTTATATTACAAATAAGAATATGATACTTTTGACAGTAGCCTATGGACAAATTTTTAAATATATTTCCTCTAGCACAGCATAAGTATCAAGAGAGCATTTTATACATGATTCTGTTAGGTCTCTTATGAGCCTCCTTTCCAGAAAAATATTATATGAAATTTTATGATTTAAAAATAAAATCTAAAGTTTTAGATTTAAGTTGAGAAAATATGGTATGTGGGTTAGGGTCATTGTATTATCTACGGTCTGATATACAGTGTAATATGAACAAAAGAATCTAAAAAAAAAACCTATCTCAAATTTCAAGAGAGGTGTTAAGAGTGAATAGAGAAGTGAGAGTCTTTTTGGTCAGACAATGAAAGAAGACACAGTATTCACCTAACACAACAAGTTGTGAGCAGCATAGACATATGAAATGCCAATTCACAGAATGCAAACAAAATCAATTCAAAGGTTTACTGTGATAGCCACACGTTTTGGAGAAAAAGTTCCCACCCCAGGTAGATGTAGACTCGAATAAAAACATAGGTAGTATACACCGCCATTAACAAAAATGATTAGTAAGATGATGTTGAATCTGGATGGCTCCCATGGATCCATGACAGCACAGCTGCCAATGATTTGGTATTGGTAGTAGAGCCAGAAGAAATAGTCCTTCACATGCCTGAAATCCATGGCTGGCTCTTTCAAGGTGCAGAAAGTCCATCCTGCCTGGGTGGAGGGCAGGGTTCAGATTTGGATTCTCATCCTTGCTCCTCCACAGAATGATCCTGGGTTACTTCACTGAGTTGCTGTTTCTTCATCTCCTGGTTGGGTGTTTCTCCCTGCAACTTAGATAAGCATCTGCGCTTTGGGATTTCTCTAGATACTGTGAGCTTCCATTTGTCTGGGAGCCTCTCAGCATCCCAGAGTTGGGTATTTGGTCCAGCCATCTGCACTACTGCCAAACTCCAATTCTGCCAGAGTGATTATAGAGATTAATTATTGACAAAAGGAAAACATGCCCATGCAAACTTGAGTCCAACTGCACTGCTCCAGTGAATTCTTCCAGAAGAGTAAGCCAACGGCACTACTCATTGTGTTTTTATCTTCCATGAATATCATTATAGCTATCAAGCAACTATTTTGGCCCACATCTAAGCTACTTCTTGTA
Source organism: Sturnira hondurensis (assembly GCF_014824575.4). Taxonomy (NCBI): domain Eukaryota; kingdom Metazoa; phylum Chordata; class Mammalia; order Chiroptera; family Phyllostomidae; genus Sturnira; species Sturnira hondurensis. The sequence continues at coordinate 361,292 of NW_028075163.1, read as the reverse complement.
AATGATTATAAATAAAGAAGACAAATAGCAAGTTTTTTGACAAAAATTATCGTTATTCTTAATGACAGTAATAATAAAAATGTACATATTTTATTCTGAAAATAATTATTTCATTTGCTGTTAGTATTGAGTTGCATTTAGGATGCATAAGTTGTTAGAAGTTTGGGTTCCAACTAATGGTGAATTAACATAGATTTTTTTCATTCTTGTGATTTTTTTCTTACTTGGTGATTCTGGCCTGTTTAATCCTTAATCTCAGATCACCTCAATTCTCAGACAGGGGAAAATAAGATTTTATTATGCCTGCTTTCCGGGTTAATAAATAGATATAGAACCTTAGAAAAAATACTGATTTTTTTCTAAGGAAAAATACATTGAAAAACCTAAAATTAAGAAGGGAATAGAGAACAAGGAAAAATAGCTTCTCATATCTATAGCTAGAACAAACACAATCCAATTACTAGTCACAGTAACACAATCTTTACATTAAAGACACGTGTACCTATTTGCTGCCCTGGCTGGTGTGGGTCAGTGTATTGCATGCCAGCTTGCAAACCAAAGGGTCATTGTTCAATTCCCAGTCAGGGCACATGCCTGGGTTTCGGGCCAGGTCCCCAGTAGTGGGCGTACAAGAGGCAACCACACATTAATGTTTCTCTCCCTCTCTTTTTACTTTCCTTTCCCTATCTGTAAAAATAAATGAATAAAATCTTTTTAAAAAAGGCACATATACCTACTTTTCATTGCCCAAACATACCTTAATTTGAACAAAAGTCACAAAATGTGTAAAAAGGAAAATAAAAGCATGCTCCAAAGAGACAAAGCAACTCATCATAAAAAGAATCTGAAGGATATGTAATATCAAATGAAGACTTTAAATATCTATGAATAATGTAATAAGCGTCCTAATGGAAATAGTAAATGTGAAAATAACTTGTGGCAATGTAAGTAGAAAGGCATAAACTCTAAGGAAGAATCAAGAGAACATGCTAGAAATAGAGAACATTGTAATAAAAATGAACAGTTCCTTTGGTGAACTAATTGGTAGGCTAAAAAATAATACAAATGAATCAACTCCAATCTCGGTCAATAGAAATTTTCCAACTGAAATGCAGAGGAAAAAAATAGAAATATGAAAGAGAAGATCCAAGAACTATGAAACAACATGGAAGGGTGTAATATACATGTAATTTGAATACTAGAAGAAAAAAGGGGAACAAAGCAGAGAAAATATATGAAGTAATAATGACTGAGAACTTTCATAATTAATGACTGAAACCAAACTATAGATCCAGGAATCCCATCCAACATCAAGAAGGAATAATACGAAATAGATGCATCTAGTTACATCTCATTAAACTGAAGAAACCAAAGACTAGAAAATAAATCTTGAAATAATCCATTGTCGTGGAGGGAACACTTAGCAGTAGAGGAACAAGGGTAAGAACTAGAACATAATCCTCCTCAAACCCAAGGCAAGCAAGAGAAGAGTAGAATAAATATTTTAAATATTTAAAGGAAGAAAATCTCTAACCTAGAATTTCATATCCAGGGAAAATATTCTTCAGATTTTAAGGGATATGTGCAGATGCAGATTTTATCAAACCAAGAAAGAAAAAATAATAATAAAGAAATTCATGCAAGCATACATGTAAGCCAGCTGATTTGCCCAGAACAAAATGTTAAAGAGTCTTTCAGACAATAGACACATTATATGTCAGAACGTTGGTTCTCTACTAAGAAAGGTACTGTGTCAAAGAAGGAATGAATAAACATAAAATACCATCTTATTTCTTTAAATCTTAATTGATCTATAAAAACCCCTTTTAGTTAAAGCAATAAAAGAAACAATGTTCTGGGTGATTATAGCATATGAATAAGTGAAAGTAGTCACATCACTAGGGAAATGAGGGGAGAATTGGGGGTACTTTGTGTCAGATACTTGCAGTACATATGAATGGTCTAGAGATATTTGAAAGTAGATTTAGAGTAGTTCAAAACGTATAATGTAAACTCAAGGGTAGCCAGTGATAAGCAAAATATGTAGTTGATAACCTGAAGGAGATAAAATAAAATCATACAAAATTCTCAATTAAAATCAGAGACTGCAGAAAAATAGGGTGAAATACTCTAGAAGTCAGATGAAGAAGTCCTCACAAGCTTGATTCTCATATACCCAGAATTACACGAACATCTAACCTGGCCAGAAGTGTTTCTCAAAAATGTAACCTATTCATTCATTCATTCATTCTTTTTTTAAAAATATATTTTATTGATTATACCATTACAGTTGTTCTATTCCCCCCTTCATTCCCTTCCCCCCCACACACTCCCTCCCCCACCATTCTCCCCCCTTAGTTTATAACCACGTGTCTCAAGTTCTTTGGATTCTATATTTCCCCCACTATTCTTGCCCTCCCCCCTATCTGTTTTCTACCTACTGTCTATGCTATTTTCTGTGCCTTCTCCCCCCTTCTCCTCCTCCCACTCCCCTGTTGCTAACCCTCCATGTGTTCTTCATTTCTATGGTTCCACTCCTGATCTAGCTGTCCTCTTGGTTCACTTTTGTTTTAGGCGTAGTTGTTGATAACTGTGAGTTTGCTGTCCTTTCACTGTTCATATTTTTATCTTCTTTTTCTTATATAAGGCCCTTTAGCATTTCATATAATAAGGGCTTGGTGATGATGAACTCCTTGAACTTGACCTTATCTGAGAAGCACTTTATCTGTCCTTCCATTCTAAATGAAAGTTTTGCTGGATAGAGCAATCTTGGCTGTAGGTCTTTGGATTTCATGACTTGGAATACTTCATTCATTCTTTCATTCAGCAAATACAAATCAAATACCTAATATATGGAAAGTGCTAGAAAGTGCTTTAGAAAGTGCTTTAGAAAGTACACTTTAGAAAGTGCACTTTAGAAAGTGCACTTCTGTAGGCAGTTGAACAAACTGTATTGGAGAAAGTGCTTTCTAAAGTACATTTAGAAAACAGAATGAAGTAGTTAACAAGAGGTAAAGAATATCTTTCCTCATGGGGATTACACTTAGTGGGAATTTTTCAAAAATACTTTTAATACCACTAAATTCCAAATATGCCCACCATCCCATTTTCCAGTAATTTTTTCTCCTACACTCTCAGGCAAAGCATTATGGGCATCTTCATACCTTTGTAAAGTTTCTAGTTATTCTTTAGGTTTCTTTTACATTTAGATAGTAGTTCTCTTCTTGAGCTTTAAATAATATGAGACTTTTCTCTAACCCAGAGGCTGTGTCTCAGTTATATTTCTTTCTCCAGGGTTTGCAACAGTGTATTTAGCATGTGAGGTATTAAACAAAACTTTGTTCAAGAAAAAAATTTATAAACAAGAATATGGTTATTTCTTCTCATGAATGAGAACTTCATGTGGAAGATGGTACTGTCTCTGACATTCCTCTCCTGACTATGGGACTCACTTTATGCTCAGTGGCTCATAAAGCAACTAGGACTAAAGGTTCTTCTGCCTTCCCTCTCTAGAAAAGACTTAATTATCCCGAGAATCTCTGATGCCAGCGCCACCCAACCGGAAGAGGCGCAGCATCCTCAGGCGGATCTGCTTGGTCTTAATGGTGTAAACCACGGGATTAAGCACTGGAGGAGTGAGAAAGTGCAGATAGGAGAGCAGTACACGGCTGCATGGGGAAGCCCACCTCCCAAATCTATGAATCATGGATAGGCCAATCATAGGTGTGTAGAAGAGCAGCACAGCACAGAGGTGGGAGACACAGGTGTTGAGGGCTTTGAGGCGTTCTGCCTTGGAGGCAATGGACAGCACCGTGTACAGGATCAGCCCGTAGGAGAGGACAATGAGCACTGCGTCCACACCCAGGGTGGAGAGCACCACAAAGAGACCATAGGCGCTGTTGATGTGGGTGTCAGCACAGGCCAGCTTCATGACATCGGGGTGCAGGCAGTAGGAGTGGGAAAGCAGGCGATTGCGGCAGTAAGGCAGCTTCTTCAGCATGATGGGAGCCGGGATGTGGAGACCCACACTGCGCAGCATGATGGCCAGGCCCAAGGTGGCAATCCGGGGACTCGTGAGGATAGTGCCATAGCGCAGGGGGTTGCTGATGGCCACAACACGGTCAAAGGCCATGGTCAGCAGCACAGAGGACTCCATGATGGAGAAGGTGTGGATGAAGAAGAGCTGGGCCAGGCACAGGTCCACTGCCACCTCCCTGAGACCCAGCATGTAGATGGTGAGCATGGTGGGCAGTGTGGAGGCAGACAGGCCCAGGTCAGTCACTGCCAGCATGGACAGAAAGTAGTACATGGGCTGGTGCAGGGAGGGCTCTGACCTCACCACCCAGAGGATCAGGCTGTTCCCTGCCAGAGATGCCAGATACATGGCACATAGAGGGATGGAGAGCCAGGTGTACACAGCCTCAAGGCCTGGGAGGCCTGTTAGGAAGAAGGAGGTGCCAGTGTTGTTGCAGTCTGACATGATGACCTGGATGGACAGAACTCCAAGCAGATGTGCATTCACAGGGCCTATGATCAAAAGAGTTGCTAAGTCAGAGCCTGTTCTGTGAACCACGACATTTCAAAAGCTCCCCAGAATGCTTCTCTTATAACCGTGGCCTTGTAATCTACCCAAGTATTTTCCCTAGTTCATACATAGGGAGTTCTTTTCTTTTTTTAGTGTTGTTCAACTACAATTGTCTCCATTTTCTCCCCACCATTCCCCCACTGTCTCACCCGTTCCTGCCTCCCACCCTGGATCCTACCCCCATTTGGCTTTGTTCATGGGTCCTTTATACATGTTCCTTGACTACTCTTCCCTTATTTTCCCCCATTATCCGTTTGCCCCTTCCCCTCTGGTTACTATCAGTTTGTTCTTTATGTTCAAGTCTCTGGTTCTATTATGCTGACTTGTTTGTTTTGTTGATTAGGTTCCACTTATAGGTGAGATCATATGGTATTTGAAGAGTTGCTGTGTCAGAGCCTGTTCTGTGAACCATGACACTGCAGAGGGTCCCCAGAATGCTTCTCTGATAACCATGGCCTTATAATCTATCCAAGTATTTTCCCCAGTTCATGCATAGGGAGTTCTTTAAACAGGTGTGTCTGAATTATTTGAAGAAATCTTGCATACATGCGAACCTGTCTCAGGAGCAACACAACATAATTTACCCCAAAATCAGAGTTCGAAATACAGCTCTTAAAAGGAACTTAGAATCTTCCAAGTCTACATTATACATTTTGAGAAATGAACTGTAGCTTTCAATGTAGTTAGTGTGTCTGATTTGGAACCAGAATCAAAGTTCCTCACTTCCTGAAGTTTCTTTTTCAACCTGTGTTTCAATAGGTGTTCTCCAGTATGTGATTGAGAGAATTTGCACAGAGACATCTTTTATAGTGAAACAACACAAAGTAATTTCTCATTTCATGTCAACCTCTTACATGAACACAAAAAATTCTTATCACACATACAATTTAAAATACAAAGCTATGGCAATAATTTTAGATATTTATATAAATGCAATTCATTCTCCAATATAACTGTTCATGTGAAACAATAAATAGAATGATTCTTAACTTACAGAATATTGAACAGCTACCTTAAAACTTATCCATTACTATTTAGCATTATTCTAATGAGACTATAGAAACTAGGAAAAAAAGGCATGTATTTGCCAAGAAATCAGGATTTTGATACATTTTTAAAGTGTATTATATTTCTGTAGAAATACAATAATCTGGTTATAAATCTCCTGTCTGTCCTGTGGTCTGTCCCTTGAACTTTGGCTACTATTTTACAGCCTGTGGAATAACTACCTTCTTGTATTTAATCCATTTGAGTTTCATTTTTTTTCTTTTAGAACACAAGAAAGAGAACTCAGTTTAAAAGCTTTAAACTTTTCTTCCTAATTATAAAGGAAGAAGAGCCTTAGAATTTTCCAGAAATACAAAACATTAAAGAACAGTAATCACTAATAAGTTATTTTTGAGGAATCTTGTTTAGTCATATATTTGAAGGGGTTTTTTTGGTTAATATTGATTTTCTCATTATTTTGTCACATTTCCTTTCCTATGTCTTATGGAATATAACCCAGTATTCTCTCTTTGAAAAGGAGGCTGACCTGGCTGGTGTAGCTCAGTGGATTGAGCATGGGCTTGCAAACCAAAGGATCACGGTTCGATTCCCAGTCAGGGCACATGCCTGGGTTGCAGGCCAGTTCCCAGCAGGGGACACATGAGAGGCAACCATACATTGATGTTTCTTTCCCTCTTTCCTTCCCTTCCCCTCTAAAGATAAGTAAATAAAATTTAAAAAAAGAAAAGAAGGTTGATATAATAATGAATTCTGTCATTTTTACTTTTGCAGGTAAAAATGTGCACATATAATTTATTAACATTGTATTTCATTTAAAGCACTTCACAAACCATTTTCACATATCATTTAAAAGCACCTCAATTCTCAGAGATGGAAGGTCTGTTTTGCCAGACTAAAAAAAATCATTTGTTAAGAACTCAAGTGTACAACTTTGCTGAAGTTTCATGGATCATAAAAGGAAGTACCAAGACTGGAAATAATTCTCCTGGACTCAGTAATTATTATTCTGGACATTATTGTTTGTAACTTAAGGCAAATATCAGCTATTTACCAACAGACTCAGGACACTCACAAGCCTTAGCCTTAAATTGAAGTAAATTATAAACTCCCATAAATTTTTATTTCTGAAATTTTTATGATTGCCACCTTTAATTTGCCTTTCACCCTCTATCACTTCCAGAATTAAATAACTTCCTGTCCTAGGCACTGTTCTATATTCCAGAATTATAACTATTAAAAATTTAACAGTCAGGTCACCACATTAAGGAGACATGAGTCAATATTATTTGAAATATGTTAAAAATTCATTGTAGAAAGAAAAGGAGGTGTTATTTTAGATTAAGAGTTTAGGTAATAGCTTTTGGAGGAGAGGGTAATTGGAGAAAAAGCAAACAGGAAGAAGGAGCAAGGCAGTTGGAGATCTGTGGGTACATAGGTGAGTGATTGAGTGATTGGTAGAAAATGTAAAGAGATGCATTAGGAATAACCTTAGGTTACCAGCATACAAGATAACTAGGAGATATGTATCTTTAATAGCTGGAACCATAATAGAAATAGAAGGGTTAAGAGAACAGAGACAACCTTCTAGAGCCAACACAATCACTTAAGAAAACTACTTTGTACTTGACTAGGAGTTGGGGGAATTTTCTTCTGTGTTGGCTGTATATCTAATGGCTCTGAAAGTGGACTCTGGACATTAGCAATGGCATGAGCAGCACAGAATAACTTGCAGTAAATAAAAGCCATCATCCCTCCCTGCCACGCACCCCAGTCTATTGAATTAGGATTTTTTGGATTGAAGCCCAGCATTTGGTAGTTTAACAAACCCTCCAGGTGATTCTAATGCAAACAAAGTTCTGAGAATCACTGCAGTGCATAGGTAAGTATAGTATTGCTCTATAAACTGAAGTGAGCAATGCTGTTTAAGACCAGCTAAAGCAAGGAAGTGGAAGAGAAGCAATGGTAATAAATTAAGAAGAAAGAAACACCCTTGGACAAAACAAACAAAAAAAAAACTTGCTCCTCAGTGCTAAACTCTGAGACAGGGCCCCAAAGATGCTGAGTCACAAACACAAGATCTTTCCATTGGGATTTCCCAAATGATCTTACTGTATGAAAGACCAAGAAGCATATGGTGATTATAATCAATAAGGATACTATGTTTTTTCCTTTTAATTTGGTGTGCAAAATAAAAAATGTTATAATGTAATCTGGATGTTGGCTAAATTCTGCTGCTGTAGGCAGTTGAACAAACTGTATTATCCCTTCTAAATACAGATTTATGACTTTCTACTCAGCTACTGACAGATGGCACAAATGTGAAAAAAGGTGAGGAAATGCTTAAAGCCACTGACTGGGAAGGACCATGCATTCAAATTAAGTGTCTAAATGTTTTCTGTGGAGTCCCCATCCTATGTTCACCCTATGCTATCATTGCCTTTTTATTTAATTAGAGAAAAAAAATGAACATTTCTTTAACAACTCAAAGGTCTTTCATTTTGCTTATCATTTTCAAATGCATAGATACAAGCCCAATGAATATCCATAGTGTAAACAGACTCAGAATTCCTCTATTTCACTTACTTATCATTTGAGAAAATGGACCTGTAAAAAATGCACCCCAGAGATGTTCACATACGTATACAAAGAATGTCGTTTTTTACTATTTCACTAAGTTGACTACCTGAAGGAGGAAGTTTTGTGAGTTTGTGTGCGTGTGTGTGCGTGCGTGTGTGATGGTTTTTCTTGTCTTAGTTTTGAAGAAATACTTGTTGAGTGAATGGATTTAGTGTTAAGAAGCAGAAGAATATAGTTGAAAATGCAAGGCTTCTCTGTGGTCCTGGCTTCAGTATGAAAACACTGAAAGAAAAAATATGTAGACAAAATTTGGGCTTAAGCAAAAGCTATTTTTCCGAAGTGTCAAGAACACTATGAGCTTCTTCCTTACAGGAACTATTTCTCTTGGCTTATCCACAGAATTTCGATCAGATAGAAACCTGTGGCATTACGAGGCAAGCAAATTGGGTTGCCTTGCTGGATTTCCCCACACCAGGGTCTGCTTCCTTTGGCAACCACATTAGGAGTCAAAAAACAGCCTTAAAAGCCAATATTCTATCCTGATAGTAATATAAAATAAGAAAATGGATTTTATGTTTACAAAGGATTTGCCTTTTGAACTATATATATATATATATATATATATATATATATATACACATAAACCATGCTGATTTGTTTTCCCATTCATTAAAAAATAAATATGGGTAAATTATACTAATTTTTATAGCATACCAATTTCATAGGTTTAATTGATGATAAAATAAAATAGAGAATGAAAGAATTGAAGAGTTCCACATATCAAGTAAAGTACTTAGAATGGTGAGGGGAAAACAGAGAAAACTGTACTTGAATAATAATAATAAATAAATAAATAAATAAATAAATAATTTTTAGTATTTGTTCTTTAATTTTTTCTTAAATTTACTCACCATGATCAAAATGCAAGGCGTTTTCTCAGAGATGATTCTTTGAAGATTTAGAAAGATTTGCAACTAATCTTGATTACCTTAGGCTTATTAATTTACATCATCATTTCATTACCTTGTATCTTACAAGAAGAAATCGACTGTCTTTTCAAACTATCTTTATAAATGAGCAACTCCTCATACCATACTGTTCCTCAAAATTTTCCTCATCTTAGCTTATCTCCCTTTGAGGGGCATATACAACTGCTTAGAGCTTCAAGTGCACCTCTGTCTGGCTGTATTTAAGGCAAAGAGAACTTTTGCTACTAAGTTACCAGCTCATGTCCTAATTGCCCTTTTAATTGGTTTTATTTATTATGAGAGCACATTTGGGGAATTCTTTAGAAAACTCATCCAATAGCTCTGAAGATAAAGAGCCTTTTTTCTTCCTCTAAATCTTTAATATACTGTACTCTTTCAGGGTCTTACCTCAGAATGTATTATTAACACTGTTCTTAAATGAGTACTAACAAGGAGCAAATGGCTTTATGCCTTTCCTCTCCAAACCCCATGTTGTTGACTTACCCACAAGGAGCCGAGGGCTGAAAACATGTCTCACCCTCCTGCAGGTTATGATGGAAGGGAGTTCACAAGGCAGAGCAGTTTGACAACACACCAGGCAATTCCAGGACATTGTCCCTTGATGAACACGACAGGCACCATGTGCTGTGGGGCCACAACTACCTTTAACCGTATCACTGCCAAACAAGTTTTGCAACGGGCTATGAAAAGACTTCACTATTTTTGGAAATCTTTTAGCCCTATCCAAGTCTGTCCCAGTTACTGAGTAGCACTGCACTGTAATTAAAAGTAATTGGCTATTTGAGGCCCTGGCTGGTATAGCTCAGTGGATTGAGTGCAGGCCTGCGAACCACAGGATCACAGTTCAATTCCCAGTCAGGGCACATGCCTGGGTTGCAGGCCAGTTCCCAGCAGGGGATTCACGAGAGGCAACCATACATTGATGTTTCTCTCTTTCTCTCCTTCCCTTCCTCTCTAAAGATAAATAAATAAAATCTTAAAAAAAAGTAATTGGCTATTTGAGACTGCAAGCTCCAACACCAGGAAGACCTGAATTGTAGGTGGTCTCCACTGATAACTAATAAGTTGCGCAAGCTCTTTGAGCCTCATTTTTCATGTCTGTGAAATGTAATAGCACCATCAGTGGGAGGTGATAGATGTATGATGAACAACAAATGGCCCTATGGTTAAACCATGTGGGTTCGCATTTCAGCTCTTTCACTTAATAGCTCCAGTATTTGGCATGCTATTTAACCTCTTATTGATGTAGTTTCCTCATCTGTGAAGTGGGCAGTGTGAGAGAAACTAATGAGCATCATTGTTGTGAGAATTAAATAGGGTACTCCATTAAAAATCTTATGCCAGCTTGTCAATACTCAAATAAGAATTATTCATAGTATTATTTCGTAATAATTTATTTAGTGTTATATATATGCAAATATATCATTTCTAAAAAGTTACATATAAAACATTTAATATATTTTGCTATTATTATTATGTTCATATAAATGAAGCAAAGAAACTTTTATGTTGCAACAGAAATCATAAAAGTTCAGTAAAATGAAAGACTTTCCAACTTTGAAGACATATATTTGTAGTTCAAGAGAAATCACAAAGTTAGCCACAGCATTGGAAACAAACACAGGTAGTTTATCCCTGCAAAAATAATGTTTTGCAGAATTTTCTGTTTCACAGTATAAATAGAAATCAAAACAAAACTAAACCCCTGTGTGTTATACTTATTTGTCAAACCCCTGAGATTGAATGCAAGAAAACAGGGAGTTCCCAAGAGTTTTCCGGTGTAATATGCCATAAAGAAGTAATGGATATAGACCCATTCCAACAAATAAACAGTTCTAACTCTAGGAAAAACATATAAAATAAATCAGGCAGTGTAGAGCTCTGACTCCTTGTGATAAAGGAAATAAGAGGTGAACTTCATATTCTTTCTGCCTGAGTGTACTTTATAGGCTCAGACAGTAAAGTTGGCTGCAGATTGAATGAGCCCCCTCATCACTGGAGGGAGGGAACAGAGAATTAATTTTAGGTAGTCTATTATGGATCAAAAGTTGGGGTACCTATGGAATAGGAAGAAGTTGCAGAATGAAGGAGTCCTAGAAATCTGCTTAGGTGACCACTTGAGTTTTTCACCAGGCACTAAGTTGAAAATTCACAGGACTGGACTCCAGAAAGCTCAGAAGGAAACATCTGTGAGGGAAGAGGCAAGCTGTAAGTTGAAAGGAGAGTCTAGAATTCATACACTCCTGGCACACATTGGAATTCCAACCAGAGGGAGTGGAAAGTTTCCTTTGAGTACTGTGGACATTAATTTCAAACCAAGGAAGGTCACACCACAAGAATAGGAGGATGTGGTGTAAGGCTTAAAATTAAGATTCAATATCATGTGCTACTTTGTCATCTGAAACCTGGAGGCATCAAAAAGCCTAACCATGAATTTCTCTGCTCTCACCAGATATGCCTCACACCCGGCAAAAATAGTTTCCCAAACAATCAGACCAACGCACTCGAACTAACATGTTTCACTTCCCTGCCAGCCCATGAAATTATTAAAACAAGCTAATCAAATAATAAGAGGTAACCTTACCTCCTTGTTACTACAGAGCCTGCCTCCAGCAGTTCCTGCTTGTTCACTCACTCAGTTCCCAAGTTCAACCCCATTGTGTGTCCCTTGTTTGAAATACAGTGTCCTCCTTCCCAGCCTGTGAGTACCGACGACTAATAAACTGCTGTCAAACTTATCTTTCCCATGTCAAGTACCATGCTTTTGTCCATTCCCATAGCCCTAGAATAGGAACCTCTCCCTCACCAACAGAGTGAATAGGAGGTGATTCTAGGAGAACTGTAACCCAAGAGGAAGGGATGATATGTATCCCCCTAATAAAGCCTAAGATCAGGATGCAAAAACATCAACACGATCCTGTGGTACATGACTGACTGTCTGCTATATCAAATCAAACTCTCTTTTTATAAGATAATATGGCCCAAATTCTCAATGATATAATATCTACAGTGTCCATGGATACATAAAAATGGACAAATGAAAACACAGAAAAGTAGAAGACTGCCAACAGGTGATAGAATGAGATCCAGGATAAATGGAGATTCTGAAATTAGAAGAAAAAAGTCTAAAAACAGTTATGAAAAATACCTTTAGACACTTAAAGACAATATGAACATAAACAGCCCAGTATATATAGTGAAATATACATGGTCTGATGCATATAATGCTCCTTTTTTATTATAAAATCATAAGCTTGTAATTCTGTAACATAACAATACCACGTTCAAGCACACCATATGATATTTTAGGTGAGACATTCAATTGCTGTCCATCTGTGAAAGACATTCATGTACCTTACCAACCACAGTTAGTGGCATTATTTCTCCCAGACCCTGTATATTGTAAAGTAAAAAACAATATTTAAAAGTGGCATAAGAAAAAAATCATTTCAATTTATAATTCTAATCTACTCAGTTTTTTCATAATTAAAAAATATATGAAGAAATTTCAGGTGATCAAAATTGCACTAGAAAAGAATGTTAATGTTTTCCAGGCTAAAAGAAAATGATAGCAGATATAAATTTGTACTTATGCTAAGGAATATAAAGTACTACATGCAGAAAATATGAAAGAAAATATAATTTTTGGATTTTAATACTTTATTTACATGGCTCTTTACCATGTCATGTGAGTTGTGGTATAGCTATAAAGTGAAACATTATTCATCAATAAAAAAGGAATAATGTATGAATCACATGAATGGCTGTCAATATAATCATGCTGAGAGAAGAAGCCAGACCAAAGTTAAAAAAAAAAGCATATACTTTTCAAATAAATTTACGTAAGATCTTAAAAAGTTGGCAAACTAACCTGAAGTAACAAAGTGATGTCAGTGTTTGAGAGAAGTTAGGTGGAGGAAGGTACCTGGGAAAGTATAAAAGAGCAACAAAAAACTTGGGGCAAAGAATCTGCACATTATCATGAGTGTGGTGATGATTTGATAAATATATGCATATGTCAAATTTATCAAATTGTACACTCTAAATTTGTTCAACTTTTTAATATTTTAGTTAAATCTCAATAAAACTGTTAAAATGTTAGTAAACTACACATGTATGAGATATTGTAGGATCATGAGGAGGGTTACCTAAGCTGATAGGAAACTTGGTAGGAGGGTAACAAAGGGCATCTTCAGTGCCTTGACAATAGATCTGTATGTATGAGGTGAGGAGGGTACGGTACAAGGCTATCAAAGGGGGAAGCACATTGGGCATTGCAGAGTTACAGGATGAAGAATGGTCAGACCTCAGAAACCACAAAGTGTTTATGCGGCACTTCATTATGTTTGCGTTTCTTGAATGCAGGGTCTCTAAAAAGATTAGGTGAGATCAAGTGATGAAGGAGGTCATGAAGAAGATGTGACCACTGATTTACTCACAAGCTGGACATGGGCAAACACTGGCTCCTCACCCCTTACTCTGTCCTTGAAGAGTATGCTCTACCCACTATTCCCACCATGGGATGCAGATTTCAGGGACACACCCTTGAGAGAGCGATGTATTGTTGAGACCATCTGGATGGAATATGTGACTGACCCCTGTTTGGGATTCTATATAAACTTTTAAATTGTGGTGGACAAGTGCTGAGATCTACTCATCTTATAGCCACCCAAGACATTCTTCAAGCATTAAGTTCCTCTGCTTTTTAAACCTGTCATCTGGAAGGTCTGCCTCTTTCTTGGGTTTCCCATTGCACTCTGTGAAAGGGGACCATTTATGAACCAATATCAACAGGGCTAATTTGCCCTTGCTTAAACATTTCATCTTTCCAGTCTCCACTTAAAACTCATCACTTCAAAGAAGTATCTCTTGAAATCCTACTGATTAAATGGATTCACCTTCCTTTGGGTCCTTCCTCTAAGCTGTGTTGTCAGCCATTAAAGCACCTGTGAATTACTGGTGAATTATATGTTTAAGGGCTATTTCCCCTAAATATTTAAGTTACCCACACTAAAGTAACAATATTCTATTTTGTTCTCTGTACACTTTAAATAGGAGGTGGCCCAGCAGAGATAAATAAATATAATCCAAATGAATGACTTTGTAAGAGATAAATTAAATATTGGTAATATTTTTTGGAGAAAAAAATTGAGCTGTATATGGCATCTACTACAGTAGATTCAAGAACTACAGTATCTCAGTGTGTTTTTGAGAACTCAGAACATCTAATTTATCTATTAGAAAGTAAGGAGAAGGACTTTAACTTCATTCAAAGAGGTAGATATGGTTAATATACAAATCAGAAGAAAAACATATCTTGATTCCACCTATTTGCCTAGTACAACCAAGTGAGGCCCTTTTGAGCTTAATTTTGTGGTATTCTAGGATTTTAGTTGAGAGTTTAAAGCTCATTAATTCCTATCCTTCTAATCTGTTTACTTTTACATGTAAATGATACTCTCTTCAGAGGCTGTTAGTTTCCCCTGTAACAACCCAAGGTTTTTCAGGTTGACACTGATATTTGCAGAATAAGAAACTTGTTTTTTCCCTTTAGACGGGGACTGTTCTAATAGCATGGGAAGCCCCAAAATGTATTCAGTCAGTGTTTTTTTAATATTTAATGATCAGTTGAAAGGAACAATACACTTCCTCTCAGGAATGTCTTCAATCAGCAGGCTGACTATCACAATGAGTATTTTGTCCCTGGGACTCAGAACATTTTGGGGTGGAGCATCTTTAGAATGTGTACCCGAATCTCTTTGGTTTTAACACTATAGACAATTGGGTTGAGCATTGGAGGTACAAGAAAGTGCAGATAGGAGAGAAGCATATATACCTGAGCTGGTAGTTTCTTCTTCCCAAAGCGATGGATTACGGACAGGCTGACTAGTGGGGTATAAAATAGTAGTACAGCACAGATGTGGGAAATGCAGGTGTTGAAGGCTTTGAGCCTGTCAGCATTGGAAGCAATACTCAATACTGTCTTCAAGATCAGTACATAAGAAAGGAGAATGAGTACAGCATCTGTCCCCAAAGTGGAAAGCATGACAAAGAGCCCAAAGCCACTGTTCACGAGAGTGCTGGAACTGGCCAGCCTTAGAACATCAGGGTGAACACAATAAGAATGAGACAGAGCATTCACAGGCTGAAATTGTAGTCTTCCAAGGAGTACAGGCAGGGGCAGATGAAGGGCAGCACTACGGGTCACAATGGCCAGCCCGATGGAGCCAATGCGCTTGGTTGTGAGAATGGTGGCATAGCGTAAGGGCTCTCGAATAGCCACGCAGCGGTCAAAAGCCATGGCCAAAAGCACAGCTGACTCAATGACTGAGAAAGTGTGAATGAAGAAGAGTTGCGTAAAACAGGTTGCAGCTCCCACCTTCCTCTGGCCTGCAAGAAAGACTGCTGCCATTGAAGGCAGTGTAGAAACTGAGAGGCCCAAGTCAGCCATTGAAAGCATGGAAAGGAAGAGGTACATGGGTGTGTGAAGGCTGGGCACAGACTTAACAATGTACATTATGATAATGTTGCCTAGCAAAGACAGACCATAGATAAGGCAGATAGGAATAGCTGTCCAGCAATGAGCAGTCTCCAGTCCTGGGAGATCCATCAGTATGAAGCAGAAGCTGCTGGTATTGTGGCTTGGAACTGCCATAACTCTGAGGAGGACTTGCCTGGAAGAATTATCGAGAAAGCAAATGGTTATCTGTTAGCACATTTCATTATCATCTCATCCTATTGGGGCTCATAGCTCTTGCTTCCAGAATAATATTGCTCTTCTTCCTCTTCTCATCTCATAGTACCAAATTCCTTTCTTTAGACATTGGCAGAAGGGAGGAGTGTGACCTATTGTCTTGTGGTTTGCCTTAGTTTTCAGAATCATATTTGGGTCATTCAGATTAAAAAATTCCTTCCTCATTTGAATATGTTTCAAGATTTGAAAAATGCAAACTACAACTGTGTTGAGAACACTTAGTTCAAGTGCATAAACTAGATTAGTTTTAATACCAGAATGTAGGGGACCAGTTTGGCTTGGCCTGGCAAATGTGACTCAGCTCTGTATGGAAAACCTACAGATGTGAAGTGGTGGGCAGGAGCCAGACCTTCAAACTGAGTTTTCCTGTGGGAATCAGGCCTAGAAAATGCTTACAGATTGTTATGGCTTGCTCTTGCTAAAACTCCATCACCCTGGTCTAAAGCAACAAATATGTATTGTCTATCTTCAAGGTAATATCCAAAGCCTATGTGAGTTCTCCCAAGGACAGAACTAATGAGCTCATTGTCATTCCCCTTTGCATGTTATTTTTATTTCCTTGATTGTACCTAGAATGTAGACAATAATATTCTACATGATAGATAATAAATCTTTCTATGATGTAAAACCCCAGGAAAACAACAAAAGCCTGTCTAGGCAAGGGTCGGGGCACTCCCCTCTTGAGCGAGTGGCTGAGGCACCATAGGCAGTCTCCCCTTGAGAGAGTAGTTGTGTCTGTTCCCTCTCTCCACAAAGGATTGTTGTCGCATGTGCTTTGATTCTCATCGTCAACCACAACAGGTGGACTCTGCTGGACAGGGTCTGCAACACCAGAATATAAAGTTCTAGATAGCTTAGATAAGGGTAATTGTATTAAAGGCTACTTGGAAGTTAGAAAATAAAGTATAAGAATGTTAATGCTGACTCTGAACTGCTGATATTACCTGATATATCTTATAATATGTATATGCATATTTGTCTATATCTATATCTATCTATAATTTAGGTGTTTGTTTGGAAAGAGATTCAGATTATTCAAGTAATTTCATGACAAGAAGGTATCAGAAGGAGTTTGGCTTGATGTGAATGTTACTGGATTTGAATCCCTTCTCAATCTTTGTGTACAGGATGCTCTCTCGAAATGTTTGAACAGCTGGTATGTATATGTGAGAGGAAGAAGCTGAAGACTCGATAATATTTGTAGTTGTAAACACAATATAATTTTATGGTGTCACCCATTTTCTGATCTCCTGCTACGTACTCAATCAATGTAAGATAATGAAAGAATATAAAGCTTCTGCCTTCGAAACTCCAGTAACCCACTGGTCAGTATAGATATCTCCATAAACTAGTTCATGAAGACATTAACCATGAGTCAGATAAAAGGTCTCAAAAGTGTGAATTCACACTCTCCTTTCTATGACTTACCTTTTAAAGAATGATCCCAGGTATCTTCAAGAACAATTATTAAATAAAAAGATATAATGTGAAATCTGAGCACACAGAGTTCAAAGAAAACTTTGGTTACATATCTAAAGTCCACTTGAATGATAATTTTCTCTCTCAGCATCTTAGGAAAATTTTCTCGGCAATGAAGACCTCAAAGTTCTTGGGCAGTCATTCCTGTGGCAGCTGTGACCAGTAGAACAGTCTGCATTATATTCTAATTTTCCTCTACAAACTAATTACAATGATGCTCTGTAAAGTCATGAAGAACACCTACAATCCCCACGCCACATACCAACCCTTAGTCTAAGAAAAACCCAGAGAAGAAGTTCTATGAAGAGTGAACAATGGTGTCAAAATTAAAACAAACATGGTAATTGAAGAGCAAACAAATGTTGGCAGAAATTACAGCACGCGTCACAGAGGGATAATAATGATAGTAATGGCAAAAAATCCCGTTCATAGTAAAATCAAAAAGCAGAGGAAGGCCTATTGGATTTGAGAAAAGATTTGTAATAGAAAAAGGAGAACTCAGTTTTTGTGTGGCTATGCCTATGGAGATGTGAGACTGGGTGAGTAGTAGGAGTCATCTCTGATGCTCTAATTAAAACTCCCTCTGAATTTTGATTACAGAGGGAACAGTAGGCAATAAATAGAATTCATATCCACCAACCTGCCTCTGAAAAGTTTTACTTATAGGCTGTTAATCACAGTGTGTTTTCAAAAGAAAAAAAAAGCATTACCCCCCAAAATGTAATACGCTGAAATTCTCATAAATGTAGAAAACTTATCATCATTAATAAAATAAAAATGTCTGAGAATCAGAATTAATATTTCTTGGGGTATATTTAATAAACTGATACAAATAAGATAGCATCTCTACTCCTGAAGCATGGCAACAATAGGAAAGAAGATAGTTTTATATTCAGAAGATATATGACAAGGTGATATGTGACAAGCAGGTGATAAATTCACAAATGGTACATGTCTGGGAGGCTACTTGGAAGTCTTCATTTTGATTCCACCTTCTAAGAATGTCAGAAAAGAGAAGCTACTACTCTCAGACTTTTAAACTTAGACACAGGCACAGATTCAGGCAATGTGCCTGAGTATGTCCAGGGAAAAGTCTTAAGCTGTATGAGGACTGAGCCACATCACAAGTGTGAGTTGCCTTCTTCCCAAGGAGAATAGATCCTTACAAAATATGAGGGTGGGTGGGAAGAATTAGGGACACTAGGAATATGGGGAATTACCTGAGACAGGAAAACAAAGGAGATAAAGTAGTAGTGAGCACTGCATTTCTTGAATAGTACCAACTAATGCTTTCTGCATAATTCAATGATTATTAAGGGTCAACCACAATACTGGACTTTCCAGAGAGGTAATGGTATTATTTAAAGCAAAATTCTGATAATATGTTTATCAAAAGTACAGCGTTTTACCCAAGCTACCTGTGGTGATAAATCATGAGAAGAGAAAGGAATATTCCTTGGAGGCCCCGTCATAGTTCTCAGTGTTTAAGAACTAAATAGAGAAAATCAAGCAGAGGTTAGAAGTATGTATTTCCCTGCTTATTTCTTTTCATGCCGTCCACGAATGAGTGTAAGCTGATGTATGAATTGCCCCTTTTATAGGAAACTTTGGCATGTTTCCTGACACAAAAGGAGCAACAAAAATCCTATCTTCTTTATTTGAATTTTGCCAGAAAAAATTATAGACAAAATTTTCATATTTTCAAAGTCCCCTTGTCCAGATTTTGCTACAATGACTCTGCAACATCTCTGAAAAGAATGTGAAACTCTGTGTCTCAGAAGTCTTTTTTAAAACCCGTGTAATTTTCTGAGAAACATTATCTGATACATGTCATACATAAACATAGACTGACTTTAAGAGCAAGAACTGAGTGATTAAAAAGAGGTTCCAGGGATCATTTTCCAAAACTATAGAACATACCATCTAAGAAGATCAGAAGTGCTGTGTACATATAAAAAGTGCCCTTCCTGCCTCAGAAATCCTTGCACAGAATTTGAAACCATATATCTAAGGTAACTCATGACTTCTCTCAGTCCCTTTCCTAGTACACACCCAACACGATTTGAGCTAGTGTAGGCTGAGATGTTTTTCCCACTCACCAGACCCCAGGACAGAGACACAAGTTCTGTGAATTGTGAGGCAGCTGGGGCCTCTTGAGGCTCCCTTGCTTGAGTATGGCACCCAGTGAGCAGGTTTATAGAACACTGGCTCTGCCTCTCCCTGGAGGCTCACGCCAAATATAGGCTTTCAGAGAAGCATCAGATGGGTGTGTGCCACGTAGAGCTCTCTTGCTAATCCCTGTGGATCTTTCCCAGTCCTGCAGATGTCATATGATATAAGCTTAGAACATGCAGCCAGTTCCGCCTCAGGCTTCCTTTCTTCTCTTCCCAGCTTAGGACCTTTTAGGTTCTTTAGAGATAGAAGCCATAATGTAGACCATCACTATTGTGGTCTCAGGATCATCTCGCATCATATTTGTATCTTTCGGGTATAAAATCTTTTACATCTTCCTACCCCCTTCCTCTAAATTCACCCTTTTTTCTTCACTTATAAATATCTTTAGGGGTGGGTAAGAGTGAAATATCTAGAACACTGTTTCCATGAGTGATGATATTAATAGATTTCCTCCAGGATAAATTCATTTTACACTAATTGGTCTTTGGTATAACAACACACGGCTGCCTTTTAACTGCTGTTGCCTTTCTCCCTCCTCCCTCTTTTATCAAAGTGAATTCTTCATATTCACTCATAGAATGATTGTAAGTGGTGGAGAAGATTTAAAATGATTCACCAGGAGCATATAAAATGGGCCTGGATTTTGTTTTTAAGCTGAGGAAGAATTATATAGAACTTTTGGTTGCAATAGGTATCGAGCTGGGCAGGAATAGCCTGGGAATGCGAGATGGGAGCCAAGGTGAGAATGAGGTAAAGAAGCTATCTCAGGTGTACCCAACCAGTCTTTTGTTCAATGATTCAACTGAAACACTCAAACAGCTCAAAGTAAAATTATACTCATAGATGAGATTTGGTATAGCAAAGGACACTGTGAAAGAACAGTAGAAAAAATATACATAGGTAAAGGCCAGAGAGGTGACATAGGAATCTGAACATTTCTTCTCTGAAAGGGTTCCTTTAGCTGCAGTCCTCAGAGACACATGAGAGATATCTGTGCAGGGAAGACTACTTGGGTTTCAGAGTCCAGAGATCTTAACTGGAGCTGGTTACATATTTCTGTATCTTCAAAATATCAACATAGTATATTCACTTCTTTCTGAGTTCCCGCCTTCCTCCTAAGAGAGCCTTGTGACAGCATGAGGCTCACTCAGGAAATTCAGGAAATTCTTCCCATGTTGAGATCTCCTTCACTTAATCACACCTACAAAATTCCTATTTGTATGTGAGGTAATATAATCACAAGATAAGATGTGGAACTATTTGGTGGGCCAATAATTAAGCCTCCCACAAGAAATAAAGATATAAGAAGAGTGAGGAAAATAATGGGTTGAAAGAGCAGAATATAGATGAAAAGAAATTTTATGTAGCTATACAGGGATTAAAATCAAGAGGTAAGATGAAAGTCTCATATGAATGGGGATAGAAGATGTAATAAAATTATTCCAGAAGCTCTCAGGCAGAGATTAAGACTAGCGGTGTTATAGAGATGGGAAGAATACGCAGAGTTCTAGGTATATCTTCAGTCCTATTAATGGTAATGTACAGTGTACAATGAGAGGCAAGGCCAACTGGAGAACAGATCTCTGAAGTGCTTATGAAGCTGAACATCAGAGATATGTTTACAACAGTGAAAATGAATATAGTCAGGCTACATGTAAGAATATGGGTTAATCTAAAAAATATACCCTGTAACTCAAAATGTTTTTTAAAATATTTTATTTATTTATTTTAAGAAAGAGGGGAAGCGAGGGAGAAAGAAGGGGAGAAAAACACTGATGTGAGAGAGAGCCATTGATCGGTTTCCTCTCACATGTGCCCCAACCAGGGACTGAGCAGCAACCCAGTCGTGCGTCCTGACCCAGAAATCTGTCCAGCATCCCTTTGCTCTGTGGAACAATGCCCACCCAACAAAGCCACAGTGGTGAGAGAAAAATAGAATTGATTTTTGAAAGAAATCACTAAAAGCAATTCTATACAATTTATATATGCTTATTATATATGCTGATGCATATGCTTATTATATACACACATACATTTAAGATAATAAAACAGGGAAGAGAGAGATAAATGACGAAGTCAAATTTGTGTGGTTTCTTTTGGGGATTAAGGTTGAAGTTTATGATTCAGCAAGATATAAAGAAATTC
This sequence comes from Sturnira hondurensis, assembly GCF_014824575.4. Taxonomy (NCBI): domain Eukaryota; kingdom Metazoa; phylum Chordata; class Mammalia; order Chiroptera; family Phyllostomidae; genus Sturnira; species Sturnira hondurensis. The sequence goes on along the minus strand of NW_028075163.1, from coordinate 339,580 downwards.
TTGCCTTTAGTATATATAACTTGTTGTACTTAATAAACTTAAACTAAACTGTGGCAAAATATTATAATTAAATAAAATTAAGTGAAAACATAGATGCATTTGTTGTGTTATTTTCTTCATATTTTGGATACTTGGAACATTTTTAATAATAATAATAATATAATATATCCATGAAAGAGGAAAAGAGAATGAGTAGAAAGCAAATTGAACATTTCAGATGATATTAAAATAAATTAATTCAAAGGTGAAAATAGTTTTATCTTCTTTGAATAAAGGAGGATACGATTCCTTTTCTGATTTGAGGGAGAATTTTATGGCATATCTACAAATAAATTCTTTTATGCTTATAAAAGAGAAGACAGTGTATGATGTGAAGTGCAAATGACTGGGAGATAGTCATAAATATGTGAAATTGCAGCTTTGGATTGTGGAAAAAGCTACCCAAAGTAGAAAATATAAAGTTATTTCAACTGATTTCAAAATTAAATTTAGAGTTGAAAAGTACAAAAAACAAGAAAGAATGAATATTGATGGAGATCTCCCTGGAGTATTACGGTCCACAGTATGAGAGACAATGAAATAACAATGTTGTCATAGAGGTAGACAAGGGGAAAGTTTAAAGGACCAGGACTAGAGATCTCAAGGCCAAAGTTCACAGACTCTGAAGTTAAAGTGTGAGAATGCTTGAAAGACAAAACATTATGCTAGAGATTTAGAGTCTGGCGATAGAAATTTTGATGCAAATTTAGGTGGAGAGTGCTGATATTGTAATTTTCATTGCCTAATAGTTGTTTTTAACATTAGATATTTACTCGTTTGTTTTTCCCTCTTGTCTCCTACTTTGACAATATCATCAAGAAAACAAACAACTATGAAGACAAAAACTTCATTTAATTCAGTTATCTCCATCTCCTCAAAAAGTCAGAAAGAAAGAAGCTATCTACTAAATAACTATCACTCTATCAAGTATGGTAGGTATACAGGTGATAACAAGTAGTACTTTATTCATCTTTGCAAGATGAACTATAGGACTACACATTTCTCTGACCAAAGTATATGAACCATTGTACAAAGAAATAATGAAGATAGTTCATTATTTCAAATTTTTAATTTACTGAATAATTTTTATTATTCAAAATGTTCTCATTTAAATTATAGAATAGAAATAGTTATCCAACCTATATCTTATATTATTCAGAAGATTCAGTGGTCAAACAGGGTGTCTGTGGTCATTTGAAATATTAGCAAGCTCTTCGTTTCACGAAGCATTCTTTCTCTGTTAGGATAGTGCTCATTCATGTTACAAATGTAACTTGGGATGTTACTGATCGTTTTTTGGTGAAGAATTTCAGAATTTTATCTCGTATTTGTGTGGCTTTTACCACGTACACAATGGGGTTCATCACAGGAGGAATGAGAAAATGCATGTTGGCCATGGTCACATAAATATGTGAGGGAAGTTTTGGGCCAAAGCGATGTAATACAGACAGGCATATCATGGGTGTGAAGAAGAGGATCACAGCACACAGGTGGGAAATACAGGTGTTGAGAGCCTTGAGTCTGCCACGGTGGGATGCAATGCTTAGCACAGTTTTCAGTATCAGAATATATGAAAAAAAGATAAGGAGAAAATCAAGCCCCATAGTAGACAGTAGCACAAATAGTCCAAAGATGCTATTGATCCTGGTGTTGGAGCAGGAGAGCTTTAAGATATCAGGATGCAGGCAGTAGGAATGAGAGAGTATGTTGGAGCGACAGAAGCACAGCCTCCTCAAGAGGATAGGTAGGGGTACCTGTACAGTTAAGGTTCGCACTACAATGGCCAGACCTATCTTGACAATTACACTACCAGTAAGGATGGAGGAATAGTGCAATGGACGAGATATGGCCACAAAACGGTCAAAGGCCATTGCCAGTATGACAGCTGACTCAAAATCCTGGAAGGTGTGGATAAAAAACATTTGCGTGAAGCAAGCTGAGAAGGTGACCTCCCGAGCATCCAGCCAGAAGATTCTCAGCATTGTGGGGAAGGTGAAGAGGGACAGACCTAGATCAGAGGCAGCTAGCATGGCCAAGAAGAGGTACATAGGCATGTGGAGGGTCTGTTCTTGCCAGATAATTGCAATGATGGTCATGTTGCCCACCAAAATGATGAAGAACATGGCGGCGAATGGTGTGGAGATCCAGATGTGCACAGCCTCCAGACCAGGAATTCCTGTCACCAGGAAGGTGGAGAATGTGGAGTTCGTACTGACATAACACATGATGCCAGGGTAGCATGCCTCTCCTAAAATAAATTCATTGTTCAAAAACAAATATTATTTATACCTTGGTAATAAATAATTACCAACCTTATGAAAGCTTTAATGTTATACTGGTCCTGACTATTTGTGTAATACTTATATGTAAAATATAAGTCTAACTAGGAAATACTTGTCCTATTGATTAAATTCATCAGATATGTTAGCTAATTGAAAGGAAAAAAGTCTGTCTACTTCTATGTGTTTGACTATTTTTATTCCTCATGTAAGTTATATCATGTAGTATTTGTCCTTCTGCATATGGCTTATTTTACCTAGCTTAATGACCCCTAGGTTCACCCATGTTGGTGCAAATGGCAGGATTCAGTTCATTTTAAATGAATAATATTCCACTATGTGCATATGCCATATTTTCTTTCTTTTTAAAAAAATTTAATTAATTTATTTTTAGACAGAGGGGAAAGAAGGAAGAAAGAGGGAGAGAAACATCAAAGTGTGGCTCCCTCTCATGCACCCCCACTGGGGACCTGTACTTCAACCCAGGCACCTGCCCTGACCAGGAATCACATCAGTGACCCTTTGGTTCATAGGCTGGTGCTCAATACACTGAACAACACCAGCCAGGGCATATGCCATATTTTCTTTATCCATTCATGTATCAATGGGCATTTAGTTTGTAGTTTACCTAAGTCATACAATTGATGTAATGGTATTTTAACTTAAATACTGAAATCCTCAGTAGAATAATGTAAATTCACTCCTTGCCTTGTTATTACAGTAACATACTGCCCTGTGAAATGCCTCGGTCAACAGTAAAACATGTTAGGCTAGTGATTAAAGCATGCTTTGATCTGCTTTGTATGCAAAGAGATTAATATAGAAATTGAAAATAATAATTTAGAAAACTTCATATACATTGACATAATTCTGTTTCTTTAATAATAAAATTTAGGCTTTTTATTTTGGATGCACTTTTATTATTTTGTACCATTTCATTTTTACTTACGTTTGACAGTGAACTCTTCATCTCCATGTGACATCATCCCCACTCACAATAAACTCTTGCTAGAACTAATCACCATGATTTCTCACTATCTTCATTCACTAATGTCATTGCTACTTTTTTGGGGGGGGGTTGGTGGGCCTTATGAAATGTGCACTTCAAAATCTTCATCACCTTCATGAGACATATGGACTCTATCTGAAATAGTCTAAGCCTTTCCCAGATGCTTTAATTAAACTTTTACTTGAGTCCAATTCTTAGCAATGGCAGAGTACGAGAGAAAACAATAAAAATGTAAACGACTCTTCCTAAAGGTCTCACATTTCTTGTCCACCTATTAAAAATGAGAAGCATAGGATCCTGCCCACTCTTTTGGCTTTAATTTGGAATACTACTTAATTTGTCAAAATCTTAATGTGGATCATTTTGGTTAAAATTTTCAGAAGTTATCAGAATGATTAATATCCTCCATGTAATCTGAAACTAAGAAATACCTAATAAAATTAAAATAAAAATATTTTTAAATTTAGAATTATGCTGGGACAGGGAAGATGGATGAAATCCAGTCTGATTTCATAAGAGCACATTCTGCCTATTCCGATCTGAGGCCAGATTTCTTTTCAATGCCTTTCCTCATTTATGAGTTTTTTAGCATTTTCAGAATATCTCGGGGATGAGCAAAATCTCATGTTCAATGTTCTTCTCATGAGCATGGATAGTTCCCCACTTATTCAATTCAAGAATACTTGAAGCACACTTTCTCAGTGCCATTATCCAAACATCTCAGAGTTTAAAAAAATTAAGACTACTTTCACAGAAAAAAACATTCTTCAAACAGTGATTTCTTCCTTTGCGGGCTACAGTTTCTCTACTCACTAATTTACCCCAAGTCTCTGACATTTGTTCCATTTCAAACTCAACTCAGATAAATCATGTTACTACTCTCACCTGGCATCTTAAGGCAGCCTGGTTGCTAAAGTCCTGAGAAGGCAGCTTTCTCATCCATGTCCAAGATTGAAACTGTCAGTGACTTGATTTGCTTTGCTTTATTGTTCATGCAGATTTCCCCTGAAAATAAGAGTCTTCTGGGACTCCATCTCTGCTAGATCTGAGAGTTCTCATTAATTCTTTTTACTTCCTAGGAATACTCCCAAAATGGCCCATGTCCTGGGGATTTTTTTGCATCAGATTAATTCAAAATAAAACCAATTAACACAGTTTCACAAAGTGTTGGCATGAATTTAATTCTGTTCCAAATCTATTTAAAAATTATTTGTATGCATGCTGGTATCATTCATATTTTTGTAATGTAATTTGGGTAGTCTAAAAATGTATTTCATCAAAGGCTCTTCATTTAATTTTAATATAAGTTTAATGTATGTATGTTTTAGGCATGAAACATTATTCACTGTATGTGGAGATTACCTTAGTATTCAGAAATAATAAACAATATTTGCTTGTCTTTCATTGCCCTTCCTCCTTCAAACACATAACTACCTTACACAATCACATAAATATAAGGCAAGGGTCCATCTCCCCCTTCCTCCAGGCTCCGGCCACCAGCATTCTATTCTCTGCTTAGAGTCTGACTATTTTAGATAACTCATATAAGTGGAATCATTGAGTACTTGTCCTATGATTGGACTATTTCACTTACTATAATGTTCTCCAGGTTTATCCATGTTGTTGCAAATGGCAGAGTTAGCTTCTTTTTAAAGGCCGAATAATATTTCATTATATGAATATACAACATATTTTATCTGCCAATGAACATTTGGGTTGTTTTAGTGTCTTGGTTGGAGTAAATAATGCTGCAATAAATACGAGAGGACAGATATCTCTTTAAATCTCTCCAATTCAGAACAGGTGGCCATATATTTTTTTCCTCCAGAAGTGGGCCTTGCTGAATCATATGGTAGTTTTAGTTTTTTTTTTTAGAAACCTCCATAATTTTTCCCATAATTTTGCACCATTTACATTCCCACCAACAGTGCACAAAGCTTCACATTTCTCCACATGCGTGACAACACTTGCTATCTTTGGTAATAGCCATCTTAACAAGTATGAGGTGATATCTCATTGTGGTGTTAATTTGCATTTCCCCAGTGATGTACCTTCACATACACCTACTGGCCACTTGTATGTCTTCTTTGGAAAAACATCTATTTAAGTGTGCCTTAATCCATCAGGCTGCTGTAATAGAATACCACAGAGTGATTTATAAACAACAGAAATTCATCACCTCAGGCAATTCAAAATCAAAACACTTTATTCTAATGATTTTTAACATACCACACCCTTCACCCTACCCCTTAGAGAAACGTGTTTGTAGTGCAGAAACTTGAATCCTCCAAGACATCACTAAATAACTCAAATAATGAATATTATAATGCCCAGAATGATCTGAGGTTCATTTTTGTCCCTCCTGTGACTGGTAGTTTGCACAAGGAATGCAAGTTGATATTTTTTTCAGGATAGTACAGAGCTGGAGAGTTGAACATGTATCTGTAGCAAAGTAATATTTATAAATAACTACATGTTGCTTCTCAGGTACCTACAGTCCTATCTTTAAAGTTCAAATAATTTAAAGGTTTTGACTTTTGTCTCCTAATATTGAATCCTAAAAATAAATAAAATATAAACCTTTAATTATGCCTCAATTAAAAAAAATTAAAAAACTTAGGATACCTGTACTTTAAACAATCTTTGAAATTACCTAGAAAGTCACTAAAAATTTTGAGGACTCAGAAACATAAGGATAAAGATAAAGCACAAGTTCTAAGGACAGAAAACATAAGCAAGGATCCTATTCACTTTTCCTACATTCATTTGGCAGGCTAGTCAATTTTTCAAAATCTCAATCTAAATTAATTTGCCAGACTTTAGAAACGATAACTAAAATTTTATGCAAATCTTAAAGATTTTAAAAATTGGAATTAGCTTCAGAAGCTTCATTACCATTTTTATAAATCTTGAATTTTGTTGTGAAGGATAGAGAAGATGGGAAGTGGTCTAGGAAACTCACTCTTTGTTAAATAAGAGCACATTCTTCTCAGACTAATCATTGTGTCCTCTGATGTTAAAGATCTGGTGCCAGCTTTCTTCTCCATGCCTTTTTGATCCATGGGGATTAAAGCATTTTCTTTATCTATATTCTTTTAGTCTCACAAAAGATATTCATGTTTAGGGATGAGGCTAGACTCACAGGTTTCCTGCTGCAGGGCACAGGAGAGGCAACCACACATTGATGCTTCTCTCTCTCTCTCTCCCTTCCTTCCCTTCTGTCTAAAAATAAATAAATAAAGTCTTTTAAAAAGATTAAATTTTAAAAATATTTAAAAAATTTTAAAAGCTCCTGGGTATGATCTCAGGGGAAGAAAGAAAGAAAATATATATGATGAGTTATAAAAACAGCCAATATAAATTATTTTATCATTGAATGCACCATATTACCTGTAGGAGTTTTATAAATAATTCATGCACATTTAAGGTTTTACTAAATGTGAACATTTTTGCCAATTCTTAAATAACCAAACATTATTTTGAGAATAGTCTCTGGAAAGATGATGGATACTTAAGGTAAATTTGAAGAGAAAAGGAATGAAAAAAGGAAAAGGGGACGAAGAGAGGGAGGGAGGAAGGAGAGGGAGAGAGAAGCAGACAATAGAGCATGCGGCAACCAGGAAAAAAATTGTTCATGTTCCTGAATTTCATTTCACCATCCTCACTAGCACTTTAAGCCCAGTTGATGACATCTTTCTCCCTCTTCAGTAGACCCATTTCTCAATTACATCATGTATTTTTTCTTTGAAAAACAATAGAGTAGTATTACCAACTTCAAAATGTTATTTTTAGAATTACATGAATTATTGAAAGTGGCAGTATGTTATACAGAAAAATATAGTGTTAAATGATGTATCAAATTATACTTACTTGCTTATAATATAATAAATTATTGTGAAAATGAAAAAAATAATGTCTACTTTTCATTGCTTCCTAGAAGTGCTACAGAAATGGTCCAATATGGCTACTGTTTTGAATCAAGTGAATTGAAAATCACTCATTAATGTAGGTGACAATCTTGGTGTCACCTACATTCACTTTGAAGTTATTTTTTTTATGCAATATGTACATTTTAGGGTTATCATGTTTTTCATAATGCATTTTGGGGTTCTCAGAAGTTAGTTGTATCACAGGCATCTCTTTGAACTCTACTATTGTTCAATGTATAGTATGTTTTGGATATGAAATCTTGTTTAATGTACATAGAAATTACTTTTGAACTCCAAAGTGATAAATTATTTATGCTTCTCTGTCACCTTTCCACATCCTTCCCATACACACACCACTCACTTTACCAAAACACATACATATAACTGCATGTCAAGGGACTTTTTTGTGATGTAGTTACTAATAAAATCATGAACATGTCTTTCAGGCTGGTAAAAGCCACAGATTAATGAGAGTTACAAGAGTGGTCAGATTTCCACAAATTCACCTAGAAGTATTGTGACTAGCAGTAAACCCTTCTTATGATGTAATGTTTGGGAATTTATTTATTTTTAAAATATTTATTTATTTATCTTTAGAGGGGAAGGGAAGGAGAGAGGAAGAGAAATATCAATGTATGGTTGCTTCTCGTGCATCCCCTGCTGGGAACTGGCCCCTGCCGGGAACTGGCCTGCAACCCAGGTATGTGCCCTGACTGGGAATCGAACCCCAATTGTCTGGTTCGCAGGCCCGCACTCAATCCACTGAGCTACACCAGCCAGGGCGATGTTTGGGAATTTATAAAGCACTTATATACCATGTAGTGTTTATTTTTTCACATATAAAATTACATTTTTTCTCATATCAACTCAGTAAATCATTATCTTTGAAGAGACACATTCAAATAAATTAATTTATTGGCTCTATATTAGACAATTAATATGTAGTCAAAGTAGAATTCAAAGGTCATTCATGGTCCAGAGCATACACTCCCTCTATCAGATATATATCAAAATAATATCAAAGTTGTGTTTGTATAGTTCTGACTTTTACTGGTAAAGGCTCTGGTCTGAAGCAAAGCATTTTTCTCTTCTGTGAAGGAGAAACAATCATATGGAAATCACTTAAATGCAAATGCAGGTTACTCAGCTATCTATCCTGATTCTTCTCAACCTGAGGCTTTCTATAACCATAATAATGCTGTGAAATTGAAGCCACTAATGTATGTAAAATAAAGTACCTCAGGGAAGGGTGTAATCACTAAAAATAGCTTGCCATTTTTATGCATGTTTCTGTATTTTTGTTTGTTTAATTAAAGGTAGCCATATTGAAATATGCATTATACTAATATATCTGAACTCATTAAATTTTCTTTGTAACTTAGATTAAAATAGGCAGTCACTTTCTACTCAAATCTGTGAAGACTCATGACCTTTGGGGAAGTATGAATTAAATGAGGGACCAAGAACAAGACAAAGATGTCCCCATATAAGTGTCTCTTAAAATGTGGGAGCAGATTATTAATGTGTTCAAATTTACAAAGTTTGATTAATTTTAGAAAAAGGAGTATTTCTTATGCTTATTTTTATTCTGTTGATTTATCAGATACATCAAATCCTAACATAGATGAAATTTAAAAATATTATATTAATATTTAAAAATTCAGCAACATATATTTATTCAAAATATTTATTGAAAAAATATGTGTATTAATGTATTAATGACTGTGTCTGTGAGATATTCTAGGGGTCAATGACTACACAAAATGGCATTACAGAATTCATCAAGTTGAAATAAATTTAAACTCTTGGAAGCACTTGAGAATAACTTAAAGTATATGATTTCAGAGTTGTACTAGACAATATACACCATCCAACTCCAGCTTGACCAAATATAAAAAGTCATTCTATTTCTATCATTAAAATGATAAAGTCATTCTTATATCACACTTGGATACATCTGGATCCACATACAGTATATCCAGACTATAAACTGAGGATACTTTTATGAACTACCTTATTTTTTCAAGAAAATTCTTACACAAGAAGTTAAAGACATATAGCAACAAATAAGTTCAGCATTGTCTCATTAAATTCCTGAAAATAAATTTATTCAAAAAATTAAAAGTTTCTCTGGGGAAGTGGAACTTATCTGAGAATAAAAGAATGCTCACATAGAAAAGCAGCTTAGGTCACTTAGCAAACAACAGTTTAATTATCAAGACTACCTTCACTTCCCACATCACATTGTGCCCATCAAGTCTAAAGAATTGTGACAAACTTTATCAATTTTTATTCAGTTTCTGCCTTCAAGAGATTTTACAGATCTTCAGTCCAGATCCCAAAATCCCGTAAATAGTCAAATCTGACCACATTTTTCTGAACTACTACCAACACTATGTCAAAGTAGTGTTCTCTCGGTGTAATGAGTAAATTGTACATCTAGTTTATACTTACCCTCCCACCACCATTCAAGACCTATACCTCTTGAATCTTCTGGTTAGTCATCTTCACAATGCAACATCGAGGTAACTATCATGTTGTGACTGAGCTTCAATTTTTTTACATTGAATTCCCAAATACTGAGATTATTTGCTTTACATTGAATGAGAAACACTTGTTTTTAAGTAATCTTTTTATATTTGGTTAAATTAGAAAAGCTTTTACTTGGTGCAGATTTGCTTCCCTAATAAGCTTGTCTTTATGTCTGTTGTTACTGTAAATGTTTGTGAGTATATAAGAGTTTTATGTGGATGAAAGCAGACATAAGACTAGTAAGTACGTCCTTGAGATATTTTTAAGGACTGATGAATACAGATATCTATAGCACAGAAGAATTAAAGGACAAATTTTGCCTTGAGAAACCTACTGAAAGTCTTATGAGAACTTGTTTCATAAAACAATAAAAATATCTGCAAATGTAGAACACAATTGAAGTAACACAAACTTTATTCTCAATAAAAAATTAAGATAATAGATTTACATCAATAATGGAAAGATATATGTAAACTCCCTCTGATACTTTAAACAATACATTTTTGAATAAACAATTGAGCAAACAGGAAGTCATGAGGGAAATTAAAAACATAGGTAAACTATGTTTTTAGGAACAGTTACATCATTCAATTCTAATATTTGAGAAGAATGATCAGAAATAGTAACAAATATCAAAACATGAAATGTACGAATCTATGAAAGATGAACAATGCTAAATCAACATATACTAATCTGGAATATAGAGGACTAAAAAATATTTTCCAACACACTTTAGGAAGTCAGCTTATGAATAAAATCTCACAACTCAATAATTAGAAAATAAACAATACCATAAAAACACAAAACATATTTAATATTTTACCAAACAAAAGGTCCTGAGAGGAAATGTGATGTGAAAAGATATTTGATGTCATTTGACATTAAGGAGATAGAAATTAAACTGATAATCCTATACCCCTACATAGCTTTTAGAGTATCTAAAATTAGAATCTCACAAGAACTTGGAACAACTCTCAGACTTATATGTTGATTATGAGAATTCAACATGGTATGTTAGATATAGCATCTTACTCATAGGTATTTTTTATTGTTTATGCTATCACAATTGTTATTGCTTTTTCTCTTTCTCCCCACCTCCACCCAGCCCCACCCTCTCCCTTCACTATGTCAATCCACATCCATTGTCTATGTCCATGGGTTACCCATAAATGTTCTTTGGTTAATCCCTTCACCATCTTTCATCCAGTCCCTTCTCCCCTCTGGCAGCTGTCAGTCTGTTCTATGCTCCCTATGCTTCTGTTTCTATTTTGTTAGTTAGTTTATAGTGCTCATTAGATTCCACATATAAGTAAGATCATGTGGTATTTGTCTTTCACTGACTGGGTTATTTTGCTTGCATAATAGTTTTCAGATAAATTCATGCTGTTGCAAATGTAAGAGTTTTTTCTTTTTTCAATATGCCATTGTGTAAATGTACCACAGCTTCTGTATTATACCATGTCATGGACTAGAAGAATTAACATCATTAAAATGTTGATACTACCCAAAGCAATCTAAGCATTCAAAACAATTCCTATTAAAATACCAATGACATATTCACAAAATTAGAACAAATATTCCAAAAATCTATATGAAACCAAAAAATACCCCAAATAGCCACAGCAATCTTTCAAAAGAAGAACAAAGCTGGAGGTATCACAACTCCTGATATCTAATTATATATAATATGAGGCCACTGCAATAAAGACAGCTTGGTATAGGCAAAAGAACAGACACTTAAATCAATGGAATAGAACAGAGAGTCCAGTAATAAACACACAACTTTATGATCAACTGTTTGACAAAGGTGGCAAAGGCATACAGTGGGGCAAAGAGAGTCTCTTCAATAAATGGTGTTGGGAAAACTGGGCTGGTACAGGCAAAAAAATGAAGCTAGACTCCCAACTTACATCATACACAAGAATAAGTGCAAAATGGATGAAAGACTTAAACTCACGAAACCATAAAAATCCTAAAAGAAAACATAAACAATGAAATCTCACATATCTCATAAAGAAATATTTTTGCCCACATATCTCCTAGGGCAAGGGAAATGAGGGAGAAAATAGACAAATGTGACTACGTCAAATTAAAAAGCTTCTGCATGGAAAAAAAACTACTCACAGGTATTTAAAATCGTGCCCACAGCTATGCCTGTTACCTGAATGTTTGTCCTAACTTCATAATTGCTACAAAGTAGAAACAACAGGAACATACTTCCCATGGTGAACTGATTTAAAAAGTCATGGTTTCATGGTTGTAGCTACATACTATAATGGAATTTGATAATAAAACTCAATAAATTTTCTACACATGCTACACGCAGATGAATGTCTAGAGCTAAGTGAAGAAAGTAAAGCAAAATAGCTATGTACAAACTGTATAATTCCATTTTTATGACATTGTTTAAAAATAAAACTATGGAGTTAGACATTTTTAAAATGGTTTCCAGGGCCTAGTGTTGGTGGGGAAAGAGTTCCTCAAAGCAGCTCATGAGACATTTTGGGAGTAATTAAATTGTGTACGTTTGGACCTTAGTGATGTTTACATGAAGGTATGCATATTTGTTAAAACTCAGAACAGTGCATCTAAAGATTGTGTAAATTACTATGTTTAAGTTATACCCCCCTCCCCAAAGCAGAGATACAGAAAACAGACTGATGGTGGTCAGATGGGTTGGGGATATGATCTTAAACTAATGAAGGTTAAGGGCAAATTAATACTTACCCAACAATAGCAACAGCAAAAGAAAAACAGATAAGTAACTATGAACTATGACTCCTACCATCTAGTAGCCTCGAGAGTAATCTCAGATGCAATATTTTGTCAAAATGGAGGCAAAATCAGAACATAGATGTAAATAGTGTTAAGGGCTCCTGCAAAGGTGATAGGAGACTTAAGAGTTGGAAAATTTTAGTTTAAGGTAAATAGTTATAAGCTTAGTAAGTAATGTATATGTTAAAGCTTTTGTTTCAGGTCCTACAGATGAGGCCCTTCCTGGCTCCTGGGAAATTAGTCGACCTCCTAGGGCACTGCTAAAGATTACCACCTGGGAACAAGTGGAGGCATCTAGACCTTTGTGTTCCAGGGAGAGACAGACAACCACCCACCCACCCACCCCAGGGAATAGCTAACTGCCCAGGGCAAGAATACTGCAGTTTTTTAAAATCCAATTTTCTCTGAATTTCAAACCTCCTCACTGCACTTTGTTCTCTGTTATAAAAATGCTGGCTTTGAAAGAAAATGTAAGATGGTTTGTTAGGGCATGAACCCTCCATCTTCTCAGATCACACTGGCCATCTAAATAAAGCGCACATAAAGATTCAATCTGTCTCTGCTTATGAGGTTTGGTAGTGACAGGCAGCCTGACGCCAGTGTCTTTTCCAGTTTCAGGGGGAGCACTGGTTTAGAAGTTTCAATTTAAGTGTGCCCCAGTGGAGTGCCTACATGGACTCAAATTTTCTGAAAAATAATTGGCTTGCCCTCTATTTTATAATAGTTAAACCTGAGTAAAGACTTTCTCAGAAGTATTCACTTGGCATAATAGTTTTTTCTCCTCCCCACCTCCACCCAGCCCCACCCTCTCCCTTCACTATGTCAATCCACATCCATTGTCTGTGTCCATGGGTTACGACACATAAACATTCTTTGGTTGATCCCTTCATCATCTTTCATTCAGTCCCCTCTCCCCTCTGGCAGCTTCCAATCTATTCTATGTACCTATGTTTCTGCTTCCATTTCGTTAGTTTATTGTGCTCATTAGATTCCACATATAAGGAAGAAGTTTAAATACTTTGAAATGACTAGTCGGCAATTTATAAAAGAATTTGTACAAACGTCCAACAATACATGAAAAATATTCTTATGTCTATTAATAATAAAACAATGTATATTAAAGGAATAACAAGGTTTTGTCTAGCATGATAGAAACTAAGAGATTGGTAAGTGTGAAAGAAAAGCTGACATATTGTTACATCTCTGTGGAGGTAAGTTTATGTGACAGCAATTTAAGTCCATAAAATTAATATACTTTGGACTACCAATTTAAGTTGAAGATCTCTCCATAGAAATGCATACACAAACACACAAAATGATATGTAGTAAGATAGTATAATTTTTGATATTTGGGAAATATCAATAATCTAAAAATCAGAGATACAGTTAATGTATCATATTACATTCCTATTATGCAATATTAAGTATCTGTTTTAGAACACAGACATATTGGGGTTTGTCATAGACATATACCTTTGATAAATTCATGAGAGAAAAACACAAGGTATAGAAGTATACAGGTTGATGTCATCTACTAAATTACTTTAATGTATTTTATTTTCTATTCAAAAAGATAAATTCAGTTTTGTTTTGTTATCACCAGGGGGAAAGAATTGGTTTCTTTGACCCTGATTACAGGGAGCATTTTTGTGAATTTGAAATTTTGACATTAATGTACATATTTACATTAAATACTTTTAAGAAGTTAGTATATTGCTAAAAAGCTTAATATTTTCTAAACAATCAATCCCACTATACATATTTCTGGTTTATATGCTTTCACCTCAGCTTGGTTTTCATAAAATAAAGAAAGAAATTACCCAGGCCTGTATTTTAATAAAATTAAAACTTTTGGTTTCTTCTCTAGCAAAGGATGCTCTATGATACACAATATCTAAAATGTGCTCTCTCCTTTCTCAAACCCCTTTCGAGAAAATAAATTTAAGCTCCTTGGCTATGATAGTTTGGAACTCCCAGAGCTTTTTCAATCTCAGCAGAGCCTTTGAGGCACTTGGGAGACCTCTCTTATGGTTAAGGCACCAGGAAAACCGCCATGCCCTTGGAGTCAACTCCTCTTTCTCTGCTAAAAAAGGGAGTTCCATGTCTTTCAGGGAAAAATGATTCTGTCAACAGATACACCTGAAAGTGCAAAGGTCATTCATCCTGCAGTGAGCAAAGTATTTAAGAGATAAGCAATGTTAACAGCTACCATTGTAAACATAAGTATACATATATATAATCTTATATCCTGAGGAAAAGTCAGATTTATCAGAACGTATGTATTCTTTTATATAAAATGTGACGGTTTTATTTATTTTTTAATTTATATGTTTTATTATATTTTTCCATTACCATTTAGTCCCCTTATATCCCTCTACTCCACAATTGCCACAAAAATGTGATTTTTTTAAACTAGAGCCTAATCATTTTTTATTGAGGAGATGCAGATGTAATTATTTAGTATCCTTTAACTGTCTCCTTTCTTTTAAAATAGAGCTAATAATACACCTCCCTTGATTTAAGAAAGGCTAATTTTAGTATTATAATTGAACTTTAGAGCTTTAGATAGTTGTTAAATATCTCTTTTTCTTTCTTCAAGAATAAAGTATTTAAAAATTTTCCCTTGCTTGTTTTAGTTACATTTTAATGTGCAAAATCACACTGTTAGCTCAAAACCATCTCTCAGTTGATATACTTATTAACTTATCCATTTATTCTTCAATATGTATTTATTATACACGATCTTACAGATATTTCATAAAGCCCTGAAAATGCAATGGCAAAGACAACAATGATCCTTTTTTTAAGATTTTATTTATTTATCTTTTGAGGGGAAGGGAAGGAGAGAGGGCATCAATGTATGGTTGCCTCTTGTGCATCCCCCACTGGGAACTGGCCTGCAACCCAGGCATGTGCCCTGACTGGGAATCAAACCATGATCCTTTGGTTCCCAGGCCTGCACTCAATCCACTGAGACACACCAGCCAGAGCCAATCATGATCCTTGATTGTCATTTAACAGTAGTTATATTAGCATGTAACAAGAGTTGTGATTATGAAATGCAACTATGTCCATAGACATCCACTCATTAATTGCAGATGACAGTTAGAATTTACTCTGGCACTGAATACCAGAGACTCAGAATAAAACAACACACTGCCTTCTCACGACAGTTCTTAATTCATTGAGGATGATAGACATGAAGATGTAAATAAAACAGTGTTGTACTATAATAAAATCATCTATGGCATGGTAGAAAGTGCCAAATCTACTAATATGTTAGAAAAATTCATAATAAAAAACATTCTGTGCAAGATTGGTGATGAAATTTGAAATGAAGCAATTGGTGAAAACTTAGAGTAATATGAAGGCTGGTATACTTGTGTAAAAATGTATTGAATCATCTGTTTTGAGAAGGGGCAATCTGTAGCTGGAGCTTAGGTTGGAGAGAAGAGAAAGAATAAGAAAATAAAGAGCTTTCTAAAACATGTTAATAATTTAGCCTTTATCATGTAATTAATTATAAATCATTTAACTACTTGAACTTAAATATTTAAATAGAGAAGAAACACAAAAATCATTTCAGGATGATCTCTCATACTGTGGATGATGAACTGGATTAAGACAATAACCAAAATACTATTATCTTCTTGACAGACAAGAAACAAAAAATACCGCAACTCTCATATAACCATACTGTTAATTGATGACAAATTTCCAAGAGGGAAGCTGACAGATAAAAGGGGAACAGAGATTCAGGGCATCGTTTTTGCTAAGGCCATACTTGACTATTTAAACTATTTATGCAGAAACATAAATCCCAAGGCATTAAATACTTGACTATTTAAACTAGTTTTTCCTGCCCTTAAATATCTTGTGTACTGCAGACCTTATCTGTTTAGTTTTTAGGCTATAAATTAAGGGGTTAAGGACAGGGGTCAAGAAGAGGAAGAGGTTGGCCATGGTGACATGGAGGAGAGGAGATGCAAATGTACCAAACCTATGAATTAGAGCTAGCACAATAAGTGGCACATAAAAAATGCATACAGTGAAAATGTGGGAAACACAAGTGTTGAGTGCCTTGAACTGGCCATCTTCAGAGGCAATACCCAGCACTGTTCTCAAAATCAGGATGTATGAAATGACAATGAAGATAAAGTCAACTCCAAAAGAGCAGAGGACAAGGAACAACCCATAGATTATGTTGACTCTGACAGGGCCACAGGCCAGCTTCATAACATCAGGGTGGTAGCAGTAACAATGAGATAGAGTAACACCTTTGCAGAAGGACAATCGCTTAAGCAGAATTGGCAAGGGTGCCATTAATACCACACCCCTAACCAAGGCTGCAAGCCCCATCCCAGTAATCCGAGGAGGAGTTAAGACCACAGTGTAGTGTAGTGGGTTTCGAATAGCTACAAATCGATCAAATGCCATGGCCAGTAGGATGGCCGACTCCATGGAGGAGAAGGTATGGATGAAGAACATCTGTGTTAGGCAAGAGTGGAACTCAATCTCTCTATGATTTAGGAGGAAGACATCCAGCACAGTAGGCAGAGTTGATAAAGACAGACCCACATCTGTGGCTGCCAGCATAGACAGAAAGATGTACTGAGGCTCATGAAGACTAAATGTGGTTTTGATAACAAAGAGGATGGTGAAATTCCCTGATAGGGCGATTGTATACATGACACACAATGGGACAGAGATCCATATCTGTACAGCTTCCAGTCCAGGAATGCCTATTAGAAGAAGAGTCGGTGGCTGGAACCAGCTATTGTTTATAAACCCCATAAAGATATTTCTTGAAATCCAGCCCAGGTCAGCTTCTAAATGGTCCTATTGAAAGAAAAATATGCATTTTAAAACAGGAGGACATAATGCATGCGACTCCTCTGGACAGTGATTATCCTGGGCATCTTTAGGTCAAGGATTGAGCTTAAGAACAATTCCAAACCTATCTGAATAACTACCTGAAATTAAGGCAATAGGCAACTGCTTTTCAAATGTTGGAGGTAGTAGAGTTCTTTTGGCTTATAACACTCTAATCATTGATCAAGTAACAATGAAAAGTATGAATATAATTTTGTTCTTATCCAGTATTTAGAAAAGTTTTATTCTCAGAGCATTTTCTATTTCTTAATTTATTTATGTTTGCATCTACTTTTATTCTTAGTCACATTAGCTGAACGTCTAAAACAAACTTCTGCACTTACTCCACATCAACATCATGCCTATAAATATACAAGGATCTGGAAACCTGGACAATTTTCCTGTTACATACCCACAGAAATAAAGCAGAGGATGCTACAATAACCTACATAAATCCCAAGGCATTATAAAATTTGTGCGATAGCATAATTTCTTAAATGCAATTCAAAATATATTTATTCAGTATAGAAATATATGTAGGAAATAATAAATACCAATTTTCAGTAAATATCTTAAAATAGCATAATTGAAAGAAAGAGTAATTCATAATTGAACTTGAGCTTTATAGAATAAGTATAAAGACATTATATATAAATATAGTTCAATTTAAATCTTCTGTTTAAAATTGCAACCAGAAACAAAATAGTGATGTAACTACATTTGAACATGAGGAATTGGGAAGAAGGGAAGTAATATAACTAATCTGATCTAGAAAAACACAAAATCAAAACTCAATATCCTTATAAAATCATGGTACTTAAAAATATGAGTACTTAAAAATATAAGTATTTAAAAATACTTTCAAAAATAAGAACACAAAAAAGAAAAAATTAAAAATTAGTGAAATATTTCTTCTTAAGTAAACAGCTATAAACAGGGAAGATTAGAATAAAAGATTAATGTTTTGTTCTCAGCCAAAATTGAAAATATATAGTTTTAAAATTATGTAAATGTAAAAAAGCAACATTATCTTTTCACAGATGTAAGTATATCTTTGAAGACTAAATCCCAGATAAATCACAATGCATACATATCCATCTACTGATGTATAAACATAACTTGTTCAGTCATCTCTTCAGATGGTTGTGGCAGTGAACATCTATAGTCAAAAAGATTTGTACATAGTATGCCTAGTAAAGAGTATTTTACAAACCATGTGTTTTTAGCTAAGTTACTGAGCTAACCTCTGGTCAGTAGTGCTCCTAATAAGAAAGCCAGCTTCTTACGGACTTATTTAGTTTTTTTAGCTGTTCATGTGGAGTATGAGAGTCACTCGTGTCAAACAAAAACAAAGGAAGAACTATCATAGTTTATAATACACTGGGGTATCCAAATATACTCGCATTCAGTCACTCAACACACTACATTCCATAAAATTCTCTTATAAATATAACAATGTGACCTACCACAATGCACTATGTACTTCATTTAGACATACACAAATACATACATTACAGATTTGTAATTTCTTATACACATATAACCAACTTTTCTCTCTTTGCCTTAATTATCTTTCAGAATATCTTGGAATTCATCCTCCCATACTTTATATGTGTCATTTGTCATTCCCGTATGTTTTTGGCACCAATCCAATCAGTATGACCACCAAAAGCATTAATGTCACCATCAACACACCTGTAGCCACCCAAGTAAAACTCAACTGTATACTCCATTCATATTGTTGCCTATCATTTTTAATACTTTGTGTTCCTGTATGCCTAGCCCTTTTCAATGAGAATGCTTTTGTTTCAACTAACTTAATTTTTTTTCTAATCATGCTCTACTCTAGCAGGTTGGTTGCTAACACCACCATGTAATACTTAATCATGTCCACCTCAGAATATTTGTACCTCTCCTGATGTAATCTCAAATGTGACCATGCTTCACTTCAATTAATAGTAAGTAAATTCATTGATTAAGACTGATTTACATCCAACATTTTATAAAATCTTTCTATGACTATTTCATGTTAAAAACTGTCTCCAGCTATTAAATCCCTATGGATTATATTACTTTTATCTTAACATTTGTCACTTACTACATATCATTTGATATTATATTCAACTTTTACCTGAATGAGTTTTCCTTATCCAATTTGACTTTAAATGCCTTTAAAATTTGAATTTCACCTTCACACATTACATAGTAGAGAGAATCTAATACTGTTTGGATGTGGAGGGAACAAAATAAATTTTGCCCAAGCAAATAAATTACATAGTTAGAGATTCTCACTGTAGCATATAGTAACTAACATTTAGCAAATATTTAAAACTCACCAGTGATCAAGGCTTCCTTTTAAACTTTGATATAAAGATATTTCCATGGGATAATTCTCTCCACTGGGATTTATTTTAGAACTGAAGAGTAGATTTCACTAAATTTGAAAGGAGAGCAAGAAAGATGTATATCAGATAGAGAACATAAATTCTAGTGTTTATCAATGTGTTCAATGTCCAGTTGTCCTTGTGTTGGGTTTCCACTTATTTATGCTGGATTACCCACCCTAGCCAGAAAGATATTTTACAGACTATTTCTGGAGAGCCAAAAGAAATTTAACCATTCTGATTAAGTATACCTTACTTTTAACCTCCTGAAAAATCTTTTTTAAGACATATAATTTCTTCAGTCTTGTCCCAGAGCCCCAAACTAAGCTTTGGTTTCTTGCGTATGTACTATGAATTCCCAACAGTTAACCTTGAACTCTGGAACACTTTTCTTGGCTCTTCAATTAAGCTTCTGTGCTCTCATCTTGTTTTAACTCTTCATTTTGTTTCCTTTCTAAGGACACTGAGGTTCCATGACTGTCACTCTGAATCTATGGAAAATGGCTGTTAAGCAGCTTTTAAAGTTGATGCCACCTATCGTTTTAAAGAAAACAGCTCCAACACTTATTTTTATGTGTTGTGTAATCCCTCCATGAAACCAGTACCCTCAATATGGGTTGACAAGTGAGTTCAGCAGCACACTTCTTTTGTTGCACCCTCCTTGTCATAGACAGAGAACGAGTGGTTTCTTTTAAGATGTTAAAAAACTCTCAGAGGTACCTGTGCAGCACCAGAGCTATTTATTGCAACAGAGGATCCTTGATGGAAGGTGCCAGAGGGAGGTTATCAAGTATTCCCACGACATAGAGGTTTTAATGAACTACACATGGGATGTCACGAAAACAAATTATTTGGAGGTAAGGGCAATCCAAATTTGCTTTGCTCAACACTCCAGGGCCCTTATAATTAATCACACATTCAAACATGAAACCAGTTGTATTGTTACTATTCACCATATGTATGTGATGAGCTCTTCTTTAAAAGTGATTTTTCCCAAGTAACCCTTAGGAAAACTATCCAGATTTAGTTTTGACCATTTTAGAGGTAAATCATTTGAAAATGTAATTCTCTACATTCTTTTTCAGAAGCTTAATGCTGGGAACTATTTTTCTCATTACCATTGTGCATGTCCCTTATTGTCTGACAATATTATGATGCTGTGATTTGGGGGGAGATATAGAATAATTTATGTTAGATAGGGTTAGCATGGCCTCATTTTGTTTTTCTCCCCCCTTTTTTCTATAAAGCTGTTAGTTGTAAGCTATTCTTCTCTATTTTTAAGATTTTATTAAGTTTTTGCTGTGCTTATAAATTTTTCTCTCCTCTCAAAGTTTTAATCTTTATTTCTTTCTTTATTAGGAAGCCTAGAATAGTACTGAGTGTATAGAAGGTGTTAAGCATATACTTGATCAAAGAAGAATAAATGGTGCTGGGGAGTTTTGTTTTTGGTCAAAATAGAGTAAGAGAGATTGAATTTATCTTCCAATCAAAAACAACCAAAATAATTAGATGAAATGTATAAAGCAATAGTTTTCAAGAAATGCACGTCTGGAAATGAAAGAACTATAATACCTGAGAGAGAGAGAGAGAGAGTGCAAGACATACAACATAAATACAAAAAAAAATTCTGCAATTGCCTCAGCTTACTGCTCTAACAGAGTTTCCAGGCCATGGTAGCAGAAACCCAGACAGAACCCATGGACTCCTTGCATTGAAAAGCAATGACTGAGAACCCAAGGAGACCAAAGATTATAAAATTCACTGGACAGAGTACTGAAGAAGAGAGAACCAACAACACAAAGAGAGAGTTTGAGAGCTTACAGAGTTTCCCTACAAAGGTTCTGACACCAATTACAATGTGGGGGACAGGGAGATTTCCTGAATTATTCAACAATTCAACTCAATTCTTGTGGAAGATCTTCATCCCACAGATTTCTCCTCACCAGCATGGATGAGAATAAGTCATTCTGGACACAATCTTGTTTTTCCAGCAGGAAAGCGTGTGGCAATTCCCTTTAGTGGGGAACGCCCTGAGCCCTTCTCCCAAATGGCTTTTATTGGGAATGGTATGAGTAGGTGTACGCAGCATACCTACATAGCTCATCAATCAATGTCAAAAGACTATAGTCATTCAAAACCAGGTATTATCTATAGATAATAATTGAAGGAACACAGAGATTTGTCATAGGTCAGGGTCTGTAAGACATGCTACACCAGATGGTCTTTAAGACATGTTTCACGAGATGAGTTTACTCCTACTGCCTTGAACTTAAATATCCAGTTTATATCAAAAGGGCTATGCTAGGCAGAGCATACTTCAAAGGATTAAATGTCCATTGCAGGCCTGATTCCCATGGGAACCCTAGGGTTTAGAGTTGGGCCATGCCTGCCCCCTGTTTTACCTGGTTTTCCAGGGAAACTTACTAGCCCCTTTCAGAGCTTGCTCTCAGTGGGCTACAGTCTCCAAAACCACACAGAGTGGTTCCCAACAAATTCTGACACTTTCTACCTAAAAATAAAATTAGATTTCATAGATTAAGAGTCCAGTCCCACAAGACCTTCTTGCACTTAAGGTTTTACTTGCAAGCTCAGGTGTTATCTGTGCTTCTGACCAAATGGGTGCCGATTGGAGGTTCCCAGAGTCATTCCCTCTCCCTTCACAGATTTAATGCAGACACCAATTTTTCAAGTCCAGGTTGATGCTTGTCTTTCAGACTGACTGGTTATAAAGTAGAAGTTCCCATTACCTCCTCCTTGGATTCAATTAATTTGCTTGAACAGCTCACAGAGCTCAGGAAACCTGTTTAATCATTAAATTACCAATTTATTCTAGAAGAAAAGAATATGGCTCAACAGTCAGATGAATAGATAGATACATAAGTCAAGTCTCCAATCAAAGGAACTTCTTTCCTTGTGGAGTTTGGGGCCCCACACAGCGGCATATGGGAGTGTTTTGGTTCTCTAACCTGGAAGTTCTCCAAACCCCTCCTATTTGGATTTTTATGGAGGCTTCATTACATAGGCATGACAGATTAAAACATTAATCATTGGTAACTGATTCAATCTCTAGCCCTTTTCCCCAGAAATCAGGGGTAGAACTTAAAGTCTCACCCTTTGAATACATGGTTGGTTTCCCTGGCAAACAGCCCCCATCTTTAGATGCTTTCAGAAAGTCACCTCATTCACATAAACAGAGTTTTACTGGAAAAATAGGCATGTTGTGAATAACAAGAAATACTCACTTTACACTTATGACTCTGAAGTGATTTTAGGAGCTAGGGACAAGAAACCAAATGTAACAGATATCCCCATTGTTCTTATCACCCAGGAATATTTAAGGCTTTGGGAAGCTGTGAGGCAGGAACAATGAGTGGAAATAAAATTAATGAAAAATATATTTTGCCATTTGAAAAACCACTATTGCAAAATCACTATTGCAACTTCCCTCAAATCTTTGCCAGGGTACTGATTGTGCATGTGAGTAAAAAAACTGACTAAAGCCAAAGAAATGGCCATAAAAGTAAAAGAGAAATCAGACCCAATATTTACACATAGCCTGAATAAGTGCATTTCCAGCCAGAATGAAATAATTCATAGTTCACAGGGCATTAGGCAGAAAATTTAGAAAGATAAAAGTCCCAGTAGTTGGTAGTATTAGTAATTGGTTTTAGGTTAAATATTGTCTGGTCATGCCTGAAAAACATTAAACATAAGACCTGAGAGATCAAACTTTGCAGGTAATTTAAATGTGTTATTGGAACAAAATTTAAGAATCCTTACAACAGGTTCTGCTGAAGATGGCAGCAGGTAAATGCAGTAATCAAATGCTCCCATGACCACATCAAAATTGTACAGTTATACTGTGGAACAACTGTCTCTCAGAAGCCACATGCAATCTCGCTGAACAGGAGTCCTACATCTAAGGATATAAAGATGAAGCCACACTGAGACTGGTGAAAGGAGCAGAGACAAGGAATGGGCTTGTCCCACACCCATAAGTGGCAGGGAAAAAATATGCAGGGATGTATCTCTTGGTACAGAAAAAGCTATAGAACTGGCCTCTGAGGCAGCAATGGGACTTGGACTAAGGAGATGTAGCCTATCTCGTGAGCCTATTCAGTGAGTCTGCAGCTGTAGAATAGAGGAGTTAATAAGCACCTGGTATTTCATATTGTACAATAGGTTACTGCTGAGTTTAGAAGGTGTCCTATGTTTCTCAGGTTTTAGATTAGACACACTCCTGGTACAGAACAAAGGACCTGTGACTTTTTTCCCCTACCATATATATCCTTGTTGTGGCACATACCCAAGGCTATAGCTTAAACAGATCCAAGGGTGAACGTGGAGGCACATCCCATGCTTGTGAAATGACATTTATTATCTTATTGATTGAAATGTCTGGCTACCTGGCTAGATCATGTTCTTTTGGATGAATAAAGTGTTAGTTGAGGGGTGACTTAGGATTCTTGAAATAGCTGATCTCTGTGAAGAAGAATTATTTCAGAACGTGAAAGTTGGGGTGTTTTTAAAATGAGGATCAATAGAAGAAAAGAGCCTGGGGTTTTGTCTTAACAACAGTAAGATTTCCTGTAAGTGAAGAGAGATCACTGAATTTTTATTTTTATTTATTTTTATTATTTTTTAGGTTATACCGCACAGTATTCTGTGTGATTTTCTTTATTGACTTTCTGCTTGCTGACTAAATCTGTCTTTGGAACACCTGAGTTTGCTTCATTGCATTTAAAACAGAAAAGAGGTTAAGACAGAAGGCTCAGTGTGTGGGTATAGAAGTCTGTTTCACAACACAGCAAGAACTGGAATGTCAGGAGGCTCTCTGGGGAGCTTCCACTTCTTGATTTCGTTAGAGTGAGGTTCTTATTTATCAGTTTCGGTCAGAATAGAGTTATGATGGTAAATAAAATGGAAAGGATAAACTATGACATAAATTGAAAGCCAAGGGTATGAGAAAGATAAATGATTGAGGAAAAGGAAGGAAAAAATCAAAGGAGGACATTTAGTGAAACTTCCTTCTTGGTAAGTAACACTCATCACATTAGTGAAGATCTAATATCTTTCACTAGAAATTAAAGTCTAATACTTGTCATTCAAATTCTGCTTTCAATACAATAATTAGGAAGCGGAACTAAATAATAACAACAACACTGGAAATAGACTTCCGCCAAGATGGAGGCATAGGTGGAAACACTGTGCCTTCTCCCACAACCAAGTTTGAACACAACAAAGGTTTGGAGAACTAGGATGCACCCAAAGACCAGAAAACGGAATTATACGGAAGTCCGACAACTACGAACCATTCAACGGGGATGGTAAGAGAGGCGGAGCCAGCAGCGGAGCTGGGTCGGGCAGGACAGATCCCCCGACCTAGGTGTGCAGGCAGCCCGGAACCAGTCGGGGTGTGGGGCAGACTGACTGCAGTCACACATTTGCGCACAGTGAGACGGACCACACAGGCCCCAGGGGGAAAACCCAGTGGTGGAGGGCTGACGGCAGTGGCACACTTGCGTGCAGTGGAACGAAATGCGTGGGCCTGGTGACCATGGTGGCTGCGGCGCTGGGGCCGAGGAGGCAGGCAGCAGACGGGAAGCCATTGTCCCTCTTTGACCCCACCCCCACATACAACATCACAACCCAGTGACTTAGTTGCTCTGTTCTAGTGAACACTTTAGGGCTCTGATCCTGCTATGGAACAGGCACGAACAGCCCAAAAGATGGTGTAAGAAGAACTCAAAGTCCCAGAGCCAATAACTCTAAGCGACCGAGAAATTGCCAGCCTCTCAGAAGCACAATTCAAGACACTATTTATCAGGATGCTCACAGAACTGGTAGATTATAGTCACAAATTAGAGGAACATAGTCACAAATTAGAGGAACATATGAAGGCTAAACTAATTGAAATGAAGGGAGATGCACAGGAAACCAATAGTGAGGGAAAGGAAACTGGGACTCAAATCAATGGAATGGACCAGAAGGAAGAACAAAACATCCGACCAGAAAGGAATGAAGAAATGAGAATTCAAAAAAATGAGGAGAGGCTTAGGAACCTCCAGGACATCTTTAAACGTTCCAACATCCATATTATAGGGGTACCAGAAGGAGGAAAGAAACAGCCATGAGTGGAATATGTATTTGAACAAATAATAAAGGAGAACTTCCCCCGTCTGGCAAAGGAAATAGACTTCCAGGAAATCCAGGAAGCTCAGAGAGTGCCAAAGAAGTTGGACCCAAGAAGGAACACACCAAGGCACATCATAATTACATTAGCCAAGACCAAAATGAAGGAGAGAATCCTAGAAGCAGCAAGGGATAAGGGACAGTCACCTACATAGGAGTACCCATCAGACTGTCAACGGATTTCTCAAAAGAGACCTTACAGGCAAGAAGGGGCTGGAAAGAAGTATTCCAAGTCATGAAATCCAAAGACCTACAGCCAAGATTGCTTTATCCAGCAAAACTTTCATTTAGAATGGAAGGACAGATAAAGTGCTTCTCAGATAAGGTCAAGTTCAAGGAGTTCATCATCACCAAGCCCTTATTATATGAAATGCTAAAGGGACTTATCTAAGAAAAAGAAGATGAAAAATATGAACAGTGAAAGGACAGCAAACACACAGTTATTAACAACCACACCTAAAACAAAAGCAAACCAAGAGGACAGCTAGATCAGGAGGGGAACCATAGAAATGAAGAACACATGGATGGTTAGAAACAGGGGGGTGGGAGGGGGAGAAGGGGGGAGAAGGCACAGAAAATAGCATAGATGGTAGGTAAAAAATAGATAGGGGGAGGGTTAGAATAGTGGGGGAAATATAGAATCTAAAGAACTTGAGACACCTGGTTATAAACTAAGGGGGGGGAGAATGGTGGGGGAGGGAGTGTGGGGGGGAAGGGAATGAAGGGGGGAATAGAACAACTGTAATGGTATAATCAATAAAATATATTAAAAAACACTGGAAATAATAGTAAGAAGAAAAACAGCACTGGGAAAAAGGCACAGAACTATGAAAATGTAGTAGAAAGACAATACTATAATGGGATCAAGAAAACTAAAGAAGAAAGTTTGAAGAAGAGGTTGCTCACCAGTGGCAAATGAAACAATGTGTTAAAGGCATGAGGTTTAGAGCAAGATGATCTGAGCTAATTTATTTAGATATTCTTTTATTTATTTTTAGAGAGAGGGGAATGGAGTGAAAAAGAAAAGGAGAGAAACATCAAGGTGTGGTTGCCTCTCGCATGTCTCCTACTGGGGACCTGGCCCACAACCCAGACACGTGCCTTGACTGGGAATCAAACTGGCCACCCTTTGATTTTCAGGCCATGTTCAATCCATTGAGCTATGCCAGCCAGTGTGATAATCTGAGTTTGAATTTATGCTTCAGTAGATGCTAGCTGTGTGAACTTACACAGGTTATTCAACCTACTCATGCCATAGGTGCTGAATGTGTTAAATGGAGATCACATTAACAGCCATTTTACTCAGTTATTATGATAAGTAAGATTTTATGAGGATTAAATTATATAAACTGGTTAACACAGAATATAGCCCATAATAAATGCTCAAAAAGTAGTTTAAAATATAAACAATATGTGAACTAAAGTACGTTCTTTAGGTTGAAAAGCCCAGATGAGTAAAGATTGTCACTATGATAAAGCATGCTATGTGTTTGAGATACAGCTAAGGAAGAGATTCAATACCCAGAACTCTTCTTTTCTTCATTCTTCCTTTGAATCTAACACATAGACTTATAACAGAGTTGAAATAAGCAGCCTGAATTTTTAGAATATTTTGTTTGGTCTATAGTTCGTGTGTGTGTCGGGGGGAGGTCATTATGGGCATCAGGATTATGTTGGTCTCATAAAATGTGTTTGAAAAGTGTTAGGAAGTATTGCCTCTTCTTCATTTTTTTGGAAGAATTTGAGAAGAACAGGTATCAAATCTTTTTTTTCTACCCTGAACATACATTACCTCATCTGCTTTCACTGTTAAGGTCATGTTTCCGTTTCTGCTTTGGTCTGTTGCAAGTGCTTCCCAGAGTAACTCCTGGTGGCTGCCTTCCTTCCCATCAATCCATCTTGCTGTGTTTTAAACTATATATACTAAATAAAAATGTATTATACTTAAGATAAACTCATAGCCATCACAGAACTTGACTTACTGGTGAAGAATAATACAAAATGTGTAATTAGAAAATTTATAGGTGTGTTATTGGGAAACAGAGAATGAGAAACAAGTATAATGCCCATTAACAAGATTTCTCTGAAAAGATAAATATTAAATTTTGATCATATTATGTCTTCCTTAAAACTTTGGTAAATATTAGAGACTTTATAAAAATTGTAGAATAACAAATCAACTCTTAATATAGAACTAAACTAAACCAAAAGCCTTTAGCTTCACTTTTGAAACTGAATTTTCAAAGTACAATCAACTTTCTGGTCATATTCCTCAGGTGTCTGATATCAATATGCTAGATGACTTAATTTTTACAGTGACTTACATTTCTTAATTTAACTTTTTAACTACTGGATTGTTCTTTCCAGAGTTAGCACTTCAGATGCCAAAATATTTTTATTGTCTTTCAACAGATCTAATGACAACACCTTCAGGAACCTTTGTAACATCTCCCTAGTTAAAGGTAACATCTTCTGTATTGCACACATGTAATTGAGTATCTCCTATCATTCTTATCCTGATTTGATCTGAGGTGTGCTATCATGTGTTCATGTTTCACAATCATTGCAATGGCAGGCAGGATATTCTTGAAATAGAGAACATTCAGTTTATATTTTATTTCTTCTTTAGTATAATATTATACAAAGAGTGAGCTTAAAGAAATGTTCTTTAACTTATTTATTTTTTGCATGTGTTTGCAACCTTTTTTGTTATTTTGTTATATAGCGAGTTTCCTTTTACTTTTCTCCAGTTATAATATTCAAGTTTGAGCAGAAAAAGGATAAAAAGGTAAGGGAAACATGAGAATTTGAACACAAGTAGGAAGAAATATACAGGAGGAAAAAGCAGAGTAGGCAAGAGAGAATGGAGGGAGGGTGCTGTGAATGCTGAATTAGAATGATGTTACCTGAGTGTTTGCTTTGTGCAGCAGTGGTTTAACTGGAGCACATGTGTGATGGAACCATGCACAGAGACAATGAAGTTCTCATATGCACGTTAAGTGAATACAGCACTATGTCAGCCAGGGCTATCTCCACGTCTATTTCTCTTTTGTTCCAAGTTATTTTTATTTGATGATGAAAGGCTTCATGTTAAAGGAATAATAACTGTTACTGATTTAGAGGTCTTGAGATCCTCAAACCACACCAGTAATCTTAACACATTACTTTTGGCATTACAAGGAATAAAGTATGACTCACCGGAAATGACCAGTCAGACAAGAGGGAAAACTGTGATGTGCAAGAGCTTACAGGGCACTTTCGTGTATGATGAAAGTTGGTAAGTTGGTAAGTATAATATATTGACTGTAGGTAGTGCCTACACCAAATACAAACCCATTATATACATATATATATATATATATATATATATATATATATATATTTATATATGTGTGTGTGTGTGTGTGTGTGTACACACACATATATACACACACACACAAATTCCATGTATATTCTATATATATGCCGAGATACTTTGTCTTCTAAAAATTTTTTATTTTTTCTCTCAGTACAGTCCTAATGTCATTATATCATTACATGCTTCTGTTGGAGGGTATCAGCTAGAACAAGTGTAGGAAGGAAGGAGGTTGGGATGCAGAGAATGTTCCTTCTATACACAAAAGAGGAGTAGTGGACCCCCTTTCAGCGTGAGGTGGGGAGGAGAAACACAGATGGAAAGGAAGAATAAGGAAGTTATGATCTTCAAAGGTCCCAGTTTCAGCTGCACACTCTCAGGCCCTCATTCAAAGTATCAGGGCCTGAAAAGATAGAAGCCCAATGTGTTGTACTGGGAAGCTAAAAGCAGAGGGAGGTTAACACCCTATTTTCTGCATCAATATCTGAGAAAAATGCCCTTGTAAGGTATCTCATGCTAATTTGAAGAGTAGAAATTACCATGTGGCTTGTTTAGTCAGAAAAGTGTTTTCTTTCTCCTCCACAAGGCAGAAAATGGGTTTAGGAGCTCTTGATAGCACTGTAAAAAAACACAAATACCATGGCTAATGCTGAGTAGTGTAGCTGCCAAGAGAATTGCTCTGGCTAGGGAATAATGATACTATAGTCAAGGGCCATAAAAACAAAAGAGAAAATGAGTCAGGTTTGGGGGCTTAAGGAGCAAACACCAACATTAAGGGTGGATAACTAAGTGGATTCAAGAAAAAATAATGAGTCCATATCGAGCAGAGGTGTAGACTCAGTGGAGGTAAGGCCAGTTTCATTCGATATAGTCAGCCAAGTGTTACAGACTTAGACCAGAATCTCATTCAATTCCTCAGGGACAGGTGGCTTCCCCTTTAATGCAAGTGGTAAGAAACTCGGATGAGGTGCGAGTGAGCAGCAGAGACTCACAGAGAAAAGAAACAGTCTATCAGAGGATATCAATTTCCAATTAATAGAAAAGTTGTTGAAATAAATTGGGTTACACTATAGTAAAGATACTTTTATACCAAAAAACTTTAATTGATTTTTTAAGTGGAAGGTTGGAAACTCAGGCCACTGTTGACAAAGATAGTGTCTCTTAGAACAAGATAATGCTGAAAACTAAAACAAAAACAAAACTCATCATATCTGACTTTTCAAGTATGAAGTACAAAACCTATTACAGAAGATTTTGGTATATCATAATACTGGCTGAAAGAAGAATGGCCTATTAAATAATTGCTTCAACAGGTAATTTATTTGAAAATTATGTTTACATCAATCTGCGATTTAAAATCCTTCACTCCCACCGTGAACACCGGCACCAACAGAAACACACAGGATGATGGGGAATTAACCATAACGTAAAATAAAAGAGTAGTAGCAACAGCATAAATCTCTGAAGCCTCTGTTTTCTCCTAATTTAAAATCCATTTCCCTCAACTTCCTTATCTGCAAAATTATATGACTATGATTTACCTCATAAATTTGCTCTGAGAGTTAATAGCAAGAATCACTATTGAGTGCTTCCATGGTGACTGATGTATAATAGGCATCTGATAAATGTAAACTAAGCACTATTTATGACTATTATTATTGCTGTGATAGTTGTATTATTAACTGTAAAGATATAAACATTAAAAATAAACAATACCAATTTTGAGGAAATACTTTGACATCCATAAGCTGTGTATCCTTATAACAGCTTTATTCAAAATCAAAATTATTTACCACTAAAATGCCCATCAATTGGTGAATAAATAAATTTGTAGTATGTGATACAAGGTAGGATTTAACAATAAACTGTGAATACAGACAACAAAAATGAATGTCAAAAGCATTATTGCAAGGGAAGACTCCAGATATAAAAGATTACATTATGATTTAATTTATATGATTTACTCTTTTTTAAAGATTTTATTTATTCATTTTTAGAGAGTAGGGAAGAGAAGGAGAAAGACGGGGAGAGAAACATCAATCTGTGGTTGCCTCTCCATGCCCAGTATTGGGGACCTGCAGCCCAGGCGTGTGCCTCAACTGGGAACCAAACTGGAGACCCCTTGGTTCACAGCCCATGTTCAGTCCACTGAGCCACACCATCCAGGGCTATATGATTTAGTCTTAAAGGCAAAGTATATGACAAAAATCACACTGTTGTCCGTATCCATGAAGGTTTTTTTTTTTTTTTTTGCTCAATCCTTCCACCCCACACACCCCTGGAGCTGTCTGTCTGCTCTCTATCTATGAGCCTGTCTCTATTTTGCTGTTAGTTCAGTTTGTTCATTAGATTCCACATATGAGTGAAATCCTTTAGTGCTTGTATTTCTATGACTAGCTTATTTCACTTGAGACTAAGCTTTAAATGAGAAATGGACTCATAATAAACACTTTAAAGTGGTTTTCAAATGATAATTGCCATTGGTATTATTATTTAGATAAACAAACTGATCACAAAAGTATGTTTTTTTCTACTCCAGCAATTACTGGTTGTCTAAAACTCCAGTTCAATTACTATTCATGTAATACAAGTGATGAAAGAGTGTTTGAGTGGTGGGCAAATAGGATCACATTAGTTTTTTGTTGTTAGTTTGTTACATTGTCTTATAAATCATCCAAACAGTCCAGTCTCCCTGTGATGCTTACTTGCTTACTTACTCCATTACATTATCATGTGGAAAAACTGGATAGCATGGGTGATGGCTAAACAATAAACAAGAATGTTGCCTAGAGTAGTAAAAATGGACTAAGACAATTATTGATACCTTAGTAATTACCTGAAAGACATTAACTTGTAAAATTTACATTTTCCATATTGAATGAATCCAAAACTACCCTCATTCAAGTGGCCATAACACATGAATTTCAATAGCTAACATGCCTGATACATTAATGTGATTCTCAGCTTACTATATACATATATGTATATAATGATTTATACAATTAATTACAATATAACCCATGTCAATGTCACTGAATTATGATGGCTGTGGAAAAAAAGTGAAAGTATTTGCAACATATAAAACTTTGTCCAAATATGGGTCATTAAATTTATTTTTATTTATACACTGATTCTTACCCTTTTGATCTTCACTTGTTGACTTTCAAATATATGCACATTTGATCTCAACATATTTCTTTCCAGTAAAACAGTCTCTGGATTCTCCTTCGTATTTGCTGGGTCTTGATGCTGTAAATAATGGGGTTCATCAAGGGAGGGAAAAGGATATAGATGTTGCCCATGAACACATGAACCAAAGGTGAGAGGTGCTTCCCAAAGCGATGCACCATGGTCAGACCAATGATTGGGATGTAGAAAACTGAAACAGCACAGATGTGTGATACACACGTCTGCAAGGACTTGAGTCTCTCCTCCTGTGATGCAATAGCGAGGACTGCGTGCAAGATCATGACATAGGACACAAGTATGAGCACTGAATCCAACAGCAGGTTGCTGACCACCAGGGCCAGACCATAGATGCTGTTGAAGCGGATATCTGAGCAGGCCATCCGAATTAAGTCCTGGTGCAGGCAGAAAGAGTGAGAAAGGATGTGAGGACGGCAATAATTTAAGAACTTTAGGCGAATGATGACTGGAGGTATGAGTAAAGTACTTCTACATAAGATTGCCACCCCAATTTTCATGATTTTGTCATTAGTTAGGATGGAGGAGTAGCGCAATGGGTGGCAAATGGCAATGTAGCGATCAAAAGCCATAGCGAGGAGGACAGAGGACTCCATAAAGGACAAACCATGGATAAAATAGGACTGGGCAATGCAGGCATCCAGGCTGATCTCTTGAACAAACCCCCACAAGCTCCCCAGCACCGTGTGCACTGTGGACAGCCCCATGCCTAGGTCAGTGAGGGCCAGCAAGGCCAGGAGGTAGAACATGGGCTGGTGCAGGCTCGGCTCAGTCCGGATCACATGCAGCACCAGGCAGTTCCCTGAGAGAACCACAGCATAGATGATGGAAAAGGGGATGGAGAACCAGAGATAGTTGACTTCTAGGCCAGGGAAACCACTGAGAACAAAGCTAGAACTATTGTATTTTGAGATGAAGATAGCAGACATTAAGAGAGAATTGAAATATTTTGAGAGATGTGGCAAATTAGATTACTTTATGATCCTCTAATTTCTAGTAAGGTTTGTCTGATTTTGAAAATAAAATAAATAATATAATATAATATAAAATTTCCTTTTGTTTTATAAACTTGGAAAAATAGAGACCTGATTCTTTATCTTTGAGGGTAAAAATCCCTTCTTTAGATACACATTTTCCCACTGCTGGTGACAAGCAATGCCTGGATAATGGGGAGTTTTATGCAGAAACAATAATTTCAATGTGCATGTGGGATTTATAGTTCAGACTGGACTTCTGGGAGTGTCTGTTTATTTCTAGAGGAAGATAATATGTGATCACAGGTGTTTACTACTTTTATGGCTGGTAGGATCCCCAAGAAAGTGTGAAGTGGGTAATTTTTCTCTTAGGTACCATAGCTCTTCTACCCCCAAAGGGTTATAACATCCCAAATGAAATGGACTGGTGAATTCAATCTAACCTTGCAGACCTAAAATTTAGGTAAGAGGAATTTAACAAAGTAGAATCAGAACTTTTTTTGTACATCTCACATTGCCCTTCTCTAAATGATTTACCCTCATACAGTTGTTTTAATTACACTTTTTCTTCTCTATATTTCATGCTTTTCTTCTCCATTTTCACCAATGTTTTTACATCTCATACAAACTTCTACTTTTTCCAATCCTGAAAACAACTTAACTCATTGTTTTCTATATTATATAAGTGCCATACATTTTAAACTGGAAAATATTAGACCAATATTTGATCTTAGGTAATAGCTAGAAATGGAATGACCAGATCATAGATGAATAGTTAACTTTTTAATACAGTGTCAACCTGTATTTTAAAATAACTGTAACATTTGACACTCTGACCAGTAGTATATGAGAATTACAGTTCTCCTAATCTTGGCCAATATTTGGCATGGTCAGATTTTTTGTTTGTTTTATTTTGCTTTGCTATATTAATAGGCAAGTAGTGATATATCATTGTTTTAAATTTGTACTTACCTCATGACAAATATTTTAATGCATTTTTCATATGCTTATTTGTTATATATCCATCTTTTAGTGAAGTGCCTGCTATAATAACTTTCTTTTTTCTGGTGAGGTTGTTTCCTTCTCATTGAGGTTGGAGAGTTCTTTAGATATTTTAATTACAAAACCCTTCGCAGGTGTATGATTTGCAAGCTGTTATTTTCAGCTTTTAAGTTATCATTTCTTTCTCTTAACTGTGACAAAAAAAGCAAAAGTTTAATTTTTAAAAATAATTTGATACACAGGGCAGGGGATATAAAACAGAAAACTGCACTTGAATAAGAATTAAATTTTAAAAAAGACACAATAAAGGACACATTTTCCATTTTCACCAATAAAAAATAATAATTTGATACAGTCCAATTCATAATTTTTAAGTATTGTGCTATTTTTGTTATATCTATAAACATTGTCAAACTCAAGAGCACAAGATTTTCTCATGTTTTTCTTCTAGAAGTTTTACATTTTCCCTTTAGGTCAATTATCCATTTTGAGTTAATTTTTATATAAGAGAGGGGACCCCCCCCCAAAATGGAATCACCTTCTGGAGGGTGGGCCCCTTGTAGTACAGGCTTCCCCTGCTAGATGAGTGTTATAGGAACCCATCTGTATCAGCGTACTAGCTGGCATTATTGTGAGAGACTGCGTTTGGCTTCATTGAATATTTTTTAAAAGATTTTTTCAGTGAGTTGACCCCTTTTATGATGGGTGATTTATGAGTGCACCTGCCCACACCTTGCTGTTTAGCAGTTTTTGATCAAAAACAGCACGACCCTTAAGCCCCACCCTTTCTACTCACTTGACCCTGCCCTGAGCAGCTTTTTGTTGCTGTTGTTTTCCTGAATAAAAAAAGTTCTCAAACGGAAACACTTTGCAAATGCAAAACAGGTGAAAAACAAAATAATTGCAGACGCACTAAGAGTTGATCAAAATTGATGAGTTCAAAAACTGTTTTGAGCAGTGGAAAAATGTCTCAATAGGTTTAATGTATCCAGTGTAGAGTATACTTTGAAGGTGAATGAAGTTTAAACATATAAGAATACATACACAATTTTCTATAAATAAATTCCATTTTGTGATTCCCCCCTTATAAGTTATCAAGATTATTTTTAAAAAGGCTATCCTTTCTCAGTAGAATTATTTTTAAGCTTTTGCCAAAAATTAGTTGCATATATTGATGCAGTCTGCCTGAGCTGTCTGTTCTGTTCTGTTAACCTATGTGTTTTTACTTTCAAATATACTGCCTGTTTCTGTGTCTTTTAAAGCCTTGGATTGAGCAGAATGAGTCCTTCAAAATTGTTTTTTCTTTCCACATTTGTTTTGGCTACTCTAGTTCATTTACCTTTACATATAAATATTAGAATATTCATCAATATGTGCATAAAGGTTGCTGAGGTATTCATTAAGACATGCTTGAATCTAAAAATCAAATTGATGAGGATTGACATGATTTCCAACCCATGAAAATAAAATATTTTCTAATTCATTTGTGTGTTCTTTGATTTTTCCATTGGAATTATGGAGTTTTCCTAGGCCAGATTTTGAACATTTTTTTCATATTTAATTCTAAATAGTTGACTTTTGATGCAATTATAATGGTACTATTTAAATTTCAAAATCAAATTGTTAGATCTCTGCCTTTAGTTATGATATGTAAATACTTTAGAAGTTATCTCTCCCATTTTTACAACAAAAATAAAAACTAAACAAATGAAGATTCATGACTTTACTTGAACCATCAGAAAATTAAAGTTATTGGGTAAATCACCACCTAGAATTACAGAGAGAAAATTAAATAAAGAGGATGGCAACCCATACTAGTTTATCTAGAATAGAGGATGAGGGAACCATAAATTGGGAGAAATTTTTAACCAGAATTTTTAATAAATTTATGAGTACTCAGTATGGAATAAGATGAGAGTAAGAAGCTTTTGGAGACTAATATTGTGGTGGGATGCTATAGACATAAGAAAAGTCCAAATGTGTAGACAACTTCTATTTGAGTCAGACTGACAACAGTTGCTAGGAAGCACAATCTCAACAGATTGAGAAAATGCTCTAGAGAATGGCAGTTTTGTAGTCCATTTATATATTAGGATCAAAAGAGGAGGTATAAGGGGCAGTTTCATGAAATTTATTGGTAACAGATGACTTAGGTGGGAGAAAGTAAAGTGGCGAAATCTCTGAGACTGAATAAAGAGTAGAATGAAGAAATACCTGTTCCTTTATATCAGTAGGTATAGGATAGTTGACAATGAACATTTACAGCATATAGAAATGGTATGCTCTAGCACAAAGTAACAATGTGGGCACCCCTGGTTTAGTGCACTGGTGGTGGGAGATTGTGCCTTGAGGGATCTGGAGAAAAGGGGGTTACTCTGACATTCCAAAGGTACATATAAAGGTAGATATAAAAAGACAACAGACAGGCTCAGGTAAGGTGAAGATTGACCTTTGTCAAGGAATATACCAGCCTAGGACATGACTACTTGCCATGACTCACTTTTAGTTAAGAAGTTTTAATTTTAGACCATCCTGTGTGGTTACTTCGGATCTCTGAGTTTGTAAGGCATTCAGGCAGGCCTCTCTGAGTTTGCCAGTGTTAGTGTGTAGCATTTTTTTTTGGTCCACATTACTTTTATAAACTCTACCTTCAAGGACTCATCCCCCCACCCAAGAAAATAATTCAGTGAAGAGCCAAGACAAAAATAATCTTCTGTATCTAGTAGGTAGAAGGTAAAGATAATTATTGTGAAATACATCAGTATTTCCAGTGTCCTGTCTGTAATAAAGCCTCCTCTCCAGCGACAAAGACTTTCTCAGAGCCTCACTTAGTTAGAAGACAGAAGGGGAGTTACTGAACTTCAGTCCCTCTAGTCTTCCTGTGTCACTTTAATAGGGAGGAGGCAGCAAATAAACACAACTGAATGTCACAGCCTGAAACTCACTAAAAGACAGAGATTAATTGTAAGATTATAAAAAGGTTTCCCTCCTTCCAGTTATTATTTTCTGTCCCTTAAGTAGCCAGAATATCAGAAAACACATTGTTTACCTGAACAATGTTATCAATTAACTTCATCTAATTGATATAACTGATATTTATTTTTTAATTTGTAATTATATTTTATTGATTATGCTATTACCATTGTCTTGATTTTCCCCCTTTGCCCCCTCTATCCAGTTCTCTTGGTCAATTCTCCCACCATTTTTCAGGTTCGTGGGTCATGCACATAATAAGTTCTTTGACTACTCCATTTTCTATACCATACTTTACATCCCCATGGCTATTCTGTAACTTATCTATTTGTACTTCTTAAACACCTCACCTCTTTACCCATTCCCCCACACCCCCTCCCATTTGGCAAGCATCAAAATGCTCTCCTTATCCATGATTCTGTCTCTGTTCTTGTTTGCTTAATTTGCTTTTTAGATTCATTTGTTATTAGATTTGTATTTATTGACATTTTATTGTTCATAGTTTTGATTCTCTTCTTTTTCTTAGATAAATCCCTTTAATATTTCCTTTTAATAATGGTTTGGTAATGATGAAATCCTTAAGTTTTTCTTTGTTTGGGAAGCTCTTTTTTTGTTTCATTTTTTAAATTTATTTCATTATTTTTCAAGTACAGTTTTCTGTCTATTACTCCCATCCCATCCCACCCTCCAGTGCTCCCCACATCCCTCCCATTTTCACCCCCCACCTTAGTTGTTGTCCATGTGTCCTGTATAATTTTTCCTGTGATTCTTTCCCCTTTTCCCCTGTGATTCTCTCCACTCTCCCCTCTGGTCCCTGTCAGCCTGTTCTATATTTCAGTGTCTTTGGTGATATTTTGCTTGCTTGTTTGTTTTGTTGTTTAGCTTCCTGTTAAAGGTGAGATCATATGGTATTTGTCTTTCACCGCCTGACTTATTTCACTCAGCATGATGCTTTCCAGTTCCATCCATGCTGTTGCAAAAGGTAGGAGCTCCTTCATTCTTTCTTGCTGCATAGAATTCCATTGTGTATATGTACCAAATTTTTTTGATCCATTCATTTACTGATGGGCACCTAGGTTGCTTCCAACTCTTGGCTATTGTAAATTGTGCTGCTATGAACATTGGGGTGCATATGTTCTTTGGGATTGGTGTTTTAGGGTTCTTAGGATACAATCCCAGCAGTGGAAATTGCTGGGTCAAAAGGCAGGTCCAATTTTAGTTTTCTGAGAAAATTCCATAGTGTTCTTCCATAATGGTTGTACCAATCTGCAATCCCACCAACAGTGGACTAGAGTCCCCTTTTCCCCACACCCTCTCCAACATTTGTTGTTTATTGCTTTGTTTACGATAGCCATTCTCACTGGTGTAAGTGGCATCTCATTGTGGTTTTAATTTGCATCTCTCTGATAGCAAGCAATATTGAGCATTTTTTCATGTGTCTCTGGATCCTCTGTATGTCCTCCTTGGAGAAGTGTCTGTTCAAGTCCTTTCCCCATTTTTTAATTGCGTTAGTTGTCTTCTTAGAGTGAAGTCATGTGAGTTCTTTGTATATTTTGGAGATTAAACCTTTGTCTGAGGTATTGTTGTAAGAAAAGAAGAGAGAGGACCCAAATAAACACAATCAGAAATGAAAGAGGAGAAATTAAAACTGATACCACCGAAATAGAAGGAATTGTAAGAAATTACTATGAAGAAGTATATGCCAAGAAATTTGAAAACCTAGGTGAAATGGACAAATTTCTAGAAAAATATAATCTTTCAAAACTCAATGAAGAAGTAGAAAACTTGAACAGACCAATAACAGCAGATGAAATTGAAGAAGTAATCAAAAAGCTCTCATCACACAAAAGCCCTGGACCAGATGGTTTCACAGGAGAATTCTACAAAGCATTTAAGGAAGAGCTAACCCCTATTCTTCACAGACTATTCCAAAAAAATCCAAAATGATGGGAAACTCCCAAACTATTTCTATGAAGCCAACATCATCCTAATTCCAAAACCAGATAGAGACACAACAAAGAAAGAAAACTTTAGGCCAATATCACTGATGAACATAGACGCTAAAATCCTCAACAAAATATTGGCAAATCTCATCCAACAATAAATCAAAAAGATCATACACCACGACCAAGTGGGATTCATCCCAAGGATGCAAGGATGGTTCAATATCTGCAAATCAGTAAATGTAATACATCACATAAACAAAAGCAAAGACAAAAACCACATGATCATATCAATAGATGCAGAAAAAGCTTTTGATAAGGTACAACACCCATTTATGATAAAGGCACTCAGGAAAGTGGAAATAGAGGGAGCATTCCTCAATATAATAAAGGCCATATATGAAAGACCTGCAGCCAAAATCATACTCTATGGGCAAAAACTAAAAGCTTTTCTACTAAGATCAGGAACAAGACAAGGGAAGCTCTTTATCTGCACTCCGATTCTAAATGGTATTGTTGCTGGGTAGAGCAATCTACCAGCAACAATAAATAAATCTTGGCTGTAGGATCCCTGCTTTTCATGATTTTCAATATTTCTTGCCAATCCTTTTCAGCCTTCAAGGTTTCCTTTGAGAAATCTGCTGACAGTCTTCTGGGAACTCCCCTTGGGTAACTAACTTTTTTTCTCTTGCTGCTTTTAAGATTCTCTCTTTATTTTTAACCTTTGGCATTTTAATTCTGATATGTCTTGGAGTGGACCTCTTTGCATCCATCTTTTTAAAAATTTTTTAAATTTGATTGTTCAAGTACAGTTTTCTGTCTTTTACTCCCATCCCAGACCCGCCCCCCAGTGCTCCCCACATCCTTCCCACTTCCACCCCCCTTAGTTGTTGTCTATGTGTCCTTTATACTCGTTCCTGTAAATCCTTCTTTATCCCTTGAAATTCCTTCCCCTCTCCCCTCTGGTCACTGTCTGCCTGTTCTCTATTTCAGTGTCTTTGGTTATATTTTGCTTGCTTGTTTGTTGTGTTGTTTAGCTTCCTGTTAAAGGTGAGATCATATGGTATTTGTCTTTCACCACCTGGCTTATTTCACTCAGCATAATGTTTTCCATTTCCGTCCACGCTATTACAAAGCATAGGAGCTCCTTCTTTCTTTCTGCTGCAAAATGTCCATATGACCCAAAACAATTTACAGATTCAATGCAATACCTATTACCAGTACCAGTGACATACTTCACAGACATAGAACAAACACTTCAAAAATTTATATGGAACCCTAAACGACCCTGAATAGCAGCTGCAATTTTGAGAAAGAACAAAGTAGGAGGGATCGCAATATCTGATAACAAACTGTATTACAAGGCCACTGTAATCAAACCAGCCTGGTACTGGCATAAAAACAGGCATATAGACCAATGGAACAGAACAGAAAGCCCAGAAATAAACCCGAGTCTCTATGGTCAATTAATATTTGACAAAGGGTTCATTCATCTTGTTTGGGACTCTCTGTGCTTCCTAGACTTACAAGTCTATCTCCTTCATCAAATTAGGGAAGTTTTCATTTATTATCTTGTCAAATAGGTTTCCAATTTCTTGCTCTTTCTCTTCTCTATCTGGCACCCCTATAATGTAAATGTTGCACTTCTTAAAGTTGCCCCAGAGACAGTTTACACTATCTTCATTTTTTGCATTCTTCTTTTATCTTGTTGTTCTCATTGTTTGCTTTTTGTTTCCTTATGTTTCAAATCATTGATTTGATTCTTGGCTTCATCCACTCTACTGTTGTTTCCCTGTAAATTGTTCTTTATTTCAGTTGTGTATCCTTTGTTTCTGACTGGATCTTTTTTATGCTGTCTCTGATGATTAGTGACCTTGAGTATCTTTTCATATGTCGATTGTCATCTGTTTGTCCCTTTTGAAAAAGTGCATATTCAGGTTCTTTGCCCATTTCTAATTGAATTCCTTGTTTTTTTTTTTAGGTGTTGAGTTTTATAAGTTCTTTATAAATGTTGGATATTAACCCCTTATCAGTTGTATCATTGGCAAATATGTTCTCCCATTCAGTGAATTGTCTTTTCATTTTGTTAATGGTTGCCTTTGCTACCAAAACTCTTTAGTCTTATACACTCTCATTTGTTATTTTATATTTTGTTTTCCTTACCAAGAAGATACAACAGAGAAAATATTGGTGCAAGAAATGTCCAAATTTTACTGCCTGTGTTTCAAATGTTACATTAAAGTCTTTAACACTTTCAAGTTTATACTTGTGCATGGTGTAAGATGATGGTCTAGTTTCATTTTTTTCACATGTATCTATCCAATTTTCCCAACATCATTTATTGAATAGGCAATCTTAACCTGCTGTATTTTCTTGTCTCCTTTGTCAGATATTGATTGTTAATAAAGGCATTGGTTTATTTCTGAACTCTCTATTCTGTTCTATTGATTTATATGTCAGTTTTTATGCTTGTACCATGCTGTTTCTACTACTACAGCTTTGTAGTGTAGTTTGATATCAGGGAGAGTGATTCCTCCAACTTTGTTCTTCTTTCTCAAAATTACTGTCACTATTGAGGGTTTCTCGGGTTTCATGTAAATTTTTGGAATATTTGCTCTAGTTTTGTGAACTACACCATTGTTATTTGATAGGAATTGCAATAAATCTATAAATTGCTTTGGGTAGTATGAATATTTTAATGATATTAATTCTTCCTATCTTTAACCATGGTACACGCTTTTAATTATTTGTATCTTCTTCAATTTTCCTCTTTGATGTTTTATAATTGTCTGAGTAGAGACAATTATACCTCAAACAAATATACATATATATTTTACCTCCTTGGTTAAATTTCTTCTTAGGTATTTTATTTTTTGATGCAATTATAATGAGATTTTTTTTAGTTTCCCTTTCTGATAATTCATTATTGATGTATAAAGATGTAGCCAATTTCCAGATATTCATTTTGTATTCTGTTTTTTGCTGAATTAATTTATTAGTTCTGGGAGTTTTTCAGTGGAATCATAAGGATTCTCTATCAAGTCATCTGCAAATAGTGAGAGTTTTACTTCTTCATTTTCAATTTGGATACCTTTTATTTCTTCTTCTTGTCTGATTTATGTAGCTAGAATTTCCAGCACTACACAGAATAAAAGTGGTAAAGTCAAACAGCCCTGTCTTATTCCCAGGCTAAAGGGAAACACTTATGGTTTTTGTCTCTTGAGTATGGTGCTGTCTGTGGATTTGTCATTACATGAAGATATCTTGCATCTATTCCCACTTTGCTGAGAGTTTTTATCATAAATGCATGCTATATCTTTTCAAATGTCTTTTCTGCATCTATAAATATGACCATATGATTTTTATCCTTCATTTTTATGTGATGTTTCACATTTATTGATTTATGAGTATTGTATCAAACCTGCACTTTCTGAATAAATCTACTTTATCATGGTGTATGTTCTTTTTAATATACTGCTAGATTCTGTTTGTAAACACTTTTTAAAAGATTTTATTATCTCTGTTCATCAGGGATATTGGACTGTAATTCTTTTTCTTTGTAGTGTCTTTACTGGTTTTGGAGCTAGGATAGTGCTAGCTTCATAAAATGACCTTGAGAGTCTTCCTAGCTCTCAACTTTTTTGGAATAGTTTGAGAAAGATAGGTGTTAGTTCTTTGAATACTTAATAAAATTCATCTGTAAAGCTATTGAGTCTATGACTTTTGTTTGTTGGGGTATTTAAAAAAATTATTGCTTCAATTTTATTAATTTTAATTCCATGCAGCAATATTTTCACCAATATGTCCCCCAGGCCAAGGGACATA
The DNA here is from genome assembly GCF_014824575.4 of Sturnira hondurensis. Taxonomy (NCBI): domain Eukaryota; kingdom Metazoa; phylum Chordata; class Mammalia; order Chiroptera; family Phyllostomidae; genus Sturnira; species Sturnira hondurensis. The sequence continues at coordinate 296,293 of NW_028075163.1, read as the reverse complement.
AAGTAAAGAATAAACAAATGGGATGACCAAATTAAAAAGCTTCTGCATGGATAAAGAAAACAGCAAGATGAATAGGGAACCAACCATAGGGGGAAATATATTTGCCAATGACACATTGGACAAGGGTTTTATCTCCAAAATACATAAAGAACTCATATGATTCCACTCCAGGAAGACAAATAATCCAATTTAAAAATGAGCAAAGGACCAGAACAGAAACTTCTCCAAACAGGGCTTACAGAGGGTCCAGAGACATGTGGAAGGATGCTCAGCATCACTAGCCATCAGAGAGATGCAAAAGAGATCCACAAGGTGATACCACTTCACTCCAGTCAAAATGGCCATCAGAGAAAAACTATGGAACATTTATACAATGGAACACTATGCAGTAGAAAGAAAGAAGGAGCTCCTACCGTTTGAAACAGCATGGGTGGACCTGGAGAGCATTATGTCAAAATGGCCATCAAAGAAAAACTATGCCAAGTGAAACAAATCAAGTGGTGAAAGAGAAATACCATATGATCTCATCTATAAGTGGAACAAAACAAATAAGCGAGCAAAATACAACCACAGACATTGAAATAAAGAAAAAATATGACAGTAATAAGAGAGGAGGAGGGAGAGGGATAACAGGGAATAATGGGTGGGGGCATCAAAGAACAGGTACGAAGGATACACGGACAAAGCCAAAAGGTTGGGTTTGAGAGTGGGGGGTATGATGTGGTGAAAATCGAGACAAATATACTTGAACAACAATAAAAATAAGTAAATAAATAAAAATAAAAAGAAGACTGCAGTAATGAAATTTTAGATTATATTGTGGGTTTTTTTGTAAGATTTGTGTCTTTAGTTCTGTCAGGAAATTGATTATACTAGGAGACTGCCTTGCTTTCTCAAAGCTTTTTTTTCTTTTTTGTATACATAGCATGATTCCAGAGTTGTTATTAATCTGCTGCTGATGTAGCTCTATTTGTAAGACATAGCTATTTGGAAGTTTCAACAGACTTCATGGGGGTATTCAGAAAGGCCTCTCCATCTAGTTGTTTAGTATTCTAACATGTGCCAGCAATATGTGATTCCAGACTTCCTAACCATCTTACTTTGTGTCAATTGCTTTACTTTGTCAGACCCTCAGAGTCCTGTTCTTCATAGGTGCAGCTCACAGATTAAGGGAACTCTGATGTAAGTTTCTATAGCACTTTACCTGGGGACTTTCTTCTTCTCCATTTCCCTGTCCTGTAAATTACAGCTACCACTGTTATTTCATATACCAATCCCTCCTCCTTGTACCTAACACAACTGAAGCTCTCAGTTTGTATTCTACTTCTCTATGCAATATATGGGAAAATTTATGCAAGGAAAAATTGGGTAATAATGTATATTTCACCTCATGTGTTTCTCTTTATGAAAGATCAATATTTCAAAAATGTAAAACATGTGTTATCCATTGTCTGAAAATATTTTCTTCATATAATTATGTATAATTCTATAGTTGTGGGTAGTTTTGGGGTAACTGTGAATGTTCACTGCAGTGAAAGATAAGGGCCACAGTGTGTTGTGTTAATCTTTGTGTACTGTTATATTTTTAAATTTAGAAAAGTGAATTGTTTTTAAAAAATGAAATAACAAAGTATGTACCTTTTACATTTCCATTTACATTTCCATTTTCACCAATATGTCCCCCAGGCCAAGGGACATAAAGTAAAGAATAAACAAATTTTTATTTTTTGTGTAGGTTAAGTTTTGACAAAGTGTGGAACTGCATACCATACGCTGCCTGTAGTTGTTTTTGCAAGTTTTGTAAGTTAAGAAAGCTTTTTGCATTTATAAAGGGGTTATAAACACAAATCATAAAGAAAATACATGACAGAGACCATACACATACTAAAATATTTACTATCAAACACATTGCTCAAAATGTTTCTTGGAAATGCTGACACTTAAGATTAGAAATAAAGAGAATCACAGGGGAAAAGGGAAAGGACTCACATGAACAAGTGTGAAGGACACATGGACAATAACTAGATAGGGGCAGAAATGGGAGGAAGGTGGGGAGCACTGGGGGGGCAGGGCTGGGAATACAAGACAGAAAACTGTACTTGAACAAGAACTAAATTTTAAAAAAAGGGAAAAAGAAATAAAGAGTTTTGCAGGTATTAGAAGATCTCTCATCACTTGTAGCCATGAGGAACCATAAAACATTTTTATAAAATTAACATTTTATTATTGTTATACAATTAACAAATAAGAGCTAACAACTACCAAAAGTATAGAAGCTATAAGGTACTATACATTTAAAAAAAATTTTAATCTAGCCCTGACCAGTGTGCTTTGGTTGTTTCAACACCCTCGCTCAAAGTGAAAGGTTGTCAGTTTGACTCCTGGGTTGCAGTCAGGGTTTGTTCAAGAGGTAACCGAGCGATCGATGTTTCTGCCCCCTCTCCCTCCACTTCCCATCTCTCTAATAATAAACAAATAAGATCCTTAAAAATAATTTTTTATCTAACCTTAATGAGGGTGTTAACATGTATCGTGATTAATATTTGTACAGCACTGACATATTTAGCTCCAAGAATCTTGTTAACTTATATCCATATTAAAAGCATGTGAGAGTCTCTGTAGTATCATATACTCTTGGAAATAATGGATCCTTCTAATCATATTTTATTTTTTCAGTTGCATATAAATATAAAATTTATGTGATCTATTTTAAACTTCATGGTTATTTAATTTTAAATGATATTTAACATATTTTAATATTTTATTTAATAAAATAAAACAGTTTTATTTTTTCTAAGTACTGAAAATTTAAATTTTATTTCTTCTTTCTATTGACTTACTTTATATTTTGCCATATTGATGTGAAAAACACTTTGCTTAAGTAAACTAATTTTTGTGTGTTGAACTGTAAATATTTTGATATTTTATTAATTATTTTTGTGTATATGCATTTTATTGGAAATTTAGAAAAAATGTCAGTATAATGTATATGAACTGGATACCATATTACCCTTATAGATTGAAAGTTATTTTTATTATAAGTCCACTACATATTTTCTGATTTGAACAAGTTTTGAATTTTTATATAGAAGCAAGGACTCCAAAGTTAGTAACAAACCCACATTTTTCCTAAGTGAAGTTCTTTATCCAGTCTTCTATCTCTATTATACATATTCTGATAAAGGTTAGAGTTTAAGAGTTATTAACTTATATATTTATGTATTTGATATCAGTCTGCTTGTTTCATATCTATCTATGTGCCTGAATATATTTTATATTTATGTCAAAATAGTGCTGCTTCTTTAGAATACATGATATACAATTTGAACATACATGCTACAATATCATGAGACTAATAATTCAGAGTTTTTAGCATAGAAGAGAAGAAATGGCTGTAAATGAAAATTAGAATATTTGGAGAAATCCTTTAAGAAAATGAAATGTTTACCAAGTTTGGTCTCAGAAATTCAGGGACATAGTTCTACAAAGTAATCAAGATTTGCCTAATATAGTAGCATATATGGAATGATTTTTCCTAATCTGGTGATAAGAATGATGAAGATGATATATTGCTTGAGAGAAAAAGATGGCATCTTCTCCCTTTGAAGATCCTCATGAATGAAAATTCCACAAGGTTTTCAGTAATACTAAGCTTTATTACTTTCCCAAATGGTTAGTCATCTGACATCACATTAATTATTAAATAATACATATATTCTTCAACAGAATAAAATGCCCCTGCTGAAATTTTTTTGACTTGTCAATACTTGTCAAATCCAGAAAAGATAAGAGAAGATTCAATGAAGCACATATATGAAGCATTCATTCTGAACAGTAAAATACATCAATAACTCTAAGATAGGGATTAAGTTTGTGAGGGTTGTAGCAATTTATAGATATGTAAAATAGAGTAAAAGAATTTCCTCTGAAGCAAGAAACAAAGATGTCTGTTGATGAATTAGTGAGAACAGAAGGGTGATGATCATTTGGAATGGCTCTTAAGTGAACTGTTAGCCATTCTGAAAATATCATTTAAGGTTAGAGACCATTTGTAACTTCTGTGATTATTGAGGCAACTATTCAAATGGTGATTAAATTGTGCCTCTGTTGATGAATATTATCTGTGCTTGGATAATTTTCTTGTAGCTATTTCTTGCAAGATGATTGTTTCTAGACAGAAATGAGAGACATGTGATGAGTGACTGTGCTCTTGAAACTTTCAACACTATATTTGAATTTAGATACAATGGGTTTTATTTCCATTCATGAATCTATAAGTCTTTTAATGAATGGCATATTATATAAAGTCTTAATGTTCAATTACCTCATATATAATTTAAATAAACATCCCTTTCCTCTCCCTGCCCAAAGTTTTCTACATCTAAACAACTCACTTTTTTAAAATTCAAAGTGTGTCACTTCTACATGGAGAACCATCTTCTTAATCCTGCCACTGCCACGGATCTGTGGGGTCTTCACACTGTAGATGATGGGGTTCACCAGGGGTGGGAAGATAATGTAGATGTTTCCCATGAGAACGTGAATCACAGGAGAGAGATGCTTCCCGAAGCGGTGCAAACCGATGACTGGAATATGGAAACCAAGACAGCAGAGATGTGGAAGACACAGGGCTGCAAGGTCTTGAGTCTCTCCTCTCAAGATGCAACAGCCAAGACAGAGTGCAGGATCGGAATGAGGGACACAAGAATTAATATGGAATCAAGCAAAAGGGTACAAATCACCAGAGCCACGGTGTAGAAACTGTTGAAGCGGGTGTCAGAACATGCTAGTCTCAGCGGGTCTTGGTGAAGACAGAAAGAGTGGGACAGGACATGCAGATGGCAGTAGTGGAAAAACTTTAGGTGAGTTATGGGAGCAATGATGAATATGAAACTCCTAACAAAAATTCCCAGTACAATTTTGATGACCCTGGCATTGGTTAATTTGGATGTGTGCCCCCGAGGATTATAGATTGCTGTAAAATGATCAAAGGCCATGGTGAGAAGGACTCCAGACTCTGTGAAGGATAATCCATGAGTAAAGTAAGTCTGTGTGATGCAGGCATCCAGGCTGACTTCCCGGCTGAGCCCCGAACAGGATCCCCAACACCGTGTGCACTGTGGACAGCCCCATGCACAGGTCAGTGAGGGCCAGCATGGCCAGGAAGTAGAACACGGGCTGGTGTAGACTTGGCTCAGTCTGGATCACATGCAGCACCAGGCAGTTCCCTGAGAGAACCACAGCATAGATGGAGAAGGGGATGGAGAGCCAGGGATATTCCCGTTCCACACCTGGAAAGCCTGTTAGAAGAAACATGGGAGGATTGGTGTCATGAGCAGAAAGAGGAGGCATGGATAACTTGAGGTGTCTTTTCTGTGAGTCTGAAATTGCATCCATTTGGTAGGTCACATTCAAACCACTTATTTTCTCATACAGGAGCAAGGTGAGTAAAAGTGAGATACCATTCGGCACAGAATTCTTTAAATCATATTAAAAACTCACAGTTGTTGTTGTTCACATTCATTATCCAAGAGCATTGTAACACTTAAGAATCTCAAGCTATTTCTACTTGGTAGAACATTGAAGGTAGAAAAAAAAGAAAAAATATCTAAATTATTGGCTTTTCCTCAAGCAATTTTAAACTCAAAGGATTTGGTTCCCAAAATGAATGTTAATCCTTCAGTGTCATTATAAAAAGGTGCTACCTTCACCCTCATAGGACCCTTTCATTCACCCTGTAATTCAGTCTGTCTCCTCTCTCCAGCAATCCCTGGTCCTTGCAAAACTTCAAAGATATAGTTGTTTCTCTGTTTCCAAGAGAGTAGATAGTATCCTTTTAAGTCCTCGCACAAGGAAGAGCCAGAGGGCTATGATTTATAATATTAGGAAGGAGGCTAATGGGTATAAATTGACCTCAGGTCCCCTGGGGCATTCTATTTACATTTTAAACAGAATGATAAAAAAAACTATGCCTGACTGCAATCTGGAATTATCCAAGATCAGTGAATTTATTTTACTCAGCAAACATGTAGTCCATTTGACATTCTGGACTCTTTAAGCACTCTTCTAGGCATTTTTAAGTTACAGGTAATTTAAGCCTCACACCAAGGCTGAGCCATACGTAGTATACCGGAGGGGAGGTGGAAAAGGATAATGGGGGGAAAGGAAGAAGGTTTTCAGGAACAACTACAAAGGACTCATAGACAAAACCAAGGTGGGGTGGGATCAGGGGAAGGAGGTGGGGATGGCTGGAGAAGGAGTGGTGTGGGGGTAAATGAAGACAACTGTACTTGAACAACAATAAAACAATTACAAATAAATTTAAAAAGAAAAAAAACCATCCATGAGACATTTACACAGTGGCATACTATTCAGCCATAAAAAAGAAGAAAATTTTACCCTTTGCAACAGTATAGACAGACCTGGAGAACATTATGCTAAGTAAAATAAGCCAGTCAGAAAAGACAAATATCATATGATTTCATTCATATGTGGAATCTAATGAAAAAACTGAACTAATGAAGAAAATGGGGGCAAACTCACAGATGGAAAGCAGGATAACAAATGGTCAGGGGAGATCAGGTGATGGAGTAATGCAGTAAAAGGGGAAAAGGACTCATGGACATGGACAACAGTGTGGTGACTGCTGGGGAGAAGGAAGTATAAGGGGACTAAATGGTCATGGAAAAAATAAAATAAAGATTAAATTAAAATAGAATGACTATAAAAAGAATTCTATAAACGTGTTATATATTCAGTTTTTATAGAGAATTATTGTTAAATTCCTAAGTGTTTAATTCTGCCTGACAGAACTTACATTTTTCCATCTATCCCCTGCTTTCCAAAAATGTACATTATGCCACTTTGCTTTATGAAAGACTTACATTAGTATGGTAATGGTAATTTCTAGTACAGAAAACAACTAACCTTATTTAATTACAATGAAAAAACTCATTAAAATATTTAGAAGAATAACAATGCCATTATAGTTATGTAATAGGGAAAAGTTTCCAAGTACATATCTCTAGGCCAGTTTATCCATAGAAATACAATGTGAGTTACTTCTGTGGGTCTAAATGTTCTGAATAAAATGAAACCAGTGACTAGTGTAATATTTTATTAACCTAATATAGTTTATTGCCAGAAACTAGTCAATATAAACATTATTTGAAGAAACATTTTAAATCATTTTTTCACACTACATTCTTGATCCAATTTGCACTTTCTTTTCTTTTTTTTTCAAAAGAATTCTTATGAGCTTATTTGAGCCAAACTAACAACAACTGCTGGGAAGCAAATTCTATCTGTCTCTCTCTCTCTCTCTCTCCACCCCCTCTCTCCCCCCTCTCTCTCTCTCTCTAAATATAAGTATAAATAAAAATAAAATAGATTTTTATTGTTGTTCAAATAGAGTTGTCTCTATTTTCCCAAGACCACTTTTCCCTGCCCCACCTACTCCCACCTCCCAACCGCCATCCTTCCCCACTTTGGCTTTGTTCATGGGTCTTATCATGTTCCTTGACCACCCTTCTTCTTCTTCTCTCCGTTATCCCCTCCCCCGCTCTGGTTAATGTCACTTTGTTCTTTATTTCAATGCCTCTGGTTATATTTTGCTTCATTATTTATTTTGTTGATTAGATTCCACTTATAAGTGAGATTATATAGTATTTGTTCTTCAACATCTGGCTTATTTCACTTAGTATAAAGCTCTCCACTTCCATCCATGCTGTTGTGAAGGGTAGGAGCTCCCTCTTTCTTTCTGCTGCATAGTATACCATTGTGTAAATGTACCATACACATTTAATTTCATCCACTCAATTACTGAAGGATAGTTAGGTTACTTCCAGCACTTGGCTATTATAAATCATACTGCTATGAACATTGGGGTACACACATTCTTTTGAATTAGTGTTTGAGGATGCTTGGGATAAAATCCTAGAAGTGAAATTGCCAGGTCAAAAGGCAGTTCCATTTTTAGTTTTTTGAGGAAATTCCATACTGTTTTCCACAGTAGCCGCACCAGTCTGCATTCCCACCAACAGTACACTAGGGTTCCCTTTTCTCCACAACCTCACCAGCACTTATTGTTTGTTAATTTGTTTATGATGGACATTCTGACTGGTGTACAGTAGTATCTCTTTGTGGATTTAATTTGCATCTCTGATGGCTAATGATGCTGAGTATTGTTTCATATGTCTCTGTATGAAACAATACAGAGCAGGGCTCTCTCTGTATGTCCTGCTTGGAGAAGTTTCTGTTCAGGTCCCTTGCCCACTTTTAAATTGGACTTTTTGTTTTTCTGGAGTGGAGTTGTGTGAGTTCTCAACTTGAATTTATCACATTTCATGTACTCAATAGCTATTTGTGACTTATGGCTACCTTTTTTAAGTATTGCAATTCTGACCTCAGGCTTTCATCTCTGAAATGGAAATAATAGCAATTTGTTTTAATTAATGTGTTTCTCTACATCTTCATTATTCTAAATGCTTTATTTATATAGTCACCTAATTTAATTTTCAGGACAACCCTATGAAATTGGTAACATATTAACCCCATTTTAGATGAGAAAGAGGATATATGCTTAAGTGTCTTGCCCAAGTTCACAATTCTCAAAGGCTTTGAAGAATGGTTTCCAGGTCGGAAAGTTGACTCTATGGGCACATCCTTTATTGCTATGCTCTACTGCCTCTAAAAATAAAGATATGATCTTCAAATAATTCTAGCAACTAAATTAGATAGCAAAAATACTCTAACTCTGAGTTTTAAATAATACTAAAATTCCTAGCACACAGTAAATGTAAGAAACCTCAATAATATTGTTATGAAAACAGAGATTCTGAATTCAATCGGCTTATAAAGCTTATCAACCTTGTACAAAACTATATAACTTAACAACAGTGTTTTATATTTGCCTGTACATGAACTCTTTGAATATTTAAGCAGGGGATTCAAATAAAGAGAGGGATAAAATGAGGCAGAAATAAAAGGAAATTTTCTGTTAATAACAATAATCTATTTTATACAGGACACACCTGCTGTCCTTCAAATAAAAATTAAAGACCAGTCTGGGAGGAGACAAGCCACCAGAGGTTTCTGAAACAATCTGTCCAACACTCATTTTCAAATCCCCTGGGATGAAGAAATTATTTTTATAAACTTGTGCTTGTACGAACATTGAAAACTTGTTGGAGTGGAAAGTCTGCTTTGCAGGCGCTGCCCATGGGTTTTCCCTCATTTTTCCAAAGGGGCACAGGTTGTTGCATCCCTCAGCACAGCATGTTCCAGGCTCCAGCATTCACTCCACTGACTGCCGCACTGTGGCACCTGCTCAAATCTTGCTTCTCCAAGGATCTTGATGCCACCGTGTCTGAAACAGGAGAGTGAGCTCTATTTTCAAAATTGGGAAGAACATCTCTGCTGCAAATGACAGTTGTACTTTATTAGGCCCTCAGACATAGATGTCAGAATGGACCACATGGTTAGTAATTGATTTATATGAACCACTTAGTCTTTTATATAATAAGCAGGGGCTAGCCAATCTTACACCCTACAACAGTGGCTAATTCATGTCACTAGGTTTTAAGTGTGAATAGCCTGAATGTGCTTTCTTTTTCTGCTTTGTATGCTTAAGCCTCAGCATCACAACTTCACAAGCCAAACATTTATTGTTTTCTGCTGCCTGTAATAGGAAATGTTGAGGCAGAAAGTGATGGTGATGTTGTGACCAGAGACACTAATTCCTTTCATGGGACCAAAGTTCTGATAATCAGGGAGTTTCATATGTAGGCATAAATTAAGTTCATCAGTGTTTTGGAGCAAATTTAGCTTTAAAAAACACTAGCAATGCGCTAATCCAATCATTTTAATTATAGCTGTTACTTCAGACTTTATATTAAGGCAGTGGAAATATTTATATAAATCTTTCATAGTCTGAGAGGTTTCTCTATTTAAAGACTAATGTCTGTGCAACCTGATTTCAAAGTCAGTAACTCTACCTTTCTTCTCACTGGGTTTCCTGGACTGGAAAGGGACTATCCCTGGCTCTCCATCCCCTTCTCCTTTATCTATGCTATGATAATCTCAGGAAACTGCCTGGTGCTACATGTGATCCGGACTGAGTCAAGCCTGCACCAGCCCATGTTCTACTTCCTGGCCATGCTGGCCCTCACTGACCTGTGCATGGGGCTGTCCACAGTGCACACGGTGTTGGGGATCCTGTGGGGGCTCGGTCGGGAGATTGATTTGGATGCTTGCATTGCACAGACCTTCTTTGTTCATGGTTTATCATGCATGGAATCTGGAGTTCTTCTTGCAATGGCTTTTGATCGATTTACAGCAATCTGCAATCCTCTGAGATATACATCCATCCTCACCAATACCAGAATCATCAATGCTGGTGTGGCTATTCTAGGTAGGAGTTTCCTATTCATTATTGCTCCCATTGTCCGCCTAAAGTTCTTCCATTACTGCCGCCCCCACGTGCTCTCCCACTCTTTCTGCCTGCACCAGGACCTGCTCCGGCTGGCCTGCTCTGACATCCGCTTCAACAGCTTCTATGCTTTAGCCCTGGTCATCTGCACTTTGTTTCTGGATGCAGTGCTCATTCTCATCTCCTACATCTTGATTCTGCACTCTGTCTTGGCTATTGCATCCCAGGAAGAACGACGCAAGTCCTTGCAGACCTGTGTCTCCCACACCTGTGCTGTCCTGGTTTTCTATATTCCAATCATTGGTCTGACCATGGTGCACCGTTTTGGGAAGCACCTCTCACCTGTGGTCCATGTCCTCATGGGCAACATCTATATCCTTTTTCCACCCTTGATGAACCCCATTATCTACAGTGTCAAGACCAAACAGATTCGTAGCAGAATCCAGAGATGGTTCACTAAAGAGAGTACTAGAGGTTAATGTGTTTTAGGAAAGGGGTGATGGTATTTGGAAAAGGAGTGACTGATAATGATTTGCCGCAGAAATAATAAATTTATATGTAATTCTTAAAAGGTTAAAGGCATATTTATAGTCATTTTCTAATGTACTTTTTCAAAGCCAGATAAATAGCCAGAGAAAATGTTCCTGATCTTATTTCTTTATTTTAAAGTTAAGTATAATGTATACTAAAGTGAATTATGTTTCATAATGTACCAGTGAGCACTTACCAGGAAATGATTAAACTTTTAGTACCACCCACGCTCTTCGGATTCTAGTTCAGAGTGTGATTTTGTTGCTGCATGTAACTGTTATGTGTCTGTACTTACAATATGCCATGAACAGCTGTTACATGTTATTGTGCTGTGTCACAGACTGACTGTTGAGTCATCATACCTCTCTACCTTTAATTAAGCAAAAGTGTCCAGAAAGTTCATTCTGTCTCATATAATAGAATGCATTATATAGGTAGATTCGATATCACAGCTTGATACAGAAGGTTTGGTGAACATGACACTATTACCTCTCTACATATCCTACTCCATATGTCCCTATACATATGCCAGCATTGTAGTGAATACAGAAGAGTTTAGGATGCTCTTGAGCCTTGTTGATTGATTCTAATCTTGGCAGCATAATACAGGGGGTTTTAAAGGCAGTTTGAGAAGCTTCTTCAGGTTTAGGAGAGGTTGCTGAAGCACAGAGATATAAAGTAAAACATTAATACCTAGACTGAGGATAGAAATGTGGCTTTGAGATTTTTTTGAACATATGTCTAAGTCTCATCTTCAACACTGGGAGCAACAAGGAATTCAATTCAGTCATTAAATGCAAGTATGCATTTCCTTGATCCTTGCTTTTAAAAAAAAAATATTGATCTCCTTCCAAAATTAAAAAAAATGATATTAGTTTCTTTTTTTCAACGTTTCTTTTTTCTCAGTTGAATATTGTCACTTATGCACAGCTATACACTAGCTATGGCTGGGACAGCAGAGTTATCAACAGAGCCTGACTGCAATTAAGCTATGTAGATTGGAAGAAGCAAATTGTCACACATTTCCACTAATAATTTTCTAAAAAATATAAAAGTATTCCATTTTGAAAATTAATATTTGGTTTGTTACCTTTTAGTTTGTCTTTTATTGTTTTGTTATTGGAAAAGTAGTAATTAGTTACCATTTTTAATTAAAAGACCCCAGGTTTATATTTGTGACCCCTGCCTTTCCAAACTGGCCATTCATCACCCATGCACACCCCTGCAGCTCCAGCCTCTTTAACAGCTCTGCCTCTGCTGGTTTGCTTTCCCTTGATTCGTTTCTTTCTTTTGAGCTTCCTATGATGGTACTTCTTTATTTCAGAATGGCTTCTCCTTGCATCAGTCCTGTCTCTTTCCCTACAGCCCATTGCCCAGAGACCCTGCTTGCAAAATCATTGGTACCTGATCTAGTTACAGTGGAGAATTCCACAATGTATTCCTCCTCTTTCTTGGGGAGGGCAGGCCACAGAAACCTCTATATTAAATGATGACATTAATAAATGATGACACAAATGATCCTCATAACATATACATTAAACAAGATGCTTTATGGACATCAGATTCGTAAGTAAGGCTAACTACCTGAATTAGTTCAAGGTGGTAGTATTGTCCTCATTTTATACAACAGTGTAATAGGTTTGGGGGACTTTAAGCTTCAGGTAAATTTTTTTCTTTTCTCCATAAATATTTTTAAGAAAATAAGTTTGCCAATAATCAAGCTTTTATAAAATCTCATAAGTGTCCCCTCAATTTCTTTACAAACTGAATGGAACACACAGGAGACTGAAATGAGCCCAGGTAAATAACAGTGAAAAGGAAGGAGTATTTATAAAAGTGAGTCATATATTTTAGTGTCAAAATACTGTGCTTACACACTCACGTTTTATTTATGTTATAACTAAACCAATAACTTATAATTAGAAATGAACAAATCAATTCATTGTATGCGTATATGAGTATATGTTTATATGCATATTTGTGTTAACATATTGTGTATATTATTGATCTTTATTATTTGCAGATTCTGTGCTTGTGAGTTAATATTCAAAAATGCAAAATTAGCACCCACAGCATTTGTACCATCACTACTGAACATGAGCAGAACAGCAAAAAACTGGGGTTGCCCAGTACACATGTTCCCAGATGAGGTTGGACAAGGTAATGCTCCGCCTTCTTGTATTGGTTCTTACACTGTACAAATGTATCTTTTTGTGATCTAGTCAATGTTATGTTTTTTTCCTTTCGTGCTGTATGTTGGTGATTTCAAACAAATGCCCCCAAGCATAGTGCTGAATGGCTGTCTAGTTTTTAAACACAAGGCTGTGATATAACCTATGGAGAATATACATGTGTTAGAAAAGCTCTTTTAGGCATGAGTTACAGGGTTAGAGTTTATAAGTTCAATGTTAATGAATCTAAAATATTGTGTACCCAGAAAAAGAAAGAAGATTTTTACTCATCTATGTATGAGGTTACTCTGATAAGTACTAAAGTAATATATATACATTGTGTGATGAAACTATGGAAAAAAAATGGAAAAGTGAGTAAATATGTGGGTTTATGAGATGATGGGCAATTAAATGAAGTACAGTGTACAGCACTGTTGTGAAGGGGAAATCCAGATAACCCATGATCAGGAAAGCATTGAACCTTTCTCAGATAGTGATTGATTGTAATGAAACACTGCATGTAATTTTTGTAAGAGAGAAGTACTAAATGTGTTTAATACATAGTAAAACGTGTCTTTAAATAGAAACACACACACACACACAAATGCTTATGTATTAACTGGTTGATGAGAATATGACTAGAGGCTCAAAGGAACTTAATGCTGTATTACTCCAGAGGAGAAATGGTTTAGAATTTACTAATACAGTGCTTGCAGTGGCTTCACAGAACCTAACTGTGAAGACTAGACTCTGTCTCTGTCTCTCTCTCCCCACCCCTCTCCATATAGATAGATAGATAGATAGATAGATAATACAAATAGAGTATATATATATAGAGAGAGAGTATATATATATATATACTCTATTTATATTAACATATACAGTGAAAAAGAAGAAAATTTTACACTTTGTAATAGTATGGATGGACTTGGAGACGATTATGCTAAGTGAAATAAACCAACCAGAGAAAGACAAATCCCATATGATTCCATTCATATGTGGAATCTAACGAACAAACTGATCTAACAAGCAAAACACAGACAGACTCATAGATGGAGAGCAGATGACAGCTAGTGGGGAGGGGGAGGTTAGGAGGTGCGGGGATAGAGCAAAAAGGAATAAGGACTGATGGACATGGATGACAGTGTGGTGATTGCTGGGGACTAAATGATAATGGGAAAGACACAATAAAATTTAAATTGTAAAAATGCTTACATAATAATAAAAATATATGTGTGTATATACATCTATATACTAAACTATTTATTATATTATTGATATGTTTGAAAAGTTTATTTAGAGAAACAACCAATTGCCTTATGATTTTTCTATAATATTTAATATTTGACATTTCAAAAAAGAAAGGAGTCCAAAAGTTGTAATTTAGAGTTGTTTGTATCATATCTGTAGATGAAAAAAATGTTTCAGAACAATATTGATGACATGATTTGATTTTTCTTTAAGTAATTTCATGTATAATAATATACCTATTCTAGGTATAATAAATCCTGAATATCACACTCAACTCTAATGAAAGAGTGGGAATAGAGGATAGAACAAGAAGGTATTTTATTGTATGAGTTTTATACAATGAAAGATATTGTTTTAAGTACATATACAGCTATTCAAAGGAAAGTGTTCTATGAATTTTTCATTTGATATGGTATAATTTTAACTTGTTAATTGATTTTTCCATATGCATGAGTGTCACAACTTCATATATATCAAAGATTATATGTAAATTTTGTGATTGGCAACATTTTCTAGACATAACAAATTTTATTATAAAAATAAAGTAAATAATAAAGTTTTGTGTATGAAACCCAAACTAAAATTCTGTCAACAAGAGTAGGAAAAAGAGAATAGAGGCAAAAATTTAAAGTTTATTAGACACATTCTGAAGCAATAAAAACTCAGCAATAAAAAGTCAGTGGGATTTCAGAGGACAGAGACAGCTGACTTTTTAAAGCCATGGTCACCAAGAGCCATCTGCTGTTTCTGAGGAAGAGAATTTTCCTGGCAGAAGGCCCATTCTGAAGGTCAGAGAAACAGATATTTTCAAATTCTGGCAAGGCATCAAAAAAAAAAGGAGGCAACAGAAAGATTTAAATCCTGGTGAGAAAGGAGGAATGGAGAATTAATACTCATAATGTCCTAGTTTTCATATAAGACAATTGCTGAACTCTGAAACTTTACATAATGGGAGGTCAAAAAAGTAATCAGATGACACCTGGAAAATAAATAGGGAGTTTTTCACAGTCTTTCCTTGCTCAACACACAAGGACTGTAATCTAGGGCATGGATTATACACCTAGTCCACAGTTAAAAGCCCTAAAAGAAAAGCCTTAGGTGCAAGACTGCCACTGGCCAATAAAAGGTTGGACAATGTGATATATGTATGTGATAGGATATAAGATCCAGAGCTGTGAGTAAAAAATAAGAAAAAAGCAAGGGAGTAGAATTGGAAGAAGATACATATGTCGGGAATACATCTATTAAATGCCTTAAGACATGCCTCTCTCTGGGGCAAGCGAAAGACAGTAATAAATAAATATTTGCATACAGGAGAAGGTGATTAAAATGAAGTCAGGACTGCCCACAACAAAAGCCCCAAAGAGACAATAGAATTTATGGATGTAAACATCTTCAGTGGCAAGCTTCACAAGGGCCATGTGTTCACAGTAAGTGTGAGGTATTAACTTTGACTGACAAAGTTTTAGACGCCACTTTATGAGCAGCAGGCATATTACCAGAATGGCAAGCCACGATGCCACCCCAACTCCAATATGAGTGACTATTTGTTGTGTGAATGTGGTAGCATACTTCGGAGGATAACAGACTGCAATGTAGTGGTCCAGAGCTATAGGCAGCAGGACTCCTGCTTCAGTACCTTGAAATGTGTGGATGAGCCACAATGGGAAAAGACAAGCATCAAAATAGATCTCTGGCAGGTGTAACTAAAAATTTCCAAGCATCTTGGGGACAATGCTGGTACCAAGTGCAATTTCTGCGGCTCCCAACATGGCCAGGAAGATAGATGAAGGCTCATGGAGACTGGTTTCCAGTCTCATGGAGAGCTGATTTCTCAAAAGAGACCTTACAGGCAAGAGGGGCTGGAAAGAAGTATTCCAAGTCATGAAATCCAAAGACCTACAGCCAAGATTGCTCTATCCAGCAAAGCTTTCATTTAGAATGGAAGGGCAGATAAAGTGCTTCTCAGATAAGGTCAAATTCAAGGAGTTCATCATCACCAAGCCCTTATTATATGAACAGTTAAAGGGACTTATCTAAGAAAAAGAAGATAAAAATATGAACAATGAAAGGACAGCAAACTCACAGTTATTAACAACCACACCTAAAACAAAAGCAAACTAAGAGGACAGCTAGATCAGGAGCGGAACCATAGAAATGGAGTTCACATGGAGGGTTAGCAACAGGGGAATGGGAGGAGGAGAGTGGGGAGAAGGTATAGAGAATAAGTAGCAGAGGTGGTAGATAGAAAATAGACAGGGGGAGGGCAAGAATAGTATGGGAAATATAGAATCTAAAGAACTTGTGACACATGGACATAAACTAAAGGGGGGAAATGGATGGGGATGAGGTGTGCAAGGTGCAGGGGAATGAAGGGTGGGGAATAGGACAACTGTAATGGGGTAATCAATAAAATATATTTTAAAAAAAGAATGGAATCCCAAGCCAACTCTGTACAGTTTCTAGGCCAGGGATCCCAATAAGGGTGATCACAGAAGGCATGAACTTGGTGCCATTTGTAATGGGCATGGCAAATCAGTGTCATTCCTAGCAAGGAAGCAAAGTTTGGTAAACTGTGATTCTCTGTACTCATCTCAGTCAGTCACACAAATATTGAATAGCAGGATTATGAGAATCAACTTCATCAGCTGATACAACATTTTCTTTAAAATGCATGAGATAATGGACGTTGGCCCCACAGAAAGCTTCATCAGGATACATACACGTTAGCGAAACCATTCACCCACACTCAGCGATATCCACAGTTTGAAAATGGAGTATTTGATGGCCCATGCAGATGACAGGACCAATGTGACCAGGCTGCTTACTGGTGTTCTTCCTGCCCTCTACCCAACCCCAGTCCATTTTCTCTTTCTTCTTCCAACCTGTTTGTGGAAATCAGAAGGAGAAAAATAGAACAGTACTTGAGACAGAGAAACACCAAAACCCATAATGCATGGAGGTCCATTTTTCTCTCCTTCTCACTTCCTCTCTTCTTTTCATCCTCTGCTCACTTTAGACTAGCAGGGCTGGGTATTTCTACACGATGTACTAACACTTCTTCGATAAACTACTGATTGAAGACTCTTTCTATTGTGACCCCACCAATAAAACTACTTCTCATCTTGATTTCCTTCCCACCAAGAAATTTTGAAATGTGACGTGATGCAAGTCCCAGACTCCATCACAATAGACATTGGCAGCTGCATAATTTTGTATATTACCACGGTGATTCTGATTCAGGAAACAAGTCTTATATATAAATTTTTCACTTAGATAAGCAACCATGGCTCCTAGCCCAGTATCTTTTCCACACAATAAAGCAAGGACAATTTGAAAATATTAGTTAATAAAACTAAAAGGCATGGAGAGTACCTGGTGTAGGTAAAGAGAGACCTTGGCTGTTTCCCCAGGAGAGCAATGAGGAAGATGTTGAAGTGTTTGGAAGTGAGGTTAAGTAAATGAAGTTGGAAGCAGAAAGTTCTAATTTCTTATCTTCTGCAAAATCTGAACAAATTAAAAATATAAGGGAGTGGATTCTTTGAGAATTTTCCAAGATGTTGAATGGACAATAAACGACATACACGAGTGTAAGTGACTTGGAAAGCAGTGGAGACAGAAAGAAAAGATTCCAGAAAACTCATTGCAACACAAAGTTTGTTGTTGTGAACACGTCACACTTTCCAGTAATGAATACAAAAGCAAACAGCAAACTATAGTTCAGCTTTAGCATTGACAAGAGTATGCATCTAAAAATGTATTTTTTTAAAAGTGAGAGCAGAGATGCTGCCTAAGTGATTAGTTGCGTAAATCTAAATAAAATTTTTCTAACCATTTTTTGTGTTGTTACCCTAGGTACTTTGAAACATTTCTCTATAAATGAAGTCATCATCTCCAAATACTATTCTGAGTTATTCACTGGCCCCCAACATTATTCATAAATTTTAAATTTGGAATGTTTTGGAGGTTATTGTACTAAATCACTATCAAAACAGAATTCTTTAGCATAGTTTCTTGGCTGCTGACTCTATGTATGTTAATACTTTTTCCTGCCTTGTGTCTAATTATTGTGTAACTCTCTTAGAAAGACCTTACACTGAGCTAACATGTAGCCTGTAAACACCACCTCCCTTTTTGAGTTATACAGCTCCAGACACAAAGTACAAAGATTTCCATCACTCACGATCCTCTCTTTTTCAAGTAGAACATGTTCAGGGCAACTGAACTTGTCCAATAATGTTACAAATTGACTTTAACCTCTCAATCTTCTAAAGCATATTCTTCAGTTTGTTGGACTGTTCTCTAATTATATTTGCTATGAGTTCAAATTCAGACTCTATCACAAATAAATTTATACTCTCTACTTTTATGACTTGGAATTTTGTTTCTGGAGCTTTACTTGTGTTTTCACTTCAAGGTATATTTTTATCTCCACTTGCGCTAGTACACATGTCTGACTATTTACTCATTATCTAGGAACAGCAGTGGAGAAGTGGTGCATAGCAGAAGGTTGTTCTTTGCTGGTCCCAGGTATGGAAGATTTGTTTCCTGATGTAATTTTCCCTGATTCCAAACTTCATCAGACTCTTAAAAATCTCAACAGATATTTTTTACTCCCCAGGACAAAAAGGAGGGTTAGGGCCAGAAGAACTCAAACAATTTTTTAGGGCAATCCCACCCAATTCCCAGGGGCCCTGACATATTACATCTAACCAGAAGATGGCAATGTTGAAACATCTAGCACAATTGTTTCTCACAGAACCAGAGGTTGGGTGGGATTTACCTTGCTCCCCTCTTTGTGATAAGTGGAACCAATTCAGCAAGACAAACGAGCAAGCAAATATAACCAGAGACATTGAAATTAAGAACAATCTGACAGTAAACAGAGGTGAGGTGGAGGGGATAATGGGGGGAAAGTGGGGGGGGAGGGTTTTCAGGAACAAGTATAAGAGACACATGGACAAAACCAAGGGGGTGCGGAATCAGGGGAAGGAGGTGAGATGTCTTGGGTGGGGGGGAGTAGTGGGGGGAAATGTAGACAACTGTGCTTGAACAACAATAAAGTAAAAAACTAAAACAGAAAAGAAAGGAAAAAATAGAACACAAAGTAGGGAAGAGCATAACACGGGAATTCATTCCTTGACTGAGAAAATTGTCAGCTTTATTTCATGCTATTCAAGTCATTGTCTCTTCTTATTTACGCTGGGCCATCCCATGGAAATTCAAAGATTGCAGGTTCACTTCAGGTATCCCAGGCAGGAATGTGTTGGAAGTCATAGGAAGCATAGTGTTTATTCTGAGTTTTGTATGTAGTGAGGCTTGCCAAGAACAGGGGTAAAAAGTCAGCAATACACAGATAATATATACCTTATCTACAATGACAGGGGATGAAGACAGTTATTTTAGAGGAGGAAATCATAGGTTTTTTCAACAAACACTTGATCACAGGAATGTCTGTGCTGTTCAATATCTTTAATATATAATGTAATTTAAAATATATATCTTTTTGGCCTTTTTCTTTCCTATTGTATAAAATTAATACAATATAAAGGGAAACATACCCATATGTACTTTGTATATTTTTTCTATGCAAATGAAATAAATACTTAATAAATACTTAAAAAATACTTAAAAATGCTACTGGACTTATTTTAAATTGGTTTTAAATTTCATATTATAAGTAACCTCAAGTGGAACTTTTAGTGATGTGTTTTTGGATTTGTTTTGGTTTTTTTAATTGAATATATTGAGATGATATTGGTTAATAAAATTGTATAGGTTTCAGGTATAACACTTTATACTACAACATCTGTATATTGTATTGTGTATTTGTTACCCCAAGACAAGTCTCTGTCTAATGATGCTTTCTCAATGATGGCTAATAATAACAAAAAGTAGAAACAAGTTATCCTGCTATAAATAGCTAAACAAAATATGCTATATCCACAAAATGGACTATTGCTAAGCTGTAAAAATGAATGCAGCACTGATACAATACATGGAGGAGATCCTCTGATTTTATGCTTTGTTTAGATAAACCACCCAAAAAGGCAAATTCATCGAGACAGAAGGTAGATTAGTAGTTGGATAAACTACTAATGGATAAACCACCCAGTCAAGACTGGGGCTAGGGATGTTGGAGGTGGGAGTGACAGAGGAAAAGGAAAGTGATTATCCGTGAATATGGGTTTCTTTTAGGATGAGAAAAATGTTCTGGAATTGAATAGTAGTAATGGTTGCACAATCTTTATAATACACTAAAAACCACTGAACTGAATAATTTTTTAAAAATCTGACTTACCATTCAATAAAAATAAATGATTATGTAAATAAAAAACACCAAGTGATTCTGTTGTTACATCTAGCCAAGTATATGTCATGCCTCCCAGTATATGTCATGCCTAAAGGTGCTGATCTGACTGTCTAGAGGAGCCAGTGAACAGCACTTCCAAACCCCTGCTCCATTCATTTCTGCCTCTCCACTTTTGAAATTGTAGTGATTTTTCTCCAGATCTTAACTCCAGGGTGTTCACACCTGGCCCTGAATATTTTAGTTGCATTTGGGTGCCAGGATCTATGCTTCATCTTTGGTGAGTATTATCACATTTCTTGTAACAGGTCTCTGAGGCAGCTATGATGAGCCCCATTTTAGAGAAGAGGAAATAATGTGCCCAGAAATATGTAGGCAGTTAAGACAAGGCCAGTAGAGAAGCTCTGGCCTAATTTCTGGCTGTGATGTCTGAGCATTTTTAACTTAAGGTAATCCCTTCAAGCTCTCACTGCAAGCCTCGGGAAGTTAAGTTCCTTAGTTTGAATATCCATTACTTCATTGATAGGGCATGTGTCAATCTGATACATATCTCAATTGCTGCAGGTAATTGCTGTAGGTAGCTGCCTTTTACCCTAGACTCTGCCTCTGATTCGCCAGAGCCCTTAATTGAAGGAGATATCAAACCTGTGAGTGGAGCAGAACCCCAGACATTAGGGATGCAATGTCGTTTTGGGGCCAGATCTTTTTTATGTGTCTCTGGATCCACAGCATGGAACAAATTTGACCTGGAAAATAGATCTGTCTGCTAACTGGAAGCCAATTTGAAAGTAACTGAGCCAGGTTCTTATACTCCATTTGAAGGTTCCTTCAACAGACCAGCTGAGGTTTGTTCAACAGAGAGAACAGGAAGGGATGACTGTGTGCTCTAAAAAACCGTCTCTATGGGTAGATTTGGATATATCAAAGAACAGGAGACTCTCAAGTCCTGGGAAGATCAGATAAATGCCAATAGTAACTGGATTTCTCCTGGAGTTTGAGTCATGTGCTATGTCGGCAGACACTCCACATAGAGAGACAACAAAGACCAAAGATTTAACATACAACATGTAATGCTCGAAGCAGCATATGGTGATACAGAGACAACTTTTGGAATATAACAGCTAGGTCCCTTTCTAGTCAGGACTCAAACTTGGACTGTTTGTGCTCCCGAATACTTACCTAACTCTTCCGGGCCTCAGTTCCATTGTCTATAAAATAACGAGAAGGCAGCAGATGGTCTTAATGGAGGTCTAGACTGACCTATGGAGCTGACGGCCACCTCTTTTCTTGGCTCGCCATCTGAATTTTGAGCTATTTGCCTTTAAATCTAAATATACACATGGGATGTTTGTTATTATAAGTATATGTCAGTTAAATATTCAGTAAACAATAAAAAAGTAAATCAAGATAACTAACTATATGAACAAAATAAAAGACAAAGTCTTCAATAATTGTAGAAAAATATGAAAATATTCAAAATTCATTTAAAATAAAAACCATCATAAAACTAGGAATGCTAGAGAACTTAAGTTGATGAAGTTTATCTATGAACAATCTAAGTTAATATCATACTTAAGAGTGCAAAACAAAAACTTCTCCATCAGATTGAGAGTAATGCAAGGATGCTCACTGTCAATGCTTCTATTCAGCATGGTACAGAAGACCAAATCATAGTAGGACAAAAAGTAAAATAAATAAAAAATGTAGAAGAAAAACAACTTTAATAGGTAGAAAAAAGAAGAGAACTAATACTATGCAATTTGTATATGATATGATTGTTTATATAGGAAAACTCAAGAGAAGAGGAGGCAGTTACCTACAAAGGAGTTCCCATCAGACTGTCAGCTGATTTCTCAAAAGAGACCTTACAGGCAAGAAGGAGCTAGAAAGAAGTATTCCAAGTCATGAAATGCAAGGACCTACATCCAAGTTTGCTCTATCCAGCAAAGCTTTCATTTAGAATGGAAGGGAAGATAAAGTGCTTCCCAGATAAGATCAAGTTAAAGGAATTCATCATCACCGAGACCTTATTATATTAAATGTTAAGGGGACTTATCTAAGAAAAAGAAGAAGATCAAAACTATGAACATTAAAATGACAACGAACTCACCACTATCAACAACTGAACCTAAAACAAAAACAAAAACAAACTAAGCAAACAGAACAGAAACAGAATCATAGCAATGGAGACCACACAGAGGGTTATCAGAGGGGAGGGGGCAGAATGAGGGGGAAGGTACAGGGAATATGAAGCATAAATAGTAGGTACAAAATAGACAGGGAGCGGTTAAGAATAGTACAGAAAATGGAGAAGCCAAAGAACTTATATGTGTGACCCACGGAAATAAACTAATGTGGGGGGTGGGGGTGGCAATGCTGCTAGGAGGGAGGGTGCAGGGTAGAGGGGGATAAAGGAGAGGAAAAAATGGGATAACTGTAATGGCATAATCAACAAAATATACTTAAAAAGGAAAAATCAAGGGAAACTACACATCACTAAAACTAATAAATGAAACTACTGATTTATGATAAAAACCAAAGGGGGGTAGGATCAAGGGTGGGAAATGGGGATGGCTGGAGTGGGGGGAGTGTTGGGAGGAAAGTGGAGACAATTGTATTTGAACAGCAATAAAAAAAGTGTGAAAAAAGTAAATATGAAAATAAATTGAATTATTATAGACTAGCAACAATCAAACATTAAAGTTAAAACTATATTTATATGAATAACAAAACAAAATAATTAGGATTAAAAAATACTTCCAAGATTTCTAAAAGAAAAAGGTAACAAACTTTAAAGATGAAAATAAGGATGACCTAGGAAGACACACTATTTCTATGATTGAAATACACAATATTGTTAAACTGACAATATTTCCTTAATTGCTTTACAAATTAAATATAATCTCAATCAAAATTCTAGCATGTATTTTGGAGGTATTGACAAACTGCTTTTAAAATGTATGTAGGAATATAAAAGATTTAAGAAACACTTTAAAAATAAAATAATAAAGTGGAGTCCTGACCTCACCCAATTGAAGACTTACCAGAGATCTACAGTGATTATGGTAATTTGATATTGACCCACACATATATGTAATCAAGAGATTTTCAATAAAAGTGCCACGGAATACCATAGATACAGGAATATTTCTTCAACAAATTATGCCATATCAACTGTACATCTATGTAAAAAATGAAAATGACTGTTAAGCTTGCATTACACAAAAATATACTCAAAATCTTTTACTGACCTAAATTGAAAACACCGTAAAATACCATAAAACTTTCTTAATACCATAAAACTTTGTGGTAAAACATAGAAGAAAATCCTTGTGACCGTGGGAGTAGGCAAAGATGCCTTAGACAGCCCTGGCTGGTGTAGCTCAGTGGATTGAGCCTGGGCCTGTGAAGCAAAGGGTTGCTGGTTCGATTCCCAGTCAGGGCACATGCCTGGGTTGCAGCAGGCCAGATCCCCAGTAGGGGACACATGAGAGGCAGCCACACATTGATGTTTCTCTCCCACTCTTTCTCCTTCCCATTCCTTCTCTCTAAAAATAAATAAATAAAATAAAAAAGATGCCTCAGACAAAGCAAAACAAAATAAAAACAATTGATGAAATTGAGCTGCATGAAAAAGTAACTGAAACTCTTTGAAAGATACCATTAAGAAAATAAAAAGAGAAGTTACAGAGTGAGAGGAAAGATTTACCACATTATGAGAGGTCGTTCCAGAAAGTATCTAGCCACATACTATGATAAATAGAGACATTTACTGAAGAAGATGCAAGATACAAGAAACACTGGTTATGAGACAATGATGCCTCAGTCTCCTTCAAAGTACACACCTTGGGACCTCACACAGTTCTTCCAGTCACCATCAGCTGCCCTATGGTATTTTCCTGAATTTCATTGATGGTCTGAAATCTCTTCCCTTTCAAAGGTGATTTGAGTTTTGGGAAAAGCCAGAAGTTGCAGGGCACCAAATCTAGGCTGTAGGAGGACTGAGTCACCTGGGTGATTTGATGTTTTACCAAAAAACTCTACATGAGATGTGATACATGAATGGTTGTGTTGTCATGGTCAAGCTGCCAATCACCAGTTGCCCATAGCTACAGCCTTCTGAATCATCTGAATAGTTAATATGAAGGAATGTTCAAGTTTAATGCAAAATTTGATGCAGATTTGTTGATCTCCTTGCTCAGTCATTTTGAATGTGATGGCCATGCAGTACACACGCTCACTCAAAGGTGTCTACCACCCCCATGAACTAGTACAGTGAAGTTGTCATTGTTTACACAAGCACTTTCCAGTCCATTCTCATTGGCTGTCAGTTTACAATGTCATGCAAACCATTCTCATTATAATAACAACAATTGAACTTTTTCTGGACAGACCTTATATATCAGGAAAAAGGACTTGAACCATATATGTGGTTCAAGTCCTTTCTGGACACACACACACACACACAAGTTTTTAACTAAACAAATAACCTGATGAGGAAATGGGCAACCAATTTGAACAGCTATAGAATACAAAGTTACCAATAAAC
Source organism: Sturnira hondurensis (assembly GCF_014824575.4). NCBI lineage: Eukaryota > Metazoa > Chordata > Mammalia > Chiroptera > Phyllostomidae > Sturnira > Sturnira hondurensis. The sequence goes on along the minus strand of NW_028075163.1, from coordinate 271,052 downwards.
AAAAGAAAAGTGTTCAACACCATTAGTGATGAGGGGAATGCAAATGAAAAACCACAAAAATATACCACTACACAGCCATCAAAATTGCTATAATAAAAAATGACATCAAATATAGGCCAGTTCTAGAGAGAAGGAAAATGGCGGCGGAGTAGGACGGAGCGACTGCAGTTCTACACCTGGGGGAAAATCCTGGCAGATTTACAGAATAACAGTGCAATCGATTCCCCAACCAACAATTCCCCAGCATTTATGAAAATAAGAGACCAGAGATAGTGATGAACCAGACAGCTAGAGGTCCTTGGGGTCTCAGGGACGCGAGCAAGGACGGAGGCGGCCAGACCGGCGGCAGCCATTAGCCGGCGTGTAAAGACCTCGGAGCCACAGCTGCCACAGCGGTTGGAGCCCAGAGGCTTCCTTCTGTCTGTGCCCAGCGACAGGGGCATCTGCCACGGAGAAGTCATCGGGAGCCCGGCAACCCTGAGAAAAGTCAAGGGCAGCGGCAGCGGTGGCGGCGGCGTCGGGACGGCAGCCACTGGCCGTCGCAGAAAGACCTTGGAGCCTTGGCTGCCTCAGCGGTCGGGGCCCAGAGGCTTCCGCCTGCACCCAGCGACAGAGGCGTCTGACACAGAGGACTCATTGGGACCCCGGCACCTGTGAGTAAAGACAAAAGCAGCAACGGCAGGGCCAGCTGCCCTCGGGAGCCAGGCACCCCAGAGTAAAATCAAAAGCAGCAGCGGCGGGACCAGCAGCCATTGGCCGGCGAGTAAAGACCTCGGAGCTGCTGCTGCCCCAGCTTCCAGGGCCCAGAGGCTTCTGTCTACGGCCAGCGTCGGGGCATCTGCACAGAGGACTCAGCGGGAGCCCAGCAACTGTGAGTAAAGACAAAAGCGGCAGTGGCAGGACCGGCTGCTCTGGGCCAGCCCAAAACGCCTCAGAGCCGCCGCTTCTGCTGTGTTAGGGGTGTAGAGGCTTCCGTCTGTGGCCAGTGCCACGGAGGACTCGTAGGGAGCCCAGCACCCAGTGGAGCATTGGGCCGGCTGCGGGGTCCCTGGAAGAGCTGGCTCCCTCCCTCACCATCTAGGCGGGGCTGGATGGCAGAGACCTGTCTGCCTAGGTGTGCAGGGAGGGTGGCAAGGACAGGGGGCCGTGTTCAGTTGCGATCTCTGTGGTCGCCAGCCCACCAGCCTGCCAGCCCAGGAAATTTGAGAGGAGCATTGTCCTAACCAGTC